>NC_090392.1:41659395-41999395 GCF_036365525.1 Heterodontus francisci
GGAGGGGAGGGGCGGATGGGAAGGGGGAGGGGAGGGACGGATGAGAGGGGGGGAGGGAGGGTAGAGGAGGGGGGAGGGGGAAAAGGGGAGGGGGAGGGGGAAAAGGGGAGGGGAAGGGGGGAGAGGAGATGAGAGGGGAGGGGGTGGATGAGAGGGGGGAGGGGAGGGGGAGAAGGGAGTGGGAGGGGACAAGAGAGGAGGGGATAAGGGATATCCAGGAGGAGGAGGAGAGGAGAGGGGAGGGGGGAGGAGAGGGGAGAGGAGAAGAGAGGGGGGGAGGGGAGGAGTGAAGGGAGGGGAGGGGAGTGGGTAGGGGATATCAAGGGGGAGATGAGAGGAGAGGGGAGGGGAGGGGAGAGAGGGGGTTCGGAGGGGAGTGGAGAGGGGGAATGGGTGGGGAGAGGGGGAGAGGATGGTGGAGGAGTAGGGGGGTAGGGGATGGGAGTGTGGGAGGGGGGTGAGTGTGGAGAGGGTACGGGGTGGGAGGGATGGGGTAGAGGGGACGGGGAGGAGGAAGGGGGTAACGGGAGGGGGAAGAGGGGAGAGGGGAGGGGAAGTTGGGGAGGGAGGGGGAAGCCGGGAGGGGCAGGGGGGTGGGGGGGATGAGGGAGATTGGGGAGGGGGAAGCGGGTAGGGGCAGGAAGTGGGGGATGAGGGAGATTGGGGAGGGGATGGGGTGGGGGGAGAAGGGGGAGGGGGAGGCAGGGGAGAGGAGAAGGGAGGGGGGAGGGAGGGAGGAAAGCAGGGGAGGGAGGCAGGAAAGCAGGGGAGGGGGTAAGGGGGAGGAGGGGAGGGGGTGGTGGGAGGGAGAGTGGGGTAGGTGCGTAGGGGGGGAGGGGTAGGGGGAGGTGCGTGGGAGAAGGGGGAGTGGGGAGAGGAGAAGGAGGGTGGTGGGAGGGTAGGGGTGGGGGAGGTGATGGAGGGGGGAGAGTGGCGGTGGGGGTGGGGGAGGGGAGAGGGAAGTGGGAGGGACGGAGAGGGGAGGGGGAGAGAGAGGGGAGGGGAGCGGGAGAGAGAAGCGAGGGGAGGGGAGCGGGAGGGAGGAAGGAGGGGGAGAGAGGAGGGAGAGGTGGTGAGGGGGAGAGAAGGAGGGGGAGGGAGTGGGGTGGTGATAATGGGGAAGGAGGGGGTTAGGGAAGGGGGATAGAGGGGTGTAATGAAGTGGGAAGGTGGGTGGCAAGAGAATGGGGAAGGTGGGGGCTAAGAGGAGGGGGAAGGGGGTTAGGAGGGGGTTAAGAGAAGGTAGAAGGAGGGGGCTGTGTAGAGGGGAAGGTGGGGGCTAAGAGAAGAGGAGGGGTGGAGGCGGGTAAGAAAAGTGGGGAGCTGGGCGTAAGAGAAAGGGGGAAGGACAGCGTAAGAGAAGGGGAGGAAGGAAGAGGTAAGAGAAGGGGGGAGGAGGGGGGTAAGAGAATGGGGGAAGGGTCAAGGATGTCACAGAGCAGCCGCAGGACATTCTTCTGGGGGATGGTGAACAGCCAGAGGTCGTGATGCACATTGATACCAACGACATAGATAAGAAGAGGGATGAAGTCCTGAAAGTGGAGTTTAAGGAGTTAGGAAAGAAATTAAAAAGCAGGACCTCAAAAACAGTAATGCCCGGATTTGCCACACTGTAAACATGTCACCTGGGTTCCTTGTTTTCAATGTTGGAGACTGGTCTGGTTTGCCTTCCCTACTCTCATTTTCTATTGAGCCCATTTCTGCTTCCTCTGTATCCCTGCTATCTCTCCCTAGCTTGTGTAAGTTACTAGACCCAAATTTATTCGGAGTTAGGGATTAGTGTATTACTTCATCATCGTCAGCCATTTTAGCTGCTTCCCTTACTCTTGTGACTCTTTGTTCTTCAGTGGGGTTCTAATACTGTTTGGGATGCTATTTTTAAATTCTTCTAGCAACATCACTTCTCTCAAATTCTCAAACGAGAGTTCTTGCTTCACTATTCATATCCAGCGATCAAAAGCTATATGTTTAATTCTTTCGAATTCAGTGCAAATCTGTGTGGGTCTGTTCTGGGTGTGTCGGAAGTTTTGTCTTTATGCTCCGGCACCAGCTGATATGCATTTAGAATTGCAGTTTTAGTTTGTTCATAATCAGAGTAACTTTCTTCTGCTAACAGGGAAAAAACTTTACCAGCCCTACCCACAAACTCGCCTTGTAAGAGGAGAGTCCAAAATTCTTTTGGCCATTTTGCCCTGGTAGCTATTTTCTCAAATGAGATCAAATATGACTCAACCTCCTCTTCGTTAAATTTAGGCACTAGTCTTGGAGTGTCTCAGCATATCAAAGTTTTGCTCTGAATTGGAGATAAGATTTGCGTGCGTAGCTGCATTTTCATTTGGATTTGCAGCCTTGCTAACTCAAACTTTCTTGCTGCTTCCTCTCTTTGCATCTCCCTTTTGTTCTTCCTTCTGAAACTGCATCTCCTCCCTTTTCAACTGTGACAGTATTTCTTCACTTTTTATCTGCAACTGGATTCTAGTAAGAATGATTTTTTTTAGTCTCTGGTTCCATGCTATCATCTTCTAGTTCAGGGGTAAATTTAAAATGGTTGGCGAGACTTTTCACTAGTTCAGGATTCTTTGCTTTTTGTCTGAAAGTGATTCCCACCTCTGTAGTTAAGCTTTTTAAATGTTCAACATTTAATTTGTTTAACTTATCATGAGATATCTCTGCTTGCTCTACAAACTCCATAGCATTAAATGTGACCATCTGTTTTGTTTCTAACACCATAGAGAACAAAAATCTGAAGAATACAAGAAAACATTTATTTTTTCACAATTTTAGAGGTCAATTTGTTACGGCCACATGGTGCGATGTGGATGGTTCCCACTGTTCAACTCCCCACCTGACCGCAGCAAGTGTATTTTTATTAAGATTTAGCCCCTTGGTGTTTTATTTTTCAAGTAGACAGCAACAGGTTTTCTTGTAGATTTTTAAAAAACAAAAAATCAATGGTTTATTGATTGTCGCAACCAGATCCACTCATGCATTCGCTTACACGCACACACAAAGAGACTGATGGAGAAGGAAAAATAGATGACTTTTAATGGGGAGAAGGGGGGTGGTCACGATAAACCTGTTGAATTCTCTTGGAAATTGAGTGCTCAATGGGTGCAAGCCTGAGATGATTGTCGATTTCTCTCTTGATTGACGGTTCAGTTGAAGATGGTGGGTCATTCTCGTTCTCACTGCTGTTTAATATAGATGTAGGATTCTGCAGTAGGGCACATGCCTTCTGGCTTGCTGGAACGCAAGCTGCTAGAATGTTGCTGCTGTTTCTTTTTCTGGCTTTAGGCTGTCTTTTTTTAAGGTAAAGCTGTGTTACCTCTCACCTGCTGGTAGGAGACGTTCTCATCTCTTCCCCATGGTGATTGCAGAATGGCCCAGGACGTGGCTACTTCACACCTTCTTGGTTTCAGAAGAAGGCATTCAATTCTGGAATGTTTACACAATACTTCAGTGGCAATTGTGGGATCATTGTTCACTTTTTAAAAAATAATTGTAAAGAAAAAGTCAGTTTTTCATAACTCTTCAGTTAGTCCATAGTTTGTGGCATTGCGTGACACAGGGAAATTTTGCTGAACATTTATAAAGCTCCGGTTAGGCCACAACTAGAGCATCACATCCAGTTCTGGTCACCACACTTTCAGAAGGATGTGAAGGTTCTTGATAGGGCACCAAGATTTACCAATATGGTTCCAACGATGAGGGAATTTAGCTACAAGGTTGGGTTGGAGAAGCTGGTGTAGTACTCCTTGGAGCAAAGGAAGTTGAAGGGAGATCTGATAGACATGCCCAAGATAGGTTTAGAGTTTAAATAATGTAGACAAAGAAAATCTGTTCCCATTAGCCTGGTACAAGGATTAGGAACACAGATTTAAACTTTTTGGGTAAAAGATACAGGAGGGAGGCAATGAAGTGGTAGTGAACTGGAACTCTCTGCCTCGGAGGGTGGTGGGAGAGGAGACAATCAATGATTTCAAAAGGAAATTGGATGGCGCTTGAGGGAAAGCTCTTAGGGCTTATGGGGTTAGAGTGGACAATGAACTGACTGGACTGCTCTACAGAAAGCTGGCATGGACTCAATGGGCAAATGGCCCCCTTCTGTGCCATAATGACTCTACGACTCTGATCCTTGCCCTTTATCATAACTATTCTAAACCTATTATTATTTGCTGTTTCACAAATGCGCTCCTACTGAAACATGCTCCACTTCTATTCCCAGAATTAGATCCAGTACTGTTTCCTTCCAACAACAAAACAAAAGCAAAATACTGTGAATGCTGGAATTCTGAAACAAAAACAGAAAATGCTGGGAATACTGTGCAGGTCAGGTAGCATCTGTGGAGAGAAAAACAGTTAACATTTCACGTCTGTGACTTTTCATCAGAATTGGCAAAAGTTGGAAATGTAACATTTTGAGCAAGTGAGGAGAGGGGTGGTGGAGAAGAGCAAAAGAGGTCTATGATAGGGCCAAGGGCAGGAGAGATTAAGTGACAAAAGGTTTCATGGTGCAAAGCCAAGGGGAGTGGTAATGGGACAAGTAAAGAAATAAATGATGTGTCTGGATGAGGTGTAAATGGCAGGGTAGCAACCATCTGAGCAAAACTAAAGAGATTAAGAAAGAAAACAGGGTTGAAAAAAAGAAAACTAACAAAAAAGCACAGAAAAAGAAGAAAATGGGGGCAGAGGCTCTGATCCAAAATTATTGAATGCAAATGTTGAGTCTGGAAGGCTGCAAAGTGCCCAGGGAAAAGATGAGGTGCTTTTCCTCGAGCTTGTGTTTAGCTTCATTAGACCACTGTAGCAAGCCAAGGACAGAAAGTTCAGAGTGGGAGCAAGGTGGAGAATTGAAATGACAAGTGACAGGATGCCCAGTGTCGCACTTGCGGACTGAATGGAAATGTTCAGCAAAGTGGTCTCCCAGTCTGTTTAGTTTCCCCAATGTAGAAGAGATCACATTGTGATGAAAACCACACCTGCCAAGAATGAGGCATATTAATTTCGTCATATGGTATGTCCTGTACACAAAAAGCAGGACAAGTCCAACCCAGCCAATTACCCCCCCCATCAGTCTACTCTCAACCATCAGTAAAGTGATGGAATGTGTCATCAACAGTGCCATCAAGTGGCACTTGCTTAGCAATAACCTGCTCACTGATGCTCAGTTTGGGTTCCGCCAGGGCCACTCAGCTCCTGACCTCATTACAGCCTTGGTTCAAACATGGACAAAAGAGCTGAACTCAAGAAGTGAGGTGAGTGTGACTGCCCTTGACATCAAGGCAGCATTTGACCGAGTATGGCATCAAGGAGCCCTAGCAAAACTGTAGTCAATGGGAGTCAGGGGGAAAACCCTCTGCTGGTTGGAGTCATACCTAGCGCAAAAGAAGATGGTTGTGGTTGTTGGAGGTCAATCATCTGAGCTCCAGGATATCACTGCAGGAGTTCCTCAGGGTAGTGTCCTAGGCCCAACCATGATCAGCTGCTTCATCAATGACCTTCCTTCATCATAAGGTCAGAAGTGGGGATGTTCGCTGATGATTGCACAATGTTCAGCACCATTCGCAACTCCTCAGATACTGAAGCAGTCTGTGTAGAAATGCCATAAGGCCCAGACGATATCCAGGCTTGGGCTGACAAGTGGCAAGTAACATTCAAGCCACACAGGTGCCAGGCATCTCCAACATGAGAGAATCTAACCATCTCCCTTTGACATTCAATAGCATTATGATCACTGAATCCCCCACTATCAACGTCTTGGGGGTTACCGTTGACCAGAAACTGAACTGGAGTAGCCATATGAATACCGTGGCTGCAAGAGCAGGTCAGAGGCTAGGAATTCTGTGGTGAGTAACTCACCTCCTGACTCCCCAAAACCTGTCTAGCATTTACAAGGCACAAGTCAGGAGTGTGATGGAATACTCTCCACTTGCCTGGACAGATGCAGCTCCAACAACACTCAAGAAGCTGGACACGATCTTGGACAAAGCAGCCCGCTTGATTATCACCCTGCCCGCAAACATTCATTCCCTCCACCACTGACGCACAGTGGCAGCAGTGTGTACCATCTACAAGATGCACTACGAAAACACGCCAAGGCTCCTTAGATAGCATCTTCCAAACCGGCGACCTTACCACCTAAAAGGACAGGGCAGCAGATGCACGGGAATGCCACCACCTGCAAGTTCCCTTCCAAGCCTGACTTGGAACTATAACGCTGTTCCTTCACTGTTGCTTGGTCAAAATCCTGGAACTCCCTTCCTAACAGCACTGTGGGTGTACCTACCCCACATGGATTGCAGCGGTTCAAGAAGGCAGCTCACCACCACCTTCTCAAGGGCGATTAGGGATAGGCAATAAATGCTGGCCTAGCCAGCGACGCCCACATCCCATGAATGAATTTAAAAAAAGAACATTCATTTTAAACTCTTACTGGACTGAAAACATGGCCACACCTGCATTCTAAGAGGACAGTGGCTGGAAACATTTGCATTCTAAGAGACAGTTGCCTGGTGCAGACAATGGAACTGCTCCCTGATTCAATTAACCAAATGGATTTTGATCAAAAGACATTGAATGTGTCAAGGTCAGCATTCCAGCCCCCTACTGAGGATGTCTACTAAGATTGAAAGAAGTCACAAAACCTTGTCTGGCAGGTTTTCCTGAATGAAGAGCTAGTCACACTGGCCTGCTGGCCCAGGTTTGGTTTGAATTGTGTTCACAGAACATTTTGAGGTCAGACTGCAGCTGAGCTTGAAGAGAGAACATCTCTCCTCTCTCGCTCTCGCTCTCGCTCTCTCTCCCTCTCACAAAAAACAGAGACTGCAACTGGATTTCCAGAAGACACAAAACCATTGAAACCAGTTTGAAAGAGTGCACTGGGCCCCAATGAGACGGCAAGATTTAACTGCAACCCGAAGACTTTACCACAAACTCAAAAGACAGTAAATGAACTCCAGCTATTGCTTCAAATCTTTCCCCTTGATCCTTTCTCCCTTTTCTGTCTCTATCTGCGTGTGTATTTATCGCTTAAGCATGCTAGCATGGGTGCGTCACGTATTTTTAGTAGTTTTAACTGCATTAGAGTTTTAAAAGTTAATGAACTTACACCTTTCTTGTTTAAATCTAAGAAAACCTGTCTGGTTGATTTCTTTGCCATTAGAATTCGAGAGCAGTGAACAAGGATTCACTGAGGGAAAAGCTAAAAACACGGTATTTTAAAAATTAAACTTGTTATGGTCAAACCAGGAAAAGGCTGAGAGGGAACCTCTAGACCCCTTTCTCACCTATTCGTAATAACATTGTGAGCAGCAAATACAGTATACTAATTTGAAAGAAGTACAAGTAAATCGCTGTTTCGCTTGGAAGGAGTGTTTGGTCTGGAAACATACTGATCAAGAAAGTTCTCCTGTACACAATTCAGGAATTCCTCACTTTTTAATGTTTTCTTTTCCCCAGTCTATATTAGGATATTTGAGGTCCCCCAATTATCACGAAATTGTTTTTACATCTTTCTGAAATTTTCCTGCAAACTGGCTCCTCCATCTCCTTCTCACATCTAGTGACGTAATAGGTCCTCAATTGATCCTTAGCTCTATCCAAGTGGATTCCGTCTTTGAGCCTTCAAGCACATCATTCCTTTCCAGGGCTGTAACAGCGTCTTAGCTCAGCAATGACACCACCCACCCCACCCCACCCCACCCCAACCCCTCTCCTTTGTTTCCTTCCCTATTTCTTCTGAATAAATTGTAGCCAAGAATGTTAAATTCTCATTCCTGCTCGCTCTTGTTAGAGCCAGGTCTCCATTGCCATAGTATCATAACTGCTTGAGGCAACTTGCCTGTGTACTCTAAACATTATTTTGCTCTTCTGTCTAATCCCTATATTTTCTGGACTACTCTTTATTCTAATATCTCTCTGAGTCCATGTGAACATTATGTCTCTGCTTTGAAACTTCCTCCTAGCTTCCCTCCTCTGGCAAAATTAGTTTAAACCAGCCTCCAATGTAGTAGTTCACCTCCCCACAAGGACACTTGCCCTAGCCCTGCGAAGTGCATCTTGTACACATACCTCCTTCCCCAGGAATCTGAAGCGCTCCCTCCTGTACCATTCCTACATCCACGCATTAACCTACTTTATCTTGCTGTTCCTACACTCACCAGCATGTGGCTCTGAAAGTATTCCAGAGAATACCACCCTCGAGGTCCTGCTCATTAACTTCCTCCTAAGCTCCTGAAACTCTGTCTGTAAGATCATAAGCCTTTTCATACAAATGTCAATTGGTTCCAATATGGATCACAACTTCTGGCTGTTCCCCCTCCCCCACAAAATGTTCTGCATCCTCTTCGTGATGTCCTTTACCCTGACACCATGGATGCAACACATCATGTGAGTAGTGGTTGCAGAAAGACCTGTCTATCTCCAACTATGAGTCTCATATGACTACTGCATTACTACATTTGCCCTACAGTGCCATGGATTTGCTCTAGACTGCAGACGCCAAGTGTTGTTAGTACTTAAAAAGATAAAATAATAAGTGAAACATTTAGCTCTAATTCCTCAGGCTCTGCCACTCCTTCTTCTGCTGTGATTATAACATCATTTTCTTTCCTATGTTAGTTTAACCACTCCTCAGTCCTGCATTCTTTTTACTCAGGGCGGCTCCTGTGATCCTCTGGTGCTGGTTCTGTTGGAGCCTTCAGTCCATGTACTGAGTGATCATTCATCCTTGGTGACTTCAGCCTTCATCTTACCTTGCTTCTTCTTCTTTGACTTTCCTGAACCTCACCTTTCACATCAACTCCACCATCTACCAAATGGTCACCCCAAATGACTTCACCAATTCCAAGGCCTCGATTGTTAGTGAAACTACCTCCTTGCCATCCTTACAATCCAGTCTGCCCACCTCCAACCCCACTACACTTAACTTTAGCTCTGGAAAGAATTCCCAACCATCCTTCTTCTGACCCTGCATCATGACACTATTGCCCTTATTTACCTGCGAAACAATACCCTAATTTGAAGCCCTGATCTTCCACCTGTTGTTCCTCATGGTATATGTTTCAGCTTTGTAACCCAAAGTCCATAAAATTGAGCACATCTGCTGCACAAATCAGTCTTTCACACTGCCAAACCTGACTGGAGCATATCAAATGTTACCGTACTTCCCTCTTCATTCCAATTTGTGACTGCTCCAAAATCATTTGGTCAACAACTATTCTCTTTAACAAACTGCTTTCCACCCTCACATCAGTACAAAGAGTTCATGGGTTATTTTCTTTCAAAGACTGAGACCACCAGCAGAGCTGCAACTTGTCACAATACCTCCCACCCTTCATTTATCTCAAAGCCAGCCCCACTTCCCTTAAACTTTGCAGCTTCTCTGCATCCCTCCCTCTCCAAAAAAAAAGGACTCTGGTGTGTTGATAAGGTAAGCTTTTTTATTTCTTCTGTATCGTGTGATTGGTTAAAAATTTACTTTTTTTTTTACTTACTTTTTTTGATTTATCTATTGGTTATTTGAAAAAGACCATAGCAGAGAAGTATCAGAAAGAATTTAACTCATAAATTTATATAAAGTAATAAAGTAATTAACTAAGTAGAGATGGCTGGGCAGGTGATGTGCTGTAGCTGTATGATGTAGGAGCTGGCTGTCCCCATTGTGAACGGCAGGGACCACATCTGCAGCAAGTGTTGGTTGCTGGAAGAGCTCCGGCTCAGAGTTGATGATCTGGAATCTGAGCTTCAAACACTGCGGCACATCTGGGAGGGGGAGAGTTACCTGGACGTTTTGTTTCAGGAGGCAGTCACACCTGGTAGATTAAGTAATTCAAATTCAGTTAGTGATCAGGGACAACAGGGTGTGATTGCAAGTGAGGCAGGTAGGGAGATCCTGAGTTCAGGAGTGGAGGAGCCTCAGCCTTTGACCTTATCCAACAGGTACGAGATACTTGCTCCCTGTGTGGATGAGGAAAAGGGCTGCAGGGAGGATGAGGCAACTGACCATGGCACCATGGTGCAGAAGGCCATTCAAGAGGGGGGAGCAAAAAGACAAGTGGTAGTTATAGGGGATTCTATAATTAGAGGGATAGATAGTATCCTTTGCAAGCCGGATCGGGAGTCCCGCATGGTGTGTTGCCTGCCCGGTGCCAGGGTGCAGGACATCTCTGACCGGCTTGAAAGGATATTGGAGCGGGAGGGGGAGGATCTAGTTGTTGTGGTCCACGTTGGGACTAACAACATAGGCAAGACTAGGATGGAGGACCTGTTTGGGGATTATAAAGCACTAGGAACGAAATTAAGGAACAGGTCCTCGAGGGTCATAATCTCCGGATTACTGCCCGAGCCACGTGCAAATTGGCTTAGGGATAAGAATATTAGGGAAGTAAACACGTGGCTCAGGGAGTGGTGTGGGAAAGAGAGGTTCCATTTCATGGGGCATTGGCATCAGTTTTGGAACCGGGGGGATCTGTACCGATGGGACGGTCTCCACCTGAACCGATCTGGAACCAGTGTTCTAGCGAAACGGATAAATAGGGTGGTCTCTAGGACTTTAAACTAGTGACTCGGGGGGAAGGGAAAGGGAAAACGACAGGGAGTATGATGATAAATAAAAAGGTAAGCAGCAGGCTAACATGTGTGCAGGAGGGTTTAGGTTCAAGGCAGACGATGAAAGAAGCAGAAATGAAGGATAACTCAGGAGTTATTATTAGAGATGTTGGGAATCATGAGGGTAAGAAAGCTAGCATAAAGGCACTTTACCTGAATGCTCGTAGCATTCGTAACAAGGTTGATGAGTTAACGGCACAAATCATCGCGAATAAATATGATTTGGTAGCCATTACGGAGACATGGTTACAGGTTGGTCACGACTGGGAGTTAAATATCCAGGGGTACCAGACTATTCGGAAGGACAGACAGGAAGGTAAGGGAGGTGGTGTAGCTCTGATACTCAAGGACGACATCAGGGCGGTGCTGAGAGATGATATAGGTTCTATGGAGAATGAGGTTGAATCCATTTGGGTGGAAATTAGAAACCCTAAGAAGAAAAAGTCATTGATAGGCGTAGTCTATAGGCCACCAAATAATAACATCACTTTGGGGCGGGCAATAAACAAAGAAATAACTAATGCCTGTAAAAATGGTATGGCAATTATCATGGGGGATTTTAATCTACATGTAGATTGGTCGAACCAGCTCAGTCAGGGTAGCCTTGAGGAGGAATTCGTTGAGTGTATCCGTGATAGTTTTCTTGAACAGTATGTAATGCAACCGACGAGGGAGCAAGCTATCCTAGATCTAGTACTGTGTAATGAGACAGGAATAATTAATGACCTCATGGTTAGGGATCCTCTTGGAAGGAGTGATCACAGTATGGTTGAATTTAGAATACAGATGGAGAGTGTGAAGATAAAATCCAATACCAGGGTCCTGTGCTTGAACAAGGGGGACTACAATAGAATGAGGGAGGACTTGGCTAAAGTGGACTGGAAACAAAGATTTTACAGTGGGACAGTTGACGAGCAGTGGAGGACTTTCAAAGCAATTTTTCAAATTGCTCAGCAAAAGTATATTCCAGTGAAAAGGAAGGACTGGAAGAAAAGGGGTAATCTGCCATGGGTGTCTAAGGAAATAAGGGAGGCTATCAAATTGAAAAAGAAGGCATACAAAGTGGCCAAAAGCAGCATGAAACTAGAAGATTGGGAAAACTTTAAAGGTCAACAGAAAGCTACAAAAAGCTATAAAGAAAAGTAAGATGGAACATGAGAAAAAACTAGCACAGAATATAAAGACGGATAGCAAAAGTTTCTATAAATATATAAAACGAAAAAGAGTGGCTAAAGTAAACGTTGGTCCTTTAGAGGATGAGAAGGGGAATTTAGTTATGGGATATGATGAAATGGCTGAGGCATTGAACAGGTATTTTGTATCGGTCTTCTCAGTGGAGGACATTAATAACATGCCAGTAATTGACAAAGAGACGAACGTAGGTGAGGACCTGGGAACAATCATTATTACGGAAGAGGTAGTGCTGGGCAAGCTAATGGAGCTAAGGATTGATAAGTCTCCTGGCCCTGATGGAATGCAATGCAGGGTACTAAAAGAGATGGCGGGAGAAATAGCAGGTGCACTGACGGTAATTTTCCAAAATTCGCTGGACTCTGGGGTAGTCCCAGTTGATTGGAAAACAGCAGATGTGACGCCACTGTTTAAAAAGGGAGGTAGACAAAAGATGGGGAGTTAGAGACCGATTAGCTTAACCTCTGTAGTGGGGAAGATGCTTGAGTCTATTATCAAGGAAGAAATAGCAGGGCATCTCGATAGAAATTGTCCCGTTGGGCAGACGCAGCATGGGTTCATGAAGGGCAGGTCATGCTTGACAAATCTTTTGGAATTCTATGATGACATTACGAGCAAGGTGGACAATGGGGACCCAGTGGATGTGGTGTACCTAGATTTCCAAAAGGCCTTCGACAAGGTGCCGCACAAGAGGCTGCTGCATAAGATAAGGATGCATGGCGTCAGGGGTAAAGTATTAGCATGGATAGAGGATTGGTTGAGTAACAGGAAGCAGAGAGTGGGGATAAATGAGTGCTATTCTGGTTGGCAATCAGTCACTAGTGGTGTGCCTCAGGGATCGGTGTTGGGACCGCAATTATTTACAATTTATATAGATGATTTGGAGTTGGGGACCACGTGTAGGGTGTCAAAGTTTGCAGATGACACTAAGATGAGTGGCAGAGCAAAGTGTGCAGATGACTGTGAAACTTTGCAGAGGAACATAGATACATTGAGTGAGTGGGCAAAGGTCTGGCAGATGGAATACAATGTTAATAAATGTGAAGTCATTCATTTCGGTAGGAGTAACAGGAAAAAGGATTATTACTTGAATGGTAAAAAGTTGCAGCATGCTGCTATGCAGAGGGACCTAGGTGTCCTTGTGCATGAATCGCAGAAGGTTGGTCTGCAGGTACAGCAAATGGAATTTTGTCCTTCATTGCTAAAGGGATTGAGTTTAAAAGCAGAGAGGTTATGTTGCAGCTGTATAAGGTACTGGTGAGGCCGCACCTGGAGTACTGTGTGCAGTTTTGGTCTCCTTACTTGAGAAAGGATATACTGGCACTGGAGAGGGTGCAGAGGAGGTTCACTAGGTTGATTCCGGAGTTGAGGGGGTTGGCTTATGAGGAGAGACTGAGTAGATTGAGATTATATTCATTGGAGTTCAGAAGAATGAGGGGGGATCTTATAGAAACATATAAAATCATGAAGGGAATAGATAAGATACAAGTAGAGAGGATGTTTCCACTGACAGGTGAAGCTAGGACAAGAGGGCATAGCCTCAAGATTAGAGGGAGCAGATTTAGGACTGAATTAAGAAGGAACTTCTTCACCCAGAGGATGTAGTTGACGTTTCTTCAGTAAACGTCTTTAAAGCTAAGGTAGATATATTTTTGAATAATAAAGGAATTAAGGGATACGGTAGGAGCGCGGGTAAGTGGATCTGAGTCCACGAAAAGATCAGCCATGATCTTATTGAATGGCGGAGCAGTCTCGAGGGGCCGGACGGCCTACTCCTCCTAGTTCTTATGATCTTATGATCTATGATCTTATTGACCCCTCTGCTAAGGGACAAAGTTTCTTCCTATCTAACCTATCAATGCCCCTCATAATTTTGTATACCTCAATCATGTTCTCCCACCCCAGCCTTCCCTGCTCTAAGGAAAACAACCCTAGCCTTTTCTGTCTCTCTTCATAGCTGAAATGCTCCAGCCCAGGCAACATCCTGGTGAATCTCCTCTGCACCCTCTCCAGTGCAATCACATCCTCCCTATAATGTGGTGCCCAGAACTGTACACAGTACTCCGGCTGAGGCCTAACTAGCGTTTTATACAGCCCCATCATAACCTCCCTGCTCTTATATTCTAAGCCTCGGCTATTAAAGGCAAACCACCTTATCTACCTACCTGAGCTGCTGCCTTCAGTGATCTATGGATAAGTATACCAAGGTCAGTCTCACCTTCTGTACTTCCTAGGGTCCTACCATCCATTGTATATTCCCTTGCCTTGTTAATCCTCCCAAAATGCATCACCTCACACTTCTCAGCTGCTCTGCCCATCTTACCAGCCCATCTATATCGTCCTGTAATCTAAGACTTTCCTCCTCACTATTTACGACACCACCTATTTTCATGTTATCTGCGAACTTACTTATCATATCTCCTATATTCACGTCTAAATCATTAATGTACATAGTGGAGAGTATTCCATCACACTCCTGACTTGTGGCGTGTAGAAGGTGGACAGGCTTTGGGGAGTCAGGAGGTGAGTTATTCGCCGCAGAATTCCCTGCCTCTGATGTGCTCTTGTTGCCACAGTATTTATATGGCTGCTCCAGCTCAGTTCCTGGTCGATGGTAACCTCCAGGATGAGGGGGTTCAGCAATGGTAATGCTGTTTAATGTCAAGAGGAGATGATTAGATTCTCTCTGATTGGAGATAGTTATTGCCTGGCACTTGTGTGGCACAAATGCTACTTGCCACTTATCAGCCCAAGCCTGGATGTTTTCCAGGTCTTGCTGCATATGAACACGGACTGTTTCAGTATCTGAGGAGTTGTGAATGGTACTGAATATTGTACAATCATCAGAGAACATCCGCACTTCTGACCTTATGATGGAGGGAAGGTTATTGATAAAGCATCTGAAGATGGTTGGGCCTAGGACACTACCCCGAGGAACTCCTGAAGCAATGCCCTGAGGCTGAGATAATGGGCCTCAAACAAGCACAACCATCTTCCTTTGTGCTTGGTGACTCCAACCAGTGGAGAGTTACCCCTTGATTCCCATTAATTTCAGTTTTGCTAGGGCTCCTTGATGCCACACTCGGTCAAATCCTGCCTTGATATCCAGGGCAGTCACTCTCACCTCACCTCTTGAGTTCAGCTGTTTTGTCCAGGTTATAAGTGGTGCTTAATATCACTGTCGATGATACCTTCCATCACTTTGCTGATCGAGAGTAGACTGATGGGGTGGTAGTTGACCAGATTGGATTTGTCCTGCTTTTCGTGGGTAAGCAATAGATTACTTTTCACTGCCTAAACCATTCATACGTTGTATCTTTAATTTCATTCGCCTTATTTTCTGTTCTCTCACTTTAGTATCCTTTTTTTTTTCCATTTAAGCACTGTGCATTTCTCTCTCATTTGTCTAAGTATGTAGAGAGGTGTGCACGTACTCCTATGTCTGTGGCTATCACAGGAGCGGTGCAGCCTCACAGCTCCAGCGACCTGGGTTCAGTTCTGGGTACTGCCTGTGTGGAGTTTGCAAGTTCTCCCTGTGACTGTGTGGGTTTCCACTGGGTGCTCTGGTTTCCTCCCACTGCTAAAGACTTGCAGGTTGATAGGTAAATTGGCCATTGTAAATTGCCCCTAGTGTAGGTAGGTGGTAGGGAATATGGGATTAATGTAGGAGGGGATGTGGTAGGGAATATGGGATTAATGTAGGATTAGTATAAATGGGTGGTTGATGGTCAGCACAGACTCGGTGGGCTGAAGGGCCTGTTTCAGTGCTGTATCTCTCTATGTCTATGAATATCATTCCCACAACTCCATGTTTGAATCCCTCCAATCAAGTTTCCATCCCTGCCACAGTACAGAAATAGCTCTCAAAATTACAAATGGTATCCTTTGTGATATTATCCTGTCTGCAACCTTTGGCATGGTTGACCGCACCATCCTCCTCCACTATCTCTCCTCCAACGTCCAGCTGAGTGGAACTATCCTTGCTTGGTTACACTCTTTACCTTTTTGGTCAACAATGACCATTTAACAGAACTGCAGACCAGCATGGAGCACGTGGCAACTACAGGGCCATCTGCAACAAATGACAGAGATTACAAGTCCAGTTAGATGGACTCCCATGTCTGCTTATAATACTGCCATATTTGCTTTGGGTTCCAACATGTGCAGTTATCATAGCTAGTTTCAATATGCTGGATGGAGAACCATCCAGCACTTCACAAGTACCTAGGCTCCCAAGCCTCCCAGTCTTTTAAGAACCTGCTTATTATTTACTTCACATTTTGACCAAGCATTTAGTCACCATTCGTACTATCTCCTTTCTTTAGCCTGCTGATAATTTTTGACTTTACACTTCTCTGAATCACCTTGGGACATCTTCTTATGTTAAAGGTGCCAAATAGCTTTCGAACACAATCCTTTGACCTTTGTGGAGAAATTCAAAACCCAGAATGCAATGCTTTTTTGCTGGAGCCCGCTTCTGCAACCTTACAAACTGAAGATTATCCACATTGCAAGGAAAAACAATGTGATAGCTGACATTTCATCTGGAGTCTAACTCAGCACAGAATCATCCCCGATAAATAAAAACGATGACAGTCTCTGTAATCCATTTTGGACATATACCTGAAAGTGTTTGAGAGCCCAGTCCCAGGGCTTCCTTCTCCACAGTAGAGTATCTCCTTTGATGTTTGTTTAACTTTTTTGGAGAAATACCCACTGGTCTCTCAATGTCTACCGCATCATCTTGGAGCAGGACGGCACCTACCCCTAGGTCACGAGCATCAGCTGCCACTTTAAATGGTTTATTAAAATTTGGAGCTGCCAGTACCGGTTCTTTGGTTAAGATGACTTTCAGCCTCTCCAAAGCTGTTTGACACCTCCCTGATCACACTACCTTTGCTTTTCTCTGCAACAAGTCTGTCAATGGGGCAGTTATAGTGCTGAAGTTTGGGAAACTTGCAGTAAAACCCACACATCCCCAAAAATCATGTTATTTCCCATTTGGTCGTAGGGATGGTAAAATCTATCAGCACTTGCACCTTTGCTTCTCTGAGCAGCACTCGCCCTTGACCCAGAATACGCCCTAGGTAGGTTAGTTGAGCTTTAGTGAACTCGCTCTTTGCAAGATTTACCACAAGGTCAGCCAACTGTAACTTTCGGAAGAGGGCTTCTAACTGGTCTAAGTGGCTCCCCCCAGGTGTCACTGTCCACTAACAGATCATCCTACACAAGTGGGCAGGCCAGCCACTACCTGGTTCATCAGCCTTTGGAAGGTGGCTGGGGCATCACCCGGTACCGGAATAAGCCATCTGGGACAACAAAACCAAGATCTCTTTCGCTCAGGTGGTTAAGGGAACCTGCCAGTACCCTTGTAACAAATCTATTTTGGTTATGCCGGTGGTGTTTCCTACCCCATCTATACAGTTTTTCAGATGGAGAATTGGGTAGGAATCAACTCTGATCACTGCATTAATCTTTCTGTAATCAATGCAGAGCTTTGTTGAGTCATCGGGTTTGGACACCAGCACAACTGGGGAACGCCAACTGCTTTGACTGGGCTCAATCAGCTTGTGCTCCAGCCTATACTGAATTTTCTCCCAAACCAGAGTCAGTTTCCTGGGACCTAGGCGATAGGGATTGCGTTTTATGGGAGGGAGGGCTCTCTCCTACATCATGTAGGGTTAGGGTTATGCAGCCTGATTTGTCCCTGCAAATCCCTTTGTTAGGTCTCCTCTCTGTTCTACATTTAAACAGGGGAGTACAGTGTCTAATTTCCCTGACATTTCAGTGCTGGCTAACCTGACAGTAGGGGGCTCGATTTGAGAATCCTCCAGGCTTCCCTCTAACTCGGCCTCACTGTTCCTTTCGCCCTCCTCTTTCCTGACTACCTGACAGACCTGTGCTAGTTTGATATGGCACAGCCTTTGCTTTTTCCTACGACCTGGGGTGTCAATTATATAATTCACCTTGCTAATTCTCTTTACTACTCTGTATGGGCCACTGAACTGGTTTCGTTGTATTGGTGGTAGCACTAACACATGGTCTCCCGGCTGAAATGTTCTGGCCTTGGCATGTTTATCCACCTGCCTTTTCATAGCTGTCTGGGAGGTTTTTAGGTGTTCCTGAGCCACCGCACAGGCTCTTGTGAGCCGTTCTCAGAACATAGGGATGTAGTGTAATGGGGAAGGTATGTCCCTGTGTCCCAAAAACCTCTCCTTGATTAGTTTTAGAGGATCTTTCATCTTGTGTCCATAAACTAAATCAAAGGGACTAAAGCCAGTGGACTCATTGGGTGAGTCTCTGGTAGCAAAGAGAAGATATCCCAGACCATTGTCCTAGTCATGGGAGTACTCATAGCAGTATGCCCTGATCATTGTCTTTAGGGTCTGGTGGTACTGCTCCAAAGCCTGTGACTGTGGGTGATAGGCTGAGGACTTTGGTTGGGTTAAGCCCAGATTACCCATGACCTTTTGAAAAATACTGGACATAAAATTCATGTCCTGATGTGACTGGATCTCAGCATGCAACCCATAGCAGGTAGCTGCTCCACCACTACCTTGGCAGAGATGGTTCTCCTCTGGAAATCAGGTAGCCCCATCCATAATGGTGAGAAGACACTGGTAGCCCCCTTTCGTTTTCAGCAGAGGCCCCCATAATCCACCAGCACTCTGCTGAATGGTTCCCCAAAAGTTGGTATGGGAATTAAGGACGTAGGTTTTATTGCAGGTTGAGGCTTCCCCACAACCCGGCCCTCATGGCAACTCTTACAGAACTCCACCACATCCTTGTGGAGTTGTGGCCAGCGAAAATGCCATCTTATGTGGACTTGAGTTTTTCTGATACCAACATGTCCAGCCATTGGAATCGCATGGGCTGTTTTCAGTATTTCCCTACGGCACCTCGGCAGCACCACTACCTGGTGAACCACTGTCCACTCTTTGTCTGCAGGTTTGTGAAGAGGTCTCCATTTCCTCATCAGCACCTCTTTCTTTAAACTCCCTCTGCTTCAGCTTCAGTTTGGGTAGTCTACGCTAATTTTTTTAATTCTCTGCATTTAATGCACTCTGTGGGGAAAGGTCATGCCTTTTCCCAGCAGAAGGAATTGGGTGGCCCCTGTATCCCTAGTATGGCTATGGACTTACTCACCTAACTCAAGGGGTATGGGGTCATTTTTTCCCTGGGCACAAAATCCTGGTAACTCTCAGGGATTTTGTGAAGTTCTCTCGCACTCATGGCAGTATGTTCACTGGGTTTTACTGCCACATTTCAGAGGGCCGTTAGGAGTCAACCACATTGCTGTGGGTTTGGAGTCACATGTAGGCCAGACCAGGTAAGGACAGTAGTGAACCAGATGGGTTTACGACAATCAGTGATAGTTTCATGGCACCATTACTGAAGGTATGGTTGCTAAATGTGCTGATGACACAAAAATAGGTCAGAAAGTAAGCTGTTAAGAGGACACAAGGAGGCTACAAAGAGATATAGATAGGTTAAATGAGTGGGCAAAGATCTGGCAAATGGAGTATAATGTGGGAAAATGTGAAATTATTCATTTTGGTAGGAAGAATAAAAAGCAGCATATTACGTAAACGGAGCGAGATTGCAGAGCTCTGAGATGCAGAGCGATCTGGGTGTACTAATGCATGAATCACAAAAGGTACAGCAATTAATTAGCAAAGCTAATACGATGTTATCATTTATTGTGAGGGGAATCAAATACAAAAATAGGGTGGATATGCTTCAGTTATACAGGGCATTGGTGAGACCACATCAGATGTACAGTATTGGTCTCCTTATTTAAGGATGTAAATGCATTGGAAGCAGTTCAGAGGTTTACCAGACTAATACCTGGAATGGGCAGGTTGTCTTATGAGGAAAGGTTGGACAGGCTAGGCTTGTATCCGCTGGAGTTTAGAAGAGTAAGGGGCGACTTGATTGAAACAAGCAAAATTCTGAGGGGTCTTGACAGGGTGGATGTAGAAAAGATGTTTCCTCTTGTGGGAGAATCTAGAACTAGGGGTCACTATTTAAAAATAAGGGGTTGCCCATTTGGGACAGATGAGGAGAAATTTTTTCTCTGAGGATTGTGAGTCTTTGGAACTCGCTTCCTCAAAAGGCTGGAAGCTGAGACTGAATATTTTTAAGGCAGAGTAGATAGATTCTTAATAAGCAAGGGGGTCAAAGGTTATTGGCAGGAATGTGGAATTGAGGTTACAATCAGATCAGCTATGATCTTACTGAATGGCAGAGTAGGCTTGAGGGGCCTGCCCCTCATTCATATGTATGTTTGTATGTATATTAGCTTCTAATTCCAGATTTTTATTAATTAATTGAATTTAAATTCCACCAGCTGCAGTGGTGGGATTTGAACCCATGTCCCCAAGGACCTTACCCCAGGCCTCTGGGTTACTAGTCCAATGACATTACCACTATGCCACCATCGCCCTAGGGATCAATTTGGTTTCCTGCTTCCAATCTGAGCCCCCAAATTTCTGTTACGATCAGGTGAGGATTGATCGAAGGGCTTCCCTCTTTTCCCTCTCCTTGTTTGACCTCAACAGGTTTAATTCTTTTTTAAAGTGGATATACTGACCAATTCAGTAGGTGTTTGATTACTTACTTGCTATGATCATAAGAACCAGACAGGTTTTTTGAGTTTAACAAAGAAAGAAGTTAACTTTATTGTACTTAAACCAACCTAAGTAAAATAATACAACTATGGGCCAACTTTCACACCCATACAGACTAGAGGTTCTGACACACACAAACAGGTTACAAAGTGGGGAAGGGTAGAGAGAGAGAGAGAGAGACCACTACTTGGGTCTGCACATGTCAGAGTCCAGATGCTTCTCAACCTGTAGAAAAACACCAGCTTAAAATCTCAGGAGGGGGAGGGGGTCTTGTCACAAGACAGTCAACGTGATTCAAGCATGGTAGTTAGCAGTGTATTTCTTCTTGCTAAAAAGAACAGGCAGTTCCCTTATACTTCCTGGATCTTGGTTCTTGCTGGGACGAGCAGACATTTCATCTCCACCTCATAGGCCTTGCAATGTAGGATAGTGTTGCAAATTAGATGGCCATCTCAAACTGCTAGCAAAGTCATCTTTTCACTGTTCCTTTTTAAATTTCTTTAAAAAATATAAATTCAGGTCTCTGGTTAGTGGATTAAAGAAAATCATTCAACAAAGCACATTGGCATGATAATCCGTTCAGTCTCGTTTCCAAGACTGCCCCAGTCAATGTCACAAGTGATATCCTTGACGACTGCAACCTGCCTGCAGTGCTCAACATGGTCCATCTCAACACCCTTTTCCTACTAAGTCAGCTTATTTCCATTTCTGTAACATTTCCAAGCTCTCTTTCAATCAAATTTTCACTGGTGCTAAAACCCAGTAATTCTGTCACATTTAGACCCAACTCTCCCTCCTATGATGGCTGAATGACTGGTCCTTTTCTCCTCTAACATGCTTGAAATGTTTCACCATGTTAAAAGCACTATAGTTTTTTTTACTGTATGCAGAGTGAAAACAGTGAGCAAGTTTAATATTCATCAAATGCTGTAATGCAATTTAGAAACTGGAATTATTCATATATTTTCAGAAATGCCATTTCAAGATCCTAGAACTTCATTCACCACAAGGGGCTGGTACTTTGGTGAGAAGACCCCAGAGAATTCAATGAGATCACTACACATCTGGAGCAGGACAAAAATAAGTGGCTGCAGCATGTGGAAGAGGCACAGGGTCTGAATCCAGAAGAGGCTGGAATCGATATCTTGGAGCTGAGGTGATTGTGCATTTTCACACAGGCACACAATGCACAGAGGGATTTAACTGACCGCAAAGAACTCAATGTCCCAAATCACAGGTACCATGAGTCCTCAACGCTGTATCCTTCAGCTTGGTTCTTAATGGGCCAGTAACTGCTGGGTAGTCACGCCACAGGAATGACTAATTAACATCACATGCCATTATTAATTTGTAAAATTTGATTTGCGCTGTGCCACTCCACCATTAGCCTCACCAAAGCCAATAAAAGTTTTTCTCTGCAAGGCTCTACATTAAATTTAATGATAATGAAATGGCTGGATTTACGACACTATTACAAATTATTTCCGCCACAGCCATTTAGGGATGGTAATTAATGTTGTAGAGGAACCTGGTAATGGGATATATGGTCCTCACATGACACCCAAAACTTGAAGGCCCAAAAAGGGACAAGTGAAGCTGTGGAATCTCATTCCAACAGGCAGGGAATTGTTCAGAGATTTTTTAATCTCATTTCTCTTGGCAGTAATTTTTGAAGATCTTGTCAACTGTATACATGTTAGAATCAGGAGGCAATAATTTTCAAGATGAAAAGCTGCTTCAACACTTAGATCAACACTTAGATTTATTTTCAGAAAACATTTTGGGACACAGTATGTGAGTAATTTGAGACATGACATGTAAGTGTGCTTGGGAGGAAAAAAGTGACTTTGGATCTATGATTCCCAAAGTTCTCACAACTGGAGTTTTCCTGGGTCATTGTAGAATAATAGATAGAGATTGATTGCCATGGCCCACAATACCCAACAGATGGGGCCAGGGTGGCACAGTGGTTAGCACCGCAGCCTCACAGCTCCAGCGACCCGGGTTCAATTCTGGGTACTGCCTGTGTGGAGTTTGCAAGTTCTCCCTGTGTCTGCGTAGGTTTCCTCCGGGTGCTCCGGTTTCCTCCCACATGCCAAAAGACTTGCAGGTTGATAGGTAAATTGGCCATTAGCAATTGCCCCTAGTATAGGTAGGTGGTAGGGAAATATAGGGACAGGTGGGGATGTGGTAGGAATATGGAATTAGTGTAGGATTAGTATAAATGGGTGGTTGATGGTCGGCACAGACTCGGTGGGCCAAAGGGCCTGTTTCACTGCTGTATCACTAAACTAAACATTTCTATACGTCATGGGTCAAGAACGTTTGTACATTTCACACATTTACCCTGCGAGTCACTCATGAACTTTTCAAGGACCAGTACACCGATTCCCAAATACTACTACTATTCAACTTTGTTCTTACTTTTCCTTTGTCTCTTTCCTCTCTTTATTCCTCTTTGTCATTATGTTTCTTTTGACTCATGATTCACCTCATCTCATTTTCCATCTTTCTGTATCCCTTTCTTAGATTGGCTGAGATAGGCCATTGGATGAGACATTCACATGGTCCCAGATGTAACCGTGATCTCTCTGTGCTGTTAATGGATCAATGTTGCAGCGATTTGTGACACTAAGGCAATAGTGAGCAAAAGTCAAATTCACTGAAAAATTGAAAATTTAAAACAATTTATGGCACAGAGCAGCCATTCAGCCCACTGTGTCTGTCTGGTCAAGAAAAGACTATCCAGCCAAAACCCACTTTCCAGCTCTTGGTCTGTAGCCCTGTGGGTTACAGCACTTCAAGTGCCCATTCCAAGTACTTATTAAATGCAATGAGCATTTCTGCCTGCAACCACCCTTTCAGGCAACGAGTTCCAGACCCTCACCATCCTATGGGTGAAAATATTTCTCAATTCCCCTCTAACCTTCTGCCAATTATTTTAAATCTACGCCACCTGGTTACTGATTCGCCTCTCTAGCAAAGGAAATAGGTCCTTCTTATCCATGCTACCTACACCCCTCAATTTTATGCACCTCAATTAAATCTCCCCTCAGCCTCCTCTGTTCCAAAGAAACAACCCAAGCCTATCCAATCTGTCCTCACAGCTAAAATTTTTCACTCGTGGCAACATCCTTGTAAATCTGCTCTACACCCTCTTTGGTGTGATCGCATCTTTCCTGCACTTTACAAAGCAGCTTTCACTGTGCAACACTGTGCTCTTTATGGATAAATTAGCTTCAATAGTAACAACTGGCACCCAAGCATCAAGAGAATGAAGCAGTGGATTAACATCCTTTATTACTGAATAGATACAGCATTTCCCACAAGATCACTCAATGCACACTGTTCATCAATGATTGGTCTACACTTTCACAGATTGCTTCCCACTGCTCATGCTGGAAAAGAATTCCTCAACACATTTGCCAGCTTGTCCACCTGTGGTCCTTGCTGAAGGACTTCTGTTTAATTTGCACTCTCAGTAAATGCCGACAGCACCTGAAGCAGAAACTGACTCCACTTCAACTCCACAAGGAACATGGGGCTCTGCAACTGCACCATCACATGCCTCATGGCTTTTCTTTCTTTCTAGTTCTACATGTTGATCAATACTCACAAACTTATAGAAAAATTCACCTCCGAGGATGGTCACTGTCATTGCTCCCCTGTGCAGATTGTAGAGCTCAATCCCTCCTACAATGAAATTCCTTGAAATCGCTATGACTAAACACACTGTGGCAAATATTAGAGTTGTGACCAGACATCTCATCCAGTTTACAAATCTTGTCCAGTTCCAGGCTGCCTCTCCACAGTAGGGAAGGTAACCTTCTATTCTTATTCATTCAACCCAGCCCCCAGAACTGCTGCAATAAAACCAGACAGGTCAGAGGTAAGATGATACAACGTTAAAGGGGGACAAACATTTCTGGAAGTAGTATTTATTGATGGATTTGCGCTCAGTAGCCCTGCAATTTAAAGCTACCACAGTAATACAACTGAAAAATGTGCATAGTTTGACAGAACAATTAAGGAATGTGCAGGGGAAACGAGCCACAGGTTTCCAGAACCTCAGTAAATGCCAAGACTGCGACGTGAATTTACAATCACACTGACACACAATGAGAAATGGAATCATTACCTCCCGGTTTCAGCTGCCGATCACAGTGTTAACCATTTAAATGTAGTTTACAGCAGAAAATCCTGCAGGTTCCATGAGATAAATCAGTACAAATCCCCTTCATATATGGTGCTCCATTAGGTAGAAATCTACAGCCTCTATTTATAGATCTTTGTGACACACAAATAAAACTGATTTAAAATAATTTTAAAAAGGAAACAACTATATCATAGTTCTCATCAGGTAATAGATTTTCATAAGATTATACATCATATATATTGCGTATTACATTTCAAGCCCATTTAAAAGAATGGGGATCTTACAATCTACAGTAATAAGAGTATTACACTCTGAATTGTGTATGTGAAATGGAGACCTCTAATGTTACAGATCAGTAGTTGGAAGATTGGCTGAATGTGCTGCATTTGGCCCGATTTAGCATCTGACGTTAGATCTGCATCTGCTCCAGATACTTGTAGGTTGGGTTTTCATACCCATGGTTTTGCATCTTGTTCAGGTGGCGCTCCTCTGGGGTCAACATGGGATCAACCTGTAAAACCAAATAATTGCATTTTATAGAATCAAAACCACACTCTCATTTCTGGAAAAACCAAAAGAGTTAACAATGGAAATCTGGAAGAACAAACAAAAGACCCTCACATAGTGACACCACCAATTTTGGTGCCTTTGTTAAATTGGGATCCTAATTTAAGAACTGGTGCCAGATTAACACAGACTGGTCAAGCTCACAAGCCAACTCACCAACGAATGGATTATGGTATTTAGAGTCAGAGTCATTTACAGCACAGAAGGACGCCATCTGGCCCACTAGTTCATGCTGGCTGTCCACAGAACTATGCTGTCAGTCCCACTTCCCGGCTTCATCGCCATTGCCCTGCAAGTCTCTCTCTCTCAAGTGGCCATCCAACTTCCTCTTGAAGCCATTAATTGTCTCCGCTTCCACCACCCTTGTGGGCAGCAAGTTCCAGGTCATTAAAAAAGTGCTTCCTCATATTCCCCCTGCATCTTTTGCCCAAAACTTTCAATCTGTGTCCCCTTGTCCTGTACCATTTGTTAATGAGAACAGCTTTTCCTTGTCTAACTTATCTAAGCCTGTCATAATCTTGTACACTTCTATTTAATCTCCCCTCAATCTCCTTTGTTCTAAGGAGAACAAACACAGCTTTTCCAACCTAACCTGGTAACTAAAATCCTCCATCCTTGGAACCATTCTGGTAAATCTCCTCTGCACCCTCTCAAGGACCCTCACATCCTTCCTGAAGTCTGAAAGAATAGTACAGAAAGGACCTTGAAACCTTTTGATACAAAGTGCTTCTTTACTTTGATATTGTTTCTGGGAAAATCAACTGAATTTGAAAACTAATGAAAAGCTTGCACTTATCAAATGAATTTGCTTAGCCATTGTAGCTCCTCACATGTATTGGTTCAACTGAATGACACCACAAAATGGAACTCTGACAAAATCAATCACCTTAGATGGTCACAAATAACAATAATCTAAACTGGATTTACTTTCTTAAATTAAAGATAAAAAAGGTTATACTTTGTATATGCAAATTAGAAGGTGGCAAAATGTTAATTATTTTGGAGGTGGATTAGAAGATTCAAATAAACTGCAGAGACCTTAAAACAGAGGCCAGAGGAGTCTCAGCTTAATGTCTCATCTGAAAAACAGTACCTTCAAAAGTGCAGCACACAGTTAGTGTAGCAGAGTGTCAGCCAAAGTTACATGTACTCAAGAGTCTGAAGTAAAGGTGGAACGCATAACCTTCTCACTCAGAGTAGACAGAGCTACCCACTGAACCATGGCTAACATCTTATTTCAGGTTAATTGAAAAGGAATTAGTACAGATCCAAAGTAAGATAATATAAAACCAGGATGGACTGTCTCCTGTCTTTAATTTTAAAACAATTGCAAGATGAAAATCTGAAGGAAGAATGGGATAATTGGTAACATAATTTGGACAGTTAGAAATTTGGAAACACAACGAAACTTCTGAAAAATCTGAAATGAAGAGATTAAATCAAAATGAGCCATCACCTCTACTCACATTGATAGTTAAGCAGAGATTGGGAAGAAGGAAACAGAGGTAAGACAAAGGGAGGCAGAGTATAAAGAAATAAATCAACAGGTAGCTTAAAAAGCAGATTTGAAAGCAGTATGAGTGGGTGGCGAGGTGATCAAACAGTTCTGTTGGCAAAACTTGCAGAGTTGATTAGTCACAGGGTGAATCTTTAGGGTGGAAACAGCAACATCAAGATACGAAAGACAAATTAAAGGAACGAAACCAGAAAGTTCATGAATCAAAGATTAAGAAAAGCCAGAGGTTGAGTGTAATTACACAGCACAGAGGAAGGCCATTCAGCCCATTGTGCCTATGACAACTCTGAAAAAATTATTCAATTCATTCCACTCCCCTGCTCTTTTTCCATAGCCTTGCAAATTTCTCCTTTTCAAGTATGTATCCAATTCCCTTCTGAAAGTTACTACTGAATCTGCTTCACCACCCTTTCAGGCAGTGCATTCCAGATCACAACTTACTGTGGAAAAAAAATCCTCTGCTTCTTTTGTCAATTACCTTAAAACTGTGTTCTCTGGTTAGTGATCCTCCTGTCAGTGGGATCAGTTTCTCCCCAAGTACTCTTTCAAAATCACTCAATTTTGGACACTTTTATGTTCCCTTTAACCTCACTGCTTTGAAGAGAACAAATCCAGATTCTCTAATAACTGAAGTCCCTCATCCCTGGTACCATTCTAGTATATCTCCTTTGCAGCTTCTCCAAGGACTTGGCATCCTTGCTAAAGTAAAGTGCCAAAAATTGGATAGGATACTGCATCTGAGGCCTAATCAGTGATTTATAAAGGTTTAGCATAATTTGCAAGTTATTGTACTCTGCGCCGCGACTAATAAAGTTAAGGATCCCGTGTGTGTCTCCTTTGTTTAAAAAAAAATGCCTTCTCAGTTGTCCTGCTATACATTTGTGTATGCAAACCCCTAGGTCTCTCTGTTCCTGCACCCCCTTTAAAATTGTACAATTTAGTTTATATCGCCTCTCATTTTTCTTAATAAAATGAAGCACATTACACTTCTCTGCATTAAATTTCATCTGCCATGTTTTTGTCCATTTCACCAGTCCAAATGTCATAAAACCTGACAATAGTCAGTGTATAGGGATGACGCCAATGATAGAAATGGTGCATTGAAAGGTAAAAGCAACTGTTATTGACCTGAACATTTGCAAATTAGGGAACATTATAAGGAATGAAGTAACTAATGTTCTTACTGAGGGGTTAACTAGTACTGTTAGGCAGAGTTTAAACTAACTTGGCAGTGGAAGGGGAAATAGGAACCAGCAAAAAGAGGCAGAAATTAGATCAGATGACAGATATAAACAGCGGTAAAATAAGAAATATTCCAAAGATTGCTCAAGACCTGATTGAAGAAAATAGCAAAAGTGATAAAGGAAGTATTAAAATGTACGTCAATGTCTGTAGTGTAACTAATAAAGTTGGAGAACTGCAGGTACAAGTTACCGCACAGAATTATAACATGGTTGTATTAATAGAGACATGGTTCAAACAAGACCACGAATGAGTTCTTAATGTTCCTGATTACCAAGTATTCAGGAATGATAGAAAAGAAAAAAAAACATCGAGTATGGCAGTTTTGACTCAGGATGATGTTACAGTTCAAAATTGAAAGGATATACTCAATGGTTCCAAGACTGAATTTATTTGGCTTGAGTTATCACAGAGGGAAAGCTAGCAGTTTTTTTTTAAATGGAGCTCTAAACATTAAAAGGACATGGATGAGCAAAGTAGCTGGCAAATTTCAAAGGCATGTAACAAAATTAGAAGAGTAATTAGAGTAGTCACATGGACTGCAGCGGTTCAAGAAGGAAACTCACCACCACCTTCTCAAGGGCAATAAATGGTGACCTAGCCAGCGACGCCCACAATGAATAAAAAAAATTATTAGGAGATTTTAATTACCCTAATATAAACTGAGAAAGAGAGCGCTAAAGGTAGGGAAGGAGAGGAATTTCTGATATGTGTACATGAGAACTTTTGCAATCTATATATCTCCACTCCAACAAGGAAAAAAATTATTGCTGGATCTTGTTCTGGGAAACTAAGCAGGGCAGGCAACTGGAGTGTGTTACCATAGGAATCATCTAGCTAACAGTGACCACAAGATAATTCAATTTCGAGTAACTGTGGAAAAAGACCAGAAAATATCGACAGTAATAATGGCCAACTAGGGAAGACCTAATTTCAGTTATTCAAAAAGGGACCTTGCACAGGCAGATTGGAAAAGGTAACAAAGCAATGGAAAGCATTCAGGAAGAAATAGTTTGGGTGCAAATAAGCATATTTCTTTGAAGAGAAAAAGTATCCAGGCTAAGCTAATACACCCTGGATGACAAAGAAAATAAAAAGTGAAATAAAACAGATCAAGGAGGCTTATGACAACTGTCAGGAGCAAAATTCAGTTAATAACCAAAATTATGAAACGTATTTGAACAGTTAACACAGGAGGCAGAGAGAGATTGAGAAAAAGATTAGCAGGCAACATTAAATTGAATTCTAAAACATTTTATAAATATATACAAGGGAGAATCAGGTTGAATAGAAAAAGTACAGAGGAGTGAAAAAGGATTAAGAGGGTCGATAGTCACATCAACACTAAAAAGATTGTTGCAACTGTGGGGACGATTAGGGATCAAAATGAAGATCTATTGGTAGAGGCAGCAGGCATGGCTGAAGTACTAAATGAGTACTTTGCATCCATGTTTACCAAGAAAGAGGACTTTGGCAAAGCTATGGTAAACAAGGCGGTTGTAGGGATACTAGATGAGATAAAAATAAAGAGGAGGCACTAGAGAGACTGGTAGTACTTAAAGTGGATAAGTCACCCAGCCCAAATGGGGTGCCTTCCGTAGGTTGCTAAAGAAAGTCAAAGGTAGAAGTTGTGGAGATGCTGGCCACCATCTTCGATACACTGGTGATGTCAGAGGACTGAAGGATTGCAAATATTACAAAAGCAAAGTATTGTGGATGCTGAAAATCTAATAAAAACAGAAATTGCTGGAAATACTCAGGAGTGGTGCTGCAGGACCAGAGGGTTACTAATATAATAGCAGTATTCAAGAAAGAGGAGGGGGAATAAACCAGGAAATTACAGGCCAGTAAGCCTAATTTCAGTGGTGAGGAGGATATTGAAAACTATTACCAGGGACAAAATAAATTTCCATTTGGAAATACATGGGCTAATCAAAGAAAGCCAGTATAGATATCTTAAAGGCAAATCATGTCTAACTCATTTGCATTATCTGATGAGATAAGACAAGGTTAATCAAGGTAGTGCAATATTGTACATACGGACTTTGGGAAGACGTTCAACAAAATGTCACTCAGGAACCTTGTTATGATGATAGAAGCCCATAGAATTAAGGGGAAAGTGGTGATATGAATACAGAACTGGCTCACTGGCAGGAAGCAGAGGACAGTGGTGGATGGATTTTTTCTAAGACTGGGAGATGGTTTGATGTGGCATGCCACAGGGGCCAGTTTTGGGTCCATTACTCTGCAATTTCTATAAACAACCAAGACTTGGGTGGGGATCAAGCGGGGCAGTGAGACTGACTGGACTGCTTTGCGGAGAGCCGGCATAAACTCAATGGGCTGAACTGCCTCCTTCTATACCATAAATGAAACTGACTCAAACTTGGATATATAGATGATGATGAGTACAGTATAGCTTTCAGGATAACAAAGAACAGTACAGCACAGGAACAGGCCATTCGGCCCTCCAAGCCTGCGCCGATCTTGATGCCTGTCTAAACTAACACCTTCTGCACTTCCGGGGACCGTATCCCTCTATTCCCATCCTATTCATGTATTTGTCAAGATGCCTCTTAAACGTCACTATCGTACCTGCTTCCACCACCTCCCCTGGCAGAAAATTCCAGGCACTCACCACCCTCTGTGTAAAGAACTTGCCTCGCACATCCTCTCTAAACTTTGCCCCTCGCACCTTAAACCTATGTCCCCTAGTAACTGACTCTTCCATCCTGGGAAAAAGCTTCTGACTATCCACTCTGTCCATGCCACTCATAACTTTGTAAACCTCTATCATGTCGCCCCTCCACCTCCGTTGTTCCAGTGAAAACAATCCGAGTTTATCCAGCCTCTCCTCATAGCCAATGCCCTCCAGACCGGGCAACATCCTGGTAAACCTCTTCTGTACCCTCTCCAAAGCCTCCACGTCCTTCTGAATTGCACGCAATATTCCAAGTGTGGCCTAACTAAGGTTCTGTACAGCTGCAGCATGGCTTGCCCATTTTTATACTCTATGCCCCGACCGATGAAGGCAAGCATGCCGTATGCCTTCCTGACTACCTTATCCACATGTGTTACCACTTTCAGTGACTTGTGGACCTGTACGCCCAGATCTCTCTGCCTGTCAATACTCCTAAGGGTTCTGCCATTTACTGTATACTTCCCACCTGTATTAGATCTTCCAAAATGCATTACCTCACATTTGTCCGGATTAAACTCCATGTAACATTTACAGGATGGTGAAATAGGCAGAAGGATGGCCGATGGAATTCAGTGCAGAGAAGTGTAAAGTGATGCAGTTTGGAAGGACTAATATGGAAAGACAGTATACTATAAATGGCATAAATTTGAAAAGTGTAGATGAGCGAGACACTGGCATCCATATATGCAAATCCTTATAGGTGACATATCAAATTGGTTAAAAACCATATGGATTACTTAGGTTAATAAATAGATACATAGAATATAAAAGCAAAAGGATCCAGTTAGAACTTTCTAAATCACTGGTTAGGCCTCAGCTAGATGACTGTGGACAATTAAAGAGACAAGTAGAGTGACAAAAGATGTGTCCAGAGGAGGTGTGAATGGCAGAATAATGAACAGCTACTGTCCAAAAGGTTAAGATCGAAACATGCAAAGAAAAGGGAACAAAATGGGGGCAGAGATTACGGTCCGAAATTGTTGAACTCAGTGTTGACTCCAGAAGACTATAAAGTGCCCAAAAGACGAAGTGCTGTTCCTTGAGCTCCTCTAGAGAGATCTTTTGTCTATTTACTTGTCCCATTATTACTCCTCTTGGCTCTGCCTCACCAACTCTTTTGTCATTTAATGTCTCCTGTCTTACGCCGTATCACAGACCTTCCTCCATTTGACCAACTTAAAACATATTACTTTCTAACTTTTCCCAACTCTGATTAAGGGTCATTGACCTGAAACGTTAACTCTGTTTCCCTCCCTACAGATGCTGCCAGACTTGATGAGTACAGCATTTTCTCTTTTTATTTCAGATTTCCAGCATCTGCAGTATTTTGCTTTTGTATTGTTGTCCTTTCACACTCTATGACTTAGGGGACAGTACGTCAGGCACTGTCCTTTCATAATCTGGGAGTGGGTGGTGTAATGGGTCAGTCAATGTCCTTTCACATTGTGGGACTGGGTGGTGTTGGGCGTTACATTCTGTCCCTTTATTTCTGATATCTTGGACAAACACTATCAGGGATTGATGTGGTTAAAGTCTAAGATGACTGCAACAGACCTAAATGATCTATTACAACTTGTAGTTAAACAGCATCTTTAATGGAATAAAACATCCCAAGGGCGGCGCAGTGGTTAGCACCGCAGCCTCACAGCTCCAGTGACCCGGGTTCGATTCCGGGTACTGCCTGTGTGGAGTTTGCAAGTTCTCCCTGTGTCTGCGTGGGTTTTCTCCGGGTGCTCTGGTTTCCTCCCACAAGCCAAAAGACTTGCAGGTTGATAGGTTAATTGGCCATTATAAATTGTCACTAGTATAGGTAGGTGGTAGGGAAATATAGGGACAGGTGGGGATGTTTGGTAGGAATATGGGATTAGTGTAGGATTAGTATAAATGGGTGGTTGATGTTCGGCACAGACTCGGTGGGCCGAAGGGCCTGTTTCGGTGCTGTATCTCTAATCAGGTGATACACAGGAGCATTTTAAAACAAAAATGATACATAAAGAAGTCAGATGACCAAAAGCTTAGTCAAAGAAGCAGGTTTTGAAGGAGTGTCTTAAAAGAGGAAAGCAAAGTAGAGAGGCGAAGAGGTGTAGGGAGGGTATTCGGAGCTTAGGGCCTAGACAACTGAAGGCGTGGCCACCAATGGAGCAATTAAAATCGGGGATGCTCAATTGGCCAGAATTAGAGAAGCGCAGATATATCGGAGGGTTGTGGGGCTGGAGGAGATTACATTGGGAGGGGTGAGGCTATGGAGGGAATTGTAAACAAGGATGAGGACTTTAAAATCAAGACTTTGCTTGTCTGGGAGTGAATGTCGGTCAGTGAGCACAGGGGTGATAGGGGAACAGGATTTGGTGCGAGTTAATACACAGGCAGCAGAGTTTTGGATGACGTAAAGTTTACGGAGGGTAGAATGAGAGAGACCAGCCTGGAGTGCGTTGGAATAGTCACATCTAGAGGTAACAAAGGCATGAATGAGGGTTTCAGAAGTAGATGAGCTGAGACAGGGGTGAAGCTGGCCAATGTTACGGAGGTGGAATAGGCAGTCTTAGTAATGCGCAAGTGCGAGGTTGGAAGCTCATCTATAGGTCAAGGTTCTGAACAGACTGGCTGCCAGGGAGAGGGATGGAGACAGCAGCTAGGGAAAAGAGTTTGCAGCTGAGACCAAAAACATTGGCTTCAGTCTTCCCAATATTTAATTGGAGGAAACTTCTGCTCATCCAGTACCGGATGTCGGATAAGCAATCTGATAGTTTAGCAACAGTGGAGGAGTTAAGAGAGGTGGTGGTGAGGTAGAGCTGGGTGGCATCATCACATAAGTGAAAACGAATACTGTGCTTTCAGATGTCGAGGGTCAGCATGTAGATGAGAAATGAAGAGCTTAGGATAGATCCTTGGGGAACACCAGAGGCAACTGTGCGGGAACAGGAAGAGAAGCCATTGCAAGTGATTCTCTGATTAGATAGATAAGAACAGAACCAGGTGAGAGCAGTCCCACCTAGCTGAACAACAGTGGAGAGGTGTTGGAGGAAGATGGTGTGCTCAACCTTGTTAAAGGCAGCAGACAGGTCGAGAAGGACCATGATATTTGCAGAGTCTCATCTTCAGCCCCAATGACACAGCTTTAGAAGCTGTATGCTGCCTAGAATTCACAACAAATTCAAAATCTTGTTCAGATAAGCAAAAATGGCTGGTTTACAACATGGAAGAATTCAGTGCTGCAATGAGGCAGCACTTCTCAAATTAAATTTTTAAAAAATTCTTTCATGGGATGTGGGCGTTGCTGGCAAGGCCAGCATTTGTGAGCTGCCTTCTTGAACTGCTGCAGTCCATCTGGTGTGGGTATTCCAAAAATGACGTTAGGAAGGGAGTTCTAGCAATAGTGAAGAAACGGCGTTATAGTTTCAAGTCAGGATGGTGTGTGGCTTGGAGGGGAACTTGCAGGTGGTGGTGTTCCCATGCGTCTGCTGCCCCTGCCCTTCTAGGTGGTAGGCCGTGGGTTTGGAAGGTGCTGTCCAAGGAGCTTTGGTGTGTTGCTGCAATGCATCCTGTAGATGGTACACACTGCTGCCACTGTGCGGTGGTGGTGGAGGGAGTTAATGTTTGAGGTGGTGGATGGGGTGCCGATCAAGTGGGCTGGTTTGTCCTGGATGATGTCAAGATTCTTGAGTGTTGTTAGAGCCACACTCATCCAGACAAGTGGAGAGTGGTCCATCACACTCCTGACTTGTGCCTTGTTGGACAAGGTGGACAGGCTTTGGGGAGTCAGGAGGTGAGTTACTCGCCTCAGAACTCCCAGTCCCTGACCGGCTCTTTCAGTTACAGTATTTATATGGTTGGTCCAGTTCAGTTTCTGGTCAATGGTAACCCCTCCAGGATGTTGACAGCAGGGGATTCAGTAATAATGTTGCCAAAGATCTTCATTTTGCCTTTGATCATGCAATTAATGACCTGGAACTGCAGGTGCCAGTGTGAGAAGGCACTCCATTCTCCAGTGGGTGCCAGTGTGGGAGGGTGCTCCAAAAGTCCTCACTTCACTGAGTGCAAAGCTTCAAAAAAAAAATTTAAGTAACATCTAAAGACAGAAGAAGCAATATTAATTCTGAGCATTCTCAGAATGGGTATCAGGAGGAAGCACAGCTCCAGTGAATCGGATAATACTCCCATTGAGTAGAGTGGATCTCGGACAACAGCCCTATAACATTGTACGCCCCATTCCAAACTGTGCTTCTTTGTGCTAGAAGGCGAGAGCACTGAATCTCCCCTAGGTTTCAGTGAGCTGTAATAACAGCTAGATGCGAAGTTTTTGCACTAACACCATGCTGGACAGTGAAAAACCCATACATGTCGTTTCCCAAGCTTGTGTGGAGTCTGCGAAGAGCAATATGAGCTGAAGTGACAAACTGAGGGTGGCTTACAAGATCAAACCATATTGTCTTTCTTTCCACAGCATATTCCTAACAGTAATGTTGAGAGATACAGACACAGATTCTCACCTCTACAATGCCATGGCTGATGGTACCATACTGCCTCTTGCGTAGCATCACCAAGCTGATGACAATTACCGCGGCTACGGCAACTGCGATGACCAACATGCCAATAAGAGCACTGCTACTTAAGCTGAAGCCGTCTTGCAAAGTCCCATCAGTGCCCTGCAGAAACACAAACATTTAGCACAGCAATTGGAAGCAGCCTCCTCCAAACTCCACTGAATTATGAAGAATCTTTTAGCCATATGCTGGAGGAAAAATAAATTAGTGTAAACTTTTACAAATAATTAAAAGTGGTAGCAGAAGCAAAATCAGTTAAAATTCTCAACACAGGGCAAGTCGGATAAACAGAATCAGTACTTTGCCTCCAGTATCTTATCCAATGTCAGAACAATTCCTTTTGCACAAAGCTAGGTACATGCTTTGCAACAGCAGTGTACACTGTTTTGTTAGTGATATCATGACTTCTGAAAGCCTACGATATTTTAAAATACACATCTGCAGGATTCAGTGAGAAAAATATGAGTAATTGAAGAATCACAAGGTGAAAACTAGATCCTATTATCTGAATTAGATCTCACATCCAACCCTCCCAACAGGAGGCGCTGTCCATACCATGTCATCATCTACTCCACTGACTCGTTCTGCATTGAAAATCATTTCTTTCACATCAAAACTCTCATCAATCACCTGTGAGGGGGAAAGAGAGCGGATATTAGATTTAACATTTGCAATTACCACAAAGTCACTCCTCCTGAGTTGTCAAGTTAGCATTAAGAACAGGAGTAGGCCATTCAGTCCCTTTAATCTATTTTGTCATTCAATTAGATCATACCTGATCTGTATCTTAATTCCATTTACCACCCTCTTTGATTCAATAACCCTCAACAAAATAATCAATCAATCTCAGTTTTGAAATTTTCAATTGAATACCAGCCTCAACAGCTTTTTGTGGGACAGAGCTCCAGATTTCCACTACCCTTGGCATGAAGAAGCGGTTCCTGACATCACCCCTGAACAGCCTAGCTTTAATTTTAAGGTTATGACCCCTTGTTCTGGACTCCCCCCACCAAAGAAAAATGTTTCCATCTACCTTATCAATTTCTTTGATCATCCTGAACAGCTTAATGAGATCACCCCTTAATTTTCTATCCTCAAGGGAATACAAACCTAGTCAATGCTGTGACCATAAAAGCGCGGGAGAGGGGAGGACCTAGACGGCGGAATTCCAAGTGACGTCAGAATTCAAAAAGTGATGCAGGCGCAGGGAAGCAGCTGATTGGTAAGTAGGTTCAGGTGAGTTTCTCTACTTCTACTATTTATACTACTGCATTAGCTTCAAAAGTAAAGGTAAGGACTTTGGATTGCAGGGGATACTGTTTGGAGTAGAACAAGGCCCCTTGCGTAATTAGTATTTTTTTAATTAAAGGAAGTAACTAAGTAATCTAAAGGTAAGTCATGGCAGGAGACTTTGCACCAGTGATATGCTCCTCCTGCGCTATGTGGGAAATCAGGGATGCTTCCAGTGTCCCTGACGACCATGTGTGCAGGAGGTGTATCCATTAGCAGCTACTGGCTACCCGCATTACGCAGCTGGAGCTGTGGGTGGATTCACTGTGGAGCATCTGTGATGCTGAGATTGTCGTGGATAGCACGTTTAGCGAGCTGGTCACACCGCAGGCAAATGCTGCAAAGGCAGAAAGGGAATGGGTGACCACCAGAGTAGAGGCAGGCAGGTACCGCAGGAGTCCCCTGTGGCCAACCCCCTCTCTGGCTCAGGAGAAAGTAGCAAGAGCCAAGTTCATGGCACCATGGGTGACTCTGCTGCACAGGAGGGGAGGAAGAGGAGTGGCAGGGCTATAGTGATAGGGGATTCAATTGTAAGGGCAACAGAGAGGCGTTTCTGCAGCCACAAAAGAGACTCCAGGATGGAATGTTGCCTCCCTGGTGCTAGGGTCATGGATGTCTCTGAGCGGCTGCAGGGCATTCTGAGAGCGGGGAGGGCGAGCAGCTAGTTGTTGTGGTACATATTGGTACCAATGACACAGGTAAAAAAAAAGGGATGAGGTCCTACAAGTTGAATAGAGGGAGTTAGGACATAAATTAAAAAGTAGGACCTGAAAAAGGTAGTAACCTCAGGATTACTACCAGTGCCATGTGTGAGTGAGAACAGAAATAGCAGGAAATATCAGATGAATATGTGGCTGGAGAAATGGTGTAGGGGGGAGGGATTCAGATTCCTGGGACATTGGGACCGGTTCTGGGGAAGGTGGGACCAGTACAAGCTGGATGGGTTGCATCTGGGCAGGACCGGCACCAATATCCTCGGGGGGGGGGGTTTGCTAGTGCTGTCGGGGAGGGCTTAAACTAGAATGGCAGGAGGATGGGAATCTGAGCAGGGAGACAAAGGAGGGGGAAACAAGGATGGAAATGAAAGACAGATAGGTAAGAAGCAGAAGTGGAAGGCAGAGCAAAAAAGGGCAACAAACAAATGGAGCCATATTGCAAAATAAAGCTAAGATGACTGACAATGTTAAAAAGTCTAAAGGCATTGTGTCTTAATGCGTGGAGCATTTGCAATAAGGTAGATAATTAATAGTGCAAATAGATATAAACGATTATGATATAGTTGCGATTACGGAGATATGACTGCAGGGTGACCAAGAATGGGAACTGAACATCCAGGGATATTCAATATTTAGGAAGGACAGGCAAAAAGGGAAAGGAGGTGGAGTAGCGTTGTTAGTATAGGAGGAAATCAATGCAATAGTGAGGAAAGATATTGGCTCGGAAAATCATGATGTAGAATCTGTATGGGTGGAGCTAAGAAACACCAAGTGGCAGAAAACGTTGGTGGGGGTTGTCTATTGGCTCCCAAATAGTAGTGGAGATGTAAGGGATGGCATTAAATAGGAAATTAGAGACGCATGCAATAAAGGTACAACTGTAATCATGGGTGACCTTAATCTACATATAGATTGGTCAAACCAAATTAGCAATAAGACAGTGGAGGAGGATTTCCTGGAGTGTGTACGTAACAGTTTTTTAGACCAATACGTTGAGGAACCAACTAGACAACAGGCTATCCTAGTCTGGGTATTGTGCAATGAGAAAGGATTAATTAACAATCTTGTTGTGCAAGGTCCCTTGGGAGGAGCGACAATAAAAGAACAGTACAGCACAGGAACAGGCCAATCGGCCCTCCAAATCTGCGCCGATCTTGATGCCTGTCTAAACTAAAACCTTCTGCACTTCCGGGGTCTGTATCCCTCTAATCCCATCCTATTCATGTGCCTATGTCAAGATGCCTCTTAAACGTCGCTATCGTACCTACTTCCACCTCCCCCGGCAGCAAGTTCCAGGCACTCACCACCTTCTGTGTAAAAAAACTTGCTTCGCACATCCCCTCTAAACTTTGCCCCTCGCACCTTAAACCTATGTCCCCTAGTAACTGACTCTTTCACCCTAGTAAAAAGCTTCTGACTATCCACTCTGTCCATGCCACTCATAAATTTGAAAACCTCTATCATGTCATATCATATCATAACATAATAGAATTCTTCATTAAGATGGAGAGTGAAGTAGTTGAATCAGAAACTAGGGTCCTGAATCTAAATAAAGGAATCTACGAAGGCATGAGGTGCGAATTGGCTATGGTAGACTGGGGAACTTTACTAAAATGGTTGACAGTTGATAGGCAATGGATAATATTTAAAGATCGTGTGCATGAATTAAAACAATTATTCATTCCTCTCCGACGCAAAAATAAAACCGGAAAGGTGGCTCGACTGTGGCTTACAAAAGAAATTAGGGATAGTATTAGATCCAAAGAGGAGGCATATAAAATTGCCAGAAAGAGCAGCAAGTCTGAGGACTGGGAGCAGTTTAGAATTCACCAAAGGGGGACAAAGAGGATGATTAAGCGGAGGAAAACAGAGTATGAGAGTAAACTTGCATGGAACATAAAAACTGACTGTAAAAGCTTCTATAAATATGTGAAGAGAAAAAGATTAGTGAAGACAAAAGCAGGTCCCTTACAGTCAGAAACGGGGGAAATTATAATGGGGAACAAAGAAAGGGCAGAACAATTAAACACATAATTCGGTTCCATCTTCACAAAGGAGGACACAAATAAGCTCCCAGAAATGTTAGGGAACCAAAGGTCTAATGAGAGGGAGGAACTGAAGAAAATCAATATTAATAAAAAAAATAGTGCTAGGGAAACTAATGGGGTTAAAGGCTGACAAATCCTCAGGGCCTGATAGTCTACATCCCAGAGTACTAAAGCAAGTGGCCCTGGAAATAGCAGATGCATTGGTGGTCATCTTCCAAAATTCTATAGACTCTGGAGCAGTTCCTACAGATCAGAGGGTGACAAATGTAACCCCGCTATTTAAAAAAGGAGGGAGAAAAAACAGGGAATTACAGACCAGTTAGTCTTACATCAGTAGTGGAGAAAATGCTAGATTCTATTATAAAGGATGCGATAGCAGAACACCTGGAAAGCATAAACGGGATTGGGCAAAGTCAGCAAGGGTTTACAAAAGGGAAATCATGCTTAACAAATCTACTGGAGTTTTTTGAGGATGTAACAAGTAGAATAAATAAGGGAGAACCAGTGGATGTGGTGTATATGGATTTTCAGAAGGCTTTTGATAAGGTCCCACATAAGAGGTTAGTGTGCAAAATTAAAACACATGGGATTGGGGTAATATACTGGCATGGATTGAGAATTGGTTGACAGACAGGAAACAGAGAGTAGGAATAAATGGGTCTTTTTCCGGGTGGCAGGCAGTGACTAGTTGGGTACCGCAGGGATCCATGCTTGGGCCCCAGTTATTCACAAAATATATTAATGACTTGGGTGAGGGAACTAAATGCAACATTTCCAAGTTTGCAGGCGATACAAAGCTGGGGGGGAATGTGAGCTGTGAGGAGGATGCAAAGAGGCTCCAATGTGATTTGGACAAGTTGGGTGAGTGGGCAAATGCATGGCAGATGCAGTATAACATGGATAAATGTGAGATTATCCACTTTGGTTGTAAAAACAGAAAGGCAGATTATCTGAATGGTGATAAGATTGGGAAAGGGGAAGGTGCAACGAGACCTGGGAGTCCTTGTTCACCAGTCGCTGAAAACAAGCATTCAGATGCAGCAAGCAGTTAGGAAGGCGAATGGTATGTTGGCCTTCATTGCAAGAGGATTTGAGTACAGCAGCAAGGATGTCTTATTGCAGTTATACAGGGCCTTAGTGAGACCACATCTGGAGTATTGCGTGCAGATTTGGTCTCCTTATCTGAGGATGTTCTTTCCACAGAGGGAGTGCAAAGAAGATTTACTAGGTTGATTCCTGGGATGGCAGGACTGACGTAAGAGAAGATATTTGGTCGACTAGGCCTATATTCACTAGAGTTTAGAAGAATGAAAGGGGATCTCATAGAAACCTATAAAATTCTAACAGAACTAGACAGATTAGATGCAGGGAGGATGTTCCCAATGGTTGTGGAGTCCAGAACCAGGAGTCACAGTCTCAGGATACGGGGTATGCCATTTAGAACCGAGATGAGGAGAAATTTCTTCACTCAAGAGGGTGGTGAATCTGTGGAATTCTCTACCACAGAAGGCAGTGGAGGCCAAGTCATCAAATATATTCAAGAAGGAGGTAGATATATTTCTTAATGCAAAAGGGATCAAAGGACAGGGGGAGAAACTGGGAACAGTGTACTGAATTAGACGATCAGCCATGCTCTTTTTTGAATGGCAGAGTAGGCCCAAAGGGCTGAATGGCCTACACCTGCTCCTATTTTTCTACGGTTTGTAACCTGTCCACTTAAGTTAACCCTTTTAGCTCCTGTATTGTTGTGGTGTATCCGTGTAGCACCCACTTCAAAGCCAACATATCCTTCGAGGTGTGCCAGAACGGAGTGTAGTACTTTTGATAGGGTCTAAATTAGAGTGTTAAATTACTGCAGCATGACTTCCACCCCTGAGTTCTAACCTCTTGATAAAGGCCAACATTCCAGTAGCTTTTAAAATTATTTTGTACCTGTTCGCTAGCTTATACTGATTTCTGTACTTTGACCCTTAACACACACTACTCCTCTGCAGTTCCTAACTTCTCATCCTTCTGTGAATCAAGCTATTCTAGCAAACCATTGGGTAAAATAATACAGGTAATACACCATGAGAATGAGAAATGCTTGTCTTTTACAGAGTTCTCTCCACTTATGTCAAAGAGCAGCAGGCACCGAGCGGAAGCAGGTGAAGGGTTAGGGTAGGGTGTAAAAAGCACCTAAGTTTAAGAGGTATTTTAAAAGGGGAAGGGAAGAGAATTAGCGAGAGGGGCCTGAGGAAGTTGGAGCTTGAGCACTATCATCGAATCATAGAATGATGCAGCGGCCATTTGGCCCGTTGTGCCAGTGCTGACTCTTTGAAAGAGCTATCCAAATAGCCCCACTCCCTTGCTCTTTCCCTGTAGCCCTGCAAATTTTCCCCTTCAGGTATTTATTTAATTCCTTTAAAGTTATTATTGAATCTACATCCACCACCTTTTTCAGACAGTGAATTCCAGATCATCATAGCTCACGGCATTAAAAAATCTTTCAGATTATGGTTCTTTTGCCAGGTATCTTAAATCTATATCCTCCGGTTACCAACCCTCCTACCACTGGAAATAATTCCTCCTTATTTACTCTATCAAAACCATGCATGATTTTCTTCTTTTGGGCCTCCTTATCTCGAGAGACAATGGATACGCGCCTGGAGGTGGTCAGTGGTTTGTGAAGCAGCGCCTGGAGTGGCTATAAAGGCCAATTCTGGAGTGACAGGCTCTTCCACAGGTGCTGCAGAGAAATTTGTTTGTCGGGGCTGTTGCACAGTTGGCTCTCCCCTTGCGCCTCTGTCTTTTTTCCTGCCAACTACTAAGTCTCTTCGACTCGCCACAATTTAGCCCTGTCTTTATGGCTGCCCGCCAGCTCTGGCGAATGCTGGCAACTGACTCCCACGACTTGTGATCAATGTCACATGATTTCATGTCGCATTTGCAGACGTCTTTAAAGCGGAGATATGGACGGCCGGTGGGTCTGATACCAGTGGCGAGCTCGCTGTACAATGTGTCTTTGGGGATCCTGCCATCTTCCATGCGGCTCACATGGCCAAGCCATCTCAAGCGCCGCTGACTCAGTAGTGTGTATAAGCTGGGGGTGTTGGCCGTTTCAAGGACTTCTGTGTTGGAGATATAGTCCTGCCACCTGATGCCAAGTATTCTCTGAAGGCAGCGAAGATGGAATGAATTGAGATGTCGCTCTTGGCTGGCATACGTTGTCCAGGCCTCGCTGCCATAGAGCAAGGTACTGAGGACACAGGCCTGATACACTCGGACTTTTGTGTTCCGTGTCAGTGCGCCATTTTCCCACACTCTCTTGGCCAGTCTGGACATAGCAGTGGAAGCCTTACCCATGCGCTTGTTGATTTCTGCATCTAGAGACAGGTTACTGGTGATAGTTGAGCCTAGGTAGGTGAACTCTTGAACCACTTCCAGAGCGTGGTCGCCAATATTGATGGATGGAGCATTTCTGACGTCCTGCCCCATGATGTTCATTTTCTTGAGGCTGATGGTTAGGCCAAATTCATTGCAGGCAGCCGCAAACCTGTCGATGAGACTCTGCAGGCACTCTTCAGTGTGAGATGTTAAAGCAGCATCGTCAGCAAAGAGGAGTTCTCTGATGAGGACTTTCCGTACTCTGGACTTCGCTCTTAGACGGGCAAGGTTGAACAACCTGCCCCCTGATCTTGTGTGGAGGAAAATTCCTTCTTCAGAGGATTTGAACGCATGTGAAAGCAGCAGGGAGAAGAAAATCCCAAAAAGTGTGGGTGCGAGAACACAGCCCTGTTTCACACCACTCAGGATAGGAAAGGGCTCTGATGAGGAGCCACCATGTTGAATTGTGCCTTTCATATTGTCATGGAATGAGGTGATGATACTTAGTAGCTTTGGTGGACATCCGATCTTTTCTAGTAGTCTGAAGAGACCACGTCTGCTGACGAGGTCAAAGGCTTTGGTGAGATCAATGAAAGCAATGTAGAGGGGCATCTGTTGTTCACGGCATTTCTCCTGTATCTGACGAAGGGAGAACAGCATGTCAATGGTCGATCTCTCTGCACGAAAGCCACACTGTGCCTCAGGGTAGACGCGCTCGGCCAGCTTCTGGAGCCTGTTCAGAGCGACTCGAGCAAAGACTTTCCCCACTATGCTGAGCAGGGAGATTCCACGGTAGTTGTTGCAGTCACCGTGGTCACCTTTGTTTTTATAGAGGGTGATGATATTGGCATCGCGCATGTCCTGGGGTACTACTCCCTCGTCCCAGCACAGGCATAGCAGTTCATGTAGTGCTGAGAGTATAGCAGGCTTGGCACTCTTGATTATTTCAGGGGTAATGCTGTCCTTCCCAGGAGCTTTTCCGCTGGCTAGGGAATCAATGGCATCACTGAGTTCCGATTTTGTTGGCTGTATGTCCAGCTCATCCATGACTGGTAGAGGCTGGGCTGCATTGAGGGCAGTCTCAGTGACAGCATTCTCCCTGGAGTACAGTTCTAGGTAGTGCTCAACCCAGCAGTCCATCTGTTTGCGTTGGTCAGTGATTATGTCCCCCGATTTAGATTTGAGGGGGGCGATCTTCTTGATGGTTGGCCCAAGAGCTCTCTTCATGCCATCATACATTCCTCTGATGTTTCCGGTGTCTGAGGCCAGCTGAATATGACTGCATAGGTGTTGCCAGTAGTCGTTTGCGCAACGCCTAGCTGTTTTTTGTGCAGTACTTCTGGCTGCTTTAAGTGCTGCGGATGTTAAATCGCTGGGGGCTTTCTTGTAGTTCAACAGTGCAATGCGCTTAGCGGCTATGACAGGTTCCAGCTCTTCATTATGAGATTGAAACCAGTCTGCATTTATCTTCGCACTTTTGCCGTAGGTGGTCAAAGCTGACTCATAGATGGCGTCTCTGATGTGGGCCCACTTGGTCTCAGCATCCCCTGTGGGAGTGTTTTGAAGGGCTGTTACAAGTGAATTTAGAAATTTTTGTAGCAGCTGTGGGTGAGAAATTCTGCTCGTGTTGATGCGCAGGTGGCCCTTCTGCTTGGAATGATGCAACTTCTTTGGTCTGAGTCTAACCTTGCTGCACACCAGGGAGTGGTCGGTGTCGCAGTCCGCACTGTGGAAGCTGCGTGTGATTTGAACACTGTTTAAGGCGGCTCGCCTTGTGTCAATGAGGTCTAGCTGGTGCCAACGACGTGATCTTGGGTGCCTCCATGAAACCTGGTGACAGGGTTTAGTGTGAAAGAACGAGTTGGTGATGCAGAGGTTATGATAGGTACACAACTCAAGCAGTCTCTGCCCGTTCTCATTCATCCTTCCAACGCCATAGCGCCCAAGGCAGGAGGGCCATGAGTCATGGTCGGCCCCAACCCTGGCATTAAAGTCCCCCAGCAGGAATAGGTGTTCGGTGTTGGGGATGCTGCTAATGATATTATGGAGTTGTTCATAGAACTGGTCTTTAGCTTCAGGTGGGGAGCAGAGTGTTGGAGCATAGATGCTGAGTAGGTGTACTGGACCAGAGGTGGTGAGCAGTCGGATGGACAGTATGCGTTCCGAGCCATTTGAGGGAGGCTCTATCATGCTGAGCAAGGAGTTTCTGATGCCGAAGCCCACTCCATGCTGTCTTGGTTCTTCAGGATCCCTGCCCTGCCAGAAGAAGGTGTCGTCTTGCTCTGCTAGAGAGCCACTCGCGGGGAGGCGAGTCTCCTGAAGTGCTGCAATGTCCACATTGAATCTACTGAGCTCGTTGTTAATGATGGCGGTCTTCCGAGAATCGTTGATTTGTGTAAGGTCTTCTGACAGGCCAGGACACATAGTTTTGACGTTCCAGCTTGCAAAGCAAAGGGCTGGTACCTTCTTTCCTTTTTTCATGTTGTTTGGTGCGGTGTATCAGTCCACCTTTCGGGCAATGACCCTGAGCTCCAAGCACCCATTGAAGCAGGCAGACTGTGGCGGGACAGAACCTTATTGACCGGGGGCTGCCCGGTTTGAGGCGGGCGGTAGCTATCCAGTGAGGTGCAATGACCTCTCCCACCGACAAAGGCAACCCGTGGCGCCCAGTTTCTACGCCAATTTATCTGGACTTATAACCCGTAACTGCTGCCTTCCGTGTTGTTTTAGTCGCTGTGAGGCAACTATGGAGTGACCTCTCCATGGCGCATGCCTGGGCAAATTTATGGAGGTTGAGAGTTACCCAGTCGTCAAAACCCCCCTCTCGGCCTTTCTGGTGGGGTCCAAAGGAGTGCAGGACACGACGTTTGGCACCAGTATGGCTGCAGAAACTGCCGGAAACATGCCAGAGGTGACACATGACCGCCTACGGGGTTCCGCTCCGGATTATCTGTTAGGGTTTACTCCCTTAGCCTTGGTCTCTCCCGAGACGCCCACAAGGCAGTGGGGTTGTTGGGGCCCCTACACAGGTGTAGGATGGTGCCGGTGGGAGGAGGGGATGCAAGGGGCAGGGGAAGGGGGTGCGGGGTGAAGATGGTGCGAGGGGGGAGCGGGCTGGGACGGGGTTGTGAGGGGGTGAGCTGAGAGGGTGGAGCAGGGAAGGGGAAGGGGACGGGGGGGGGGGGGGGGGGAGTGGAAGGGGGGTAAAGGGGGGGGAAGCTGGTGCAGGTAATAAGCCATTTCCTCAGTGCCCACCATCGACGTCCGGAAAGCTCATCCACGTCCTTCGGGAGGTGAAGCATCATTTGGCAGACTTAGAGGTGATTACATTTGCTAAGGGTTTTTTTTTTGCAGTGGTTTAAATAAAGGCATGCAGCATTGCCGACAGTGCGCTGCAGATGCTCTCCGAGCCATCTCCCGCGGGCGCTCCGGGGGGGCCGTTCGTGGATTTTTTGGGTGTTCGGGACACCTTTTCTCAAGACTTCTCTCGGGTCCCGCTGCTCCTTCTTCACCTCAATGGACTTACCGCACGCCGTGGCTGCAGACACTCTGGGCGGTGAAGACAGCAGGATCGGAGATTGAAGAATCGGCAGCTGTGAGTTTCATCCGGATCAATTTTATTGAGAAAACAAAGAGCAGGTGTGGCTGGGGGAGGGCAGTGGGCCCAGGTAACATACACTAAACTAACTGTTAGCCTTTAGATAGGGCTAAAATGAACTGATTTAAAGAGCCAGGGGAATTTAAACAGTTTAAGAGGGCAGATTGGGGGAGAAAACGTTAGGGATGGGAGCAGATGGCCATGGATAGAGTTGAACAGCAAGGGAGCTTCCAGCCCAGGAGCCATCTTGAAGAAAGCATGATTTTGAACAGCTCTATTAAGCCTCCCTTCAAACTTCTCTGTTCGAAGGAGAACCACCCCAGCTTCTGTAGTCCCTCCACAGAACTGAAGTCCCCTCATCCTTGGCACCATTTTAGTAAATTTCCTCTGCACCCTCTCCAAGGCCTTGACATCCTGCATAAAATATGGTGCCCAGAATTGAACACAAAAGTTCAACTGTGATCTAACTAGTGATTTATGAAGGTTTGCCATAACTTGTCAATTTTGTACTCTCTGCCTCTATTTATAAAGCCAAGGATGCTTCAACAGCCTTTTCAACTTGTCCTGCCACTGTAAAAGACTGCGTACATATATCCACACGTTTTTCTGTTCTGCTCCCTCTTTAAAATTGTACTATTCATTTTATATTGCAAACTCTTCATTCTTCCTGCTAAAATGCATCACTTAAAACTTCTGTGTTAAATTTCATCTGCCACTGTCTGGCCATTTCACCTGTCTATGTCCTTCTGAAGTCTATTACTATCTGCCTCACCATTTATTGTTTCTGAGTTTAGTGCCATCTATAAAATTTTACATTATGACCTGCATACTCCAAGTCATTACTATATCAAAAACAGCAGCGGTCTCAATATCGCACTGTATGCTTCTCACCAGTCTGAACAACAACCATTCGCTGTTATTCTCTGCTTTCTGTCCCTTAGCCAAATTTGTATCCTCATTACCAATGTACTTGGTTTAATAGAGGATTCTTAGCTAGCACTTCACGTCATTCTGTCAGGTGGTCAGGAAATCTTTCTTGGAGTTACTTGGCCGAATGATGTCAGGGTGGGTAACTGTATCATGAAGACAGACCTGAGATTCTGGGACTATTTCCACTGGAACATGGGAGACTAAGATTTAACAGAAGTTTTGAAAAATCATGAAAGATTTTGATAAAGTGAATAGGCAAAGACTATTTCTCAGTTTGAGGAGACATTACTAAGGTTCTTCACTTTAAAATTGTCAGAGGGGCTAGGCTAGAGTATTTATGGGGGAATTGCTAGAGTATGGAATGCTTTGCTACATGGATATACCATATTATCCCAAACTATACATGGTTATTGCCAAGAAGGGAAACAGTGTGACTGTACAGTCGCCAGAAGGAGTACTGTACGACAGAAATTCTTCATGTATTAAAAAGTATTGGTGACAAAGACACAACAGCAGGTGAACCGGATGCAGGAGCTGAGGCGAAGCTGACATTTAGCAATTCGGATGTCCAAGCCAATGATGCTGTTGGCAGGCAGACAGCTTGCTATCCAGAGGCAGAAACATCGGTCCATAAGGGCCGATGACATTTCCTAATCCTGAAGTAGTGACCAGAGTTCCTGAGACAGCAGGAAGACCACAGTGCCAGAGGAGCTACCAAAACAATATGCAGATTATGTTATGATTATGTTCAAAAATCAAGGACATGTTTTAGTCTGATAAGGCAGGAATGTCATGATTGTATGTGTGGGCTTGAATATTAGAGAATACATGATACTTGGAAAGGAAACTGAAAGTAGCTTCGTGCTTTGGGGAAAACACCTGACCTGGGGGTTGCTGTAAGGTCAGATAGACTATGCAGCACAATAAGCAAGAACTCTACAGAAGTCTTTAATAAAACACTTGCTAAATATTTGTTAAAGTTAGATCTGTGACTTTAAGTGTGATTCATTTCAGCCGGTAATGTGACAGAGATCACTGCATCTTGAACATTGGAAGCAACGGGAGATACAAGACCAGGGAGGGTGCGAAGCAGTGGGAGAAGTTTTGGATTTTTCTTGCAAAACATTTGACACAAATTCAACAAGTCATATGGCCTCTAACTGTACTCAAAACTTCTACAGTTCTACAGTAACTGTTTTTAAAAATTAGTTAAATCTTTATTGATTTGACCTGTTGATCACACTAAAGTGGTGTCCTAAACTACATAGAAGGAACAAAAAAAACAAACATAAAACATATGTTATGCTAACATACAGCAAGCCTACTGGTCCTGCTAGGAAAACACCTACCAGCACCCACTGACCTTTTCCAAATTCAAGCACTCTGCAACATATATATTGCAATCACTAGTTGTAGTCAGGGTCTAACCCATTTTAAATGAACAGGTTAATACCTGCAGACACACAGCACACAGAAGAACATAGGTGCAAATGTCAATATTGCTTGTTCTGAGCTTCATCTATTGAAACATATATACAAACTCCACTTCTCTATAAGCAAACCCAAGACCACAGCGACCAGGTGACAGATTTTAGTAAACGTGCTCCATACCACATTCCCATTAACATTGTTCTCATCGCTGTTGACTGCATTCTCGTCAGGCACCAGTCCTTCAGGATCAATCATTCCAGAACCTGTTCATAACACAGTTAGTCTTATGATATGTATGCAGGATGATTAGCATTATGTATTATGCAAAAATTGTAGCATTGGAAGCACAAAAAAAGCTGCAAAACAGATTATAATGGGCTGCAACACATTCCTAAATTAAAGCTCAAGATATAAGGAGTCTGCTGCAACTATCACCTTTGGATACCTGTTTTTAAAACCAAGGAGATGAACCAAGGCATAACACAGCAACCAATAATAATTTTAAAACTACCCTGGGTCATGTTTAGGAAAGCTACTAATTACAGTTCCCGATAAACAAATATGTCTGATGGTGACTTCAATATGAGGAGAATGGTACAAAAACACTGGGAATTTTAAATAAAACCAAAAAAGGCAGGCAATCGACAACAGGCCTGATAGAATCAATGAACAGAAGGTCAAGTCAGATCTCAGAGAGGTTTTAATAGTATGGAATGCTTTGGGTGAGTAAATAGATAAAGATTACTTGTACTTGTTGGCCAATTGGTGACAAGGATTCTCACTTTCTGGGTTATTAGGGCAGGGAATCATTTACAAGACTTGCTGAAATTTTGCGAAGTAGTTGAAAAGAGATTTGGAGCACAGGAGGAAATGTCATTAAGGTTCACAGCTCCAGCTGAAGAGCTACCAAAGATCCAGGCATATTGAGGCAAACAGCCTGCTGTAAATCTTATGGTGCATGTTGAAGTCTCTTTGTCAAGATACTAAGAAATCTGCACAGGTATCTACTTGCCCAATATGGAGTTGAGGCCTGCTCAGGTCGGGAAAAAAGAACCCGACCCGAAGTTGACCAATCCACAGCGGACCCGAGCCCGACCTGGCCCGAGTCCCTCCGATTTTGCCCCGAGCCCGACCCGAACCCACCCCAACTTGACCATCCCTTTACTTACCTTCCGACTGGAAAGCTCCACGAAGCTGAAGCGCATGCGCAGTGACGTCATAGTGAAGTCACTCGCTTGGCGCAGACTCAGTTTCGTCCCAGACTCCCAGCTCAAGTAAGTTTTTAAAATTTGAATACTTACCCGTAGAGCACTTACCACGCGCGTCCGGCCTGAACCCAAAAGCCGGATCCGGAAGATGGGCCCGACCCGACCCTGACACGTCGTCGGGTTCAGGTCGGGTAGCAGGCCTCTAATATGGAGCACACTGTCCCCCAAAGGGATACACTGTGGTTACTTAAGTCCAGTGACAGGTTGTCAAGGTCAAAGGTAAGGTCCAACATACATATCCTAAAAATTAACTAAAATAGTGCAGTTTATGAACCTTCTGCCACTTGTCCAGCCAGCATCACCCTCCCATGAGATCACATGATTATAGAGATACCTGGAGTTGAGTGAGAAGAATCTCAACCGTCTGGGTACTATTAGCGAAACTGGCTGACTAATCTGCAGTGCTCTGGAGTACTGCAGCCTTCCTGCTCAGGCACAAGTCTGGCATAGAAGGTTCAATGTGGTTCCAAAATTCCAGCACTTAGAATGTCATCTTATGGTCTATTTGAACAGAGACCCATCTACAATTCAGCATGAATTAACTGTTGTACTAGTTGCAACACTACAACCACGAGGAAAACGTTCACGCAATCTTGTGGTTATTACAGCCAATGCCCATAGAGTAGGGATCAGAACTAACAGCCCTGCTCAAGCACTGACTTAACCCTCAATTCACAGAACTGTGAGAAATGAATGACAGTTAACCAATTCAATATTGGCATCAACATTCCAAAAGGATTAGTAGAGAGTGAAATCTTGGGATCAGATGAAGGATGAGAATTAGGCTAGAGCACATTACAGCTTTGGAACAGCTGTCAGCTGCCTGAACCTAATGTTTGGACTCATGCTGCATTCCTCCCATCAACAGCCATCGACTGACTCAATTTTCAGAGCTCAGCACACGCTAAAAAAAAAATGCAGGTTTGTAACTTTCCGTAGTCCAGAGAAACACACCAAAATTCCAAGTATGCACTTCAGACAAGTAGCAACAACTAAACAGCATAAACTAGTATGGCATGCAGGTCAGTGAAGTCTAGAAGTGGAACAAAAATACTAAACTCAGCAAGAACATGGTATGCAACTGACTGAGGTAGGGGATGGGGGAAAAACAATCATGGTAGATGGAGGAGGAGGATGAGGAGGAAGAATGGGCGCGAGAAGTGACACCTGGGACAGTTTTAAACCAACCTTTCTTAGTTGCTGGCCATGAGTCCGGCACTGTGCCTGGCAGCAAAGAAGTTAAGAGAAATCGAATATTGAAAAGAACAAGAAATAAAGAATGGGACAGACTGAAATCTCCACTTACATTTGTAAAAACGTGTTACTCCAAAACAAGTCCAAATATGAACAGGTGAGTTAGAGACCCAACTGCATCAAACACAATAGGCATCATGTGTGGACATACCCTGGCTTTATTAGGATGAACTGTGGCTTTTTGACTGTTCAGAGCTCATCCAGTGAGTAGCTAAGGCACAGACACCAAGAAGGTGCCAGGTTTAACTTCTGGTCTGTGCTGATCAAAGCAAGGCTGTGCTTAAGGACAACAATTGGGAAGGGAATTCAAATTGTGTGCTGCTCAAGTTGTTGCCAAGCATGGACTGAATTGGTCCACGTTCTGCTCGAGTTCAAGATGCATAAACGTTAAAATTTTGGTTATTTAAAAGTTCTTTAAAGATCACAAGAACAACTCAAATTAATTAAAAAACACACCTATATTCTGAGGTTGGGAAACACATGTTGGTTAAAATAGAGTAGAGGGAAATTAGTTTTACACCTGATCCATTCCACATCTGACCTGAGTTGCTTCAAATGGACATAAGGAGCCTGAAGTGGAAATGTGCTCCATCTACAAGCACCAACAACCCTCAACATTCAGTGAACAAAATACTATAAATTAAACTCCACAAATATGCAGCAGGTTTCTTTCACTGAAAGGTATTTTTCTTCAATATTAAAGCAGAGTCAGAAGTGAGAAGCATTCATTTCTTAGTGTCTTCACTGGTTCTCTAGAAACAGGAGATATATTTGGGTATACGGTCAAATATAAAATCTCACCAGCACTTTGACTTAAGACCAAACTTTCTATAGCGACAGCATGGCGTTTCTATTTTTAGCACCCAACAGAAGCTGGGTGCAACTATCCAAACTCATTCCAATTTGGGCCTCAGAAACAGACACAATTTTAGTTCCATCAACAAAGTTCAAATTCGAGACGTTGTGGAGCTGGATTTACAAAAGATGTCAATTCCCTCACATTCAAAATGGGTTTGTGTCAGCAGATTTAAAAAAAAAATCTTCATTTATATGCACAACTAAAGAATGACAACTGACAAAGGAATAGTAATAAGCAGATGTCATGGGTCACGCTCAACCTTCCACTGTTTACCTACTGTAAAGGGTATGGAAGATTATTAGTTTAGTTCCAGCCCATTTATTAGTTTATAGCTACACTAACACATGGACTAGTGTACCTACAATCAATGACAGCCTGTGATGCCACTTACCCTTCTTGGGGGAATCTGCTGATGCTGACAAGGTTCAGACATACAGGGCCAGGGCTAGCCACACAACCCTTCAACTTGTTCCTGGCTGCAGGTTGGATTATTGACAGTCATAATTTGTAAGTCAACAGCAAATTAGGAGTTTCCATATGTCTGCTTTTTATAAAATATGCTTTCTTCAACAAACTGCATCAGCAGAAGCTGCAGACCTCAAGACAATTTGAAAATTGAACCCAATGCTGAACCATCCTTCTTTTTTCCTGTAGCATTTATCTCAAAGTGGATCAACAGTCGCTGGTGTCTTCACTCTTTACTGGCAAATTTTAAGGGCTGCAAAATTATAGTCTAGTCTCTGTGCTATTTGGAGTTTAGAAAGGACTCCTGTAATTCTGATACAAAATACTGGCATTAAATAATGACTGGGTGATGGCACTGGCTGGACAGAAATAGAAGTACCCCTCAAGATTGTGAAATGCATTAAGGAAGAATACAGGGATTCCATGTCAAAATGTATCTTTTAGAAATATGACTCCTCTCATTTACCTTTTTGTGTTCCTTACCACAGTATGTGGAAAAACAATTAATCTAGGAAGGATTTAGTCTGATCTGTTTCTTAAACCATCAAAATATGGTAATTTAAAAGTTGATGGCAATATTGGTGCACACATTGTGGGGGCGAGGGGGGTGTCAGGGGAAAGGGAGCCTGCTGGGGAGCATACTGCTCCAGATTCTGGGATGGCCCATTACTCCCCCTCTCTGCCACTACCTGCACAATATCGTGGGAATTCTAATCTAAACTATCAAGTGGAGTGTTGGGGCTATACGTCCACGTGGATTGGATGGCTTACCTCATCCTTAAAAGTTCTTGACCTTATTTTGAAAAATTTCTATCCTCCAAGGAGAGACACTCTGGTCTCTCTGGGAGATTTCTCCATTTATGATTAATCCTGCATGATCATTGATCTTTTAATCATCACTTCAATGAATAACCCAACTAATCTTGCATTCTTTGTTCCCAAACATCACATACCTTGTACATCAGTGATAGCTGGCATAGCCTTAACCTGAATAGGCCGGAATGGTTTGCCATCAACGAATGGCGCCTCCACAGAATCAAAAGCAGTTTGGCTTTCAGAGCTAGAAGCAAGCTGATCCACACTGAAGTGCTGCTCTTGTAGTAACTTGTCTAGGGAGACAACATTTCACATAATCACAGTTTGCTGGACAAATAAACCTATCTACATAAAACCAATACTATTAAATTACACATAAGCTGCAAACAGCCGGGATAATCAGATTCAATCAGAGAGTTGTTTCAGCACACTGTTCTCCAGTTGTCTATATTATAAAGTATGTCCTTTATTTATCCCTAGACTGTCTAAACTCTCTTTTCCATCTATACATCATTCCTGAGCAGCAAGGGTAGCCATGCTGCTCGCTTGCAGCCCTCTGACTCTGAATTAAGTGGTTGTGCACTGACAGGTACTGTGCACTGAGCTCAGTCAGGTACCTGTCCAATTCCCTTTCCTTGTTGCGAACAAGCACTTGTAAAGTCATTTGAGACAAGGAGCTCACTACATGGGAAAAGGCCACACAGAAGAAAATGCTGAATTATTCTGTGGCATTCCACAATACTCCAAAGGCAACAGAAAATTAGTAAGCGAGTATGAAAGAACAAAGAACAGTACAGCACAGGAACAGGCCATTCGGCCCTCCAAGCCTGCGCCGATCTTGATGCCTGCCTAAACTAAAACCTTCTGCACTTCCGGGGACCGTATCCCTCTATTCCCATCCTATTCATGTATTTGTCAAGATGCCTCTTAAACGTCGCTATCGTACCTGCTTCCACCACCTCCCCGGCAGCAAGTTCCAGGCACTCACCACCCTCTGTGTAAAGAACTTGCCTCGCACATCCCCTCTAAACTTTGCCCCTTGCACCTTAAATGTCCCCTAGTAACTGACTCTTCCACCCTGGGAAAAAGCTTCTGACTATCCACTCTGTCTATCATGTCGCCCCTCCACCTCCGTCGTTCCAGTGAAAACAATCTGAGTTTATCCAATCTCTCCTCATAGCTAATGTCCTCCAGACCAGGCAACATCCTGGTAAACCTCTTCTGTACCCTCTCCAAAGCCTCCACGTCGTTCTGGTAGTGTGGCGACCAGAATTGCACGCAATATTCTAAGTGCGGCCTAACTAAAGTTCTGTACAGCTGCAGCATGACTTGCCAATTTTTATACTTTATGCCCCGACCGATGAAGGCAAGCATGCCGTATGCCTTCTTGACTATCATATCCACCTGCGTTGCCACTTTCAGTGACCTGTGGACCTGTACGCCCAGATCTCTCTGCCTGTCAATACTCCTAAGGGTTCTGCCATTTACTGTATACTTCCCACCTGCATCAGACCTTCCAAAATGCATTACCTCACATTTGTCCGGATTAAACTCCATCTGCCATTTCTCCGCCCAAGTCTCCAACCGATCTATATCCTGCTGTATCCTCTGACAATCCTCATCATTATCTGCAACTCCACCAACCTTTGTGTCGTCCGCAAACCTACTAATCAGACCAGCTACATTTTCCTCCAAATCATTTATATATACACTACAAACAGCAAAGGTCCCAGCACTGAGCCCTGTGGAACACCACTAGTCACATCCCTCCATTCAGAAAAGCACCGCTACCCTCTGTCTTCTATGACAGAGCCAGTTCTGTATCCATCTTGCCAGCTCACCTCTGATCCTGTGTGACTTCACCTTTTGTACCAGTCTGCCATGAGGGACCTTGTCGAAGGCTTTACTAAAGTCCATCTAGATAATATCCACTGCCCTTCCTTCATCAATCATCTTCGTTACTTCCTCAAAAAACTCAATCAAATTAGTGAAACACGACCTCCCCTTCACAAAGCCATGCTGCCTCTCGCTAATAAGTTTGTTTGTTTCCAAATGGGAGTAAATCCTGTCCCGAAGAATCCTCTCTAATAACTTCCCTACCACTGACGTAAGGCTCACCAGTCTATAATTTCCTGGATTATCCTTGCTACCCTTCTTAAACAAAGGAACATTGGCTATTCTCCAGTCCTCTGGGACCTCACCTGTAGCCAATGAGGATGCAAAGATTTCTGTCAAGGCCCCAGCAATTTGTTCCCTTGCCTCCCTCAGTATTCTGGGGTCGATCCCATCAGGCCCTGGGGACTTATCTACCTTAATGCTTTGCAAGACACCCAACACCTCCTCCTTTTGGATAATGAGATGACTGAGACTATCTACACTCCCTTCCCTAGGCTCATCATCAACCAAGTCCTTCTCTTAGGTGAATACTGATGCAAAGTACTCATTTAGCACCTCGCCCATTTCCTCTGGCTCCACACATAGATTCCCTTCTGTCCTTGAGTGGGCCAACCCTTTCCCTGGTTACCCTCTTGCTCTTTATATACGTATAAAAAGCCTTGGGATTGTCCTTAATCCTGTTTGCCAATGACTTTGCATGACCCCTTTTAGCCCTCCTGACTCCTTGCTTAAGTTCCTTCCTACTGTCTTTATATTCCTCAAGGGATTCGTCTGTTCCTAGCCTTCCAGCCCTTACGAATGCTTCCTTTTTCACTAGGCTCACAATATCCCGTCTTATCCAAGCTTCCCAAAACTTGCCAAACTTATCCTTCTTCCTCACAGGAACATGCCGGTCCTGGATTCTAATCAGCTGACGTTTGAAAGACTCCCACATGTCAGATGTTGATTTCCCCTCAAACAGCCGCCCCCAATCTAAATTCTTCAGTTCCTGCCTAATACTGTTATAATTAGCCTTCCCCCAATTTAGCACCTTCACCCGAGGCCTACTCTTATCCTTATCCACAAGTACCTTAAAACTTATGGAACTATGGTCACTGTTCCTGAAATGCTCCCTACTGAAACTTCGACCACCTGGCTGGGCTCATTCCCCAATACCAGGTCCAGTACGGCCCCATCTCTAGTTGGACTATCTACATATTGTTTCAAGAAGCCCTCCTGGATGCTCCTCACAAATCCAAGCCCCTAGCACTAAGTGAGTCCCAGTCAATATAGGGGAAGTTTAAATCACCCACCACTACAACCCTGTTACCTTTACATCTTTCCAAAATCTGTCTACATATCGGCTCCTCTACCTCCCACTGGCTGTTGGGAGGCCTGTAGTAAACCCCCAACATCGTGACTGCACCCTTCCTATTCCTGAGCTCCACCCATATTGCCTCGCTGCATGACCCCTCTGAGGTATCCTCCCGCAGTACAGCTGTGATATTCTCCTTAACCAGTAATGCAACTCCCCCACCCCTTTTACATCCCCCTCTATCCCGCCTGAAGCTTCTAAATCCTGGAACATTTAGCTGCCAATCCTGTCCTTCCCTCAACCAAGTCTCTGTAATAGCAACAATATCATAGTTCCAAGTACTAATCCAAGCTCTCAGTTCATCTGCCTTACCTGTTATACTTCTCGCATTGAAACAAATGCACTTCAGACCACCAGTCCCGCTGTGCTCTGCAACATCTCCCTGCCTGCTCTTCCTCTTAGTCTAACTGGCTTTATTTGCTAGTTCCCCCTCATTTATTTCACTTGCTGTCCTATTGCTCTGGTTCCCATCCCCCTGCCACACTAGTTTAAACCCTCCCGAGCGACGCTAGCAAACCTCGCAGCCAGGATATTTGTGCCCCTCCAGTTTAGATGCAACCCATCCTTCTTGTACAGGTCCCATCTGTCCCTCAAGAGATCCCAATGGTCCAGATATCTGAAACCCTCCCTTCTACACCAGCTGTTCAGCCACGTGCTTAGCTGCATTATCTTCCTATTTCTAGCCTCACTGGCACGTGGCACAGGGAGTAATCCTGAGATTACAACCCCAGAGGTCCTGTCTTTTAACTTTCTACCTAACTCCCTAAACTCCCCCTACAGGACCTCGTCACTCTTTCTGCCTATGTCGTTGGTACCGATGTGTACCACAACCTCTGGCTGTTCACCCTTCCCCTTCAGAATGCTCCCTGTCCGTTCAGAGACATCCTTGACCCTGGCACCAGGGAGGCAACATACCACCCTGGAGTCTCTTTCACGTCAACAGAAGCGCCTATCTGTGCCCCTAACTATAGAGTCCCCTATAACTATTGCTCTTCTGCGCTTTGTCCCTCCCTGCTGAACAATAGTGCCGGCCGTGGTGCCACTGCTCTGGCTGCTGCTGTTTTCCCCTGATAGGCCATCCCCCCACCCAACAGTATCCAAAACGGTATACTTGTTAGAGAGGGGGATAGCCACAGGGGATTCCTGCACTGACTGCCTGCCCCTTCTAGTGGTCACCCATCTACCTGCCTGCACCTTGGGTGTAACCACTTCTCTAAAACTCCTGTCTATGATGCTTTCTGCCACCCGCATGCTCCTAAGTGCATCCAGTTGCCGCTCCAACCGATCCATGTGGTCTGTGAGGAGCTGCAACTGGGTACACCTCCTGCAGATGTAGTCGTTCGGAACGCTGGAAGCGTCACGGACCTCCCACATCTCACAGGTGAAGCACGTTACCCCTCTAACTGACATTTCTAGCACTAATTAATAAATTAACTTAAAATAAATACTTATTAAATCCTTACTAAATTGTTATGATTAACTATATGGTCCCTAGTGCTAGATTCCTACTATAAATATTAAATGCTATCTAAATACAGTAATCTGTAAGGTTGAGGAAACAGGCTAGAAAACAGACAACAGAGGAATTGTTCAGGAATTAGTGGTTTATACTTTAATGCAAGGAGCCTAATAAATAATGCAGATAAGCAGAGGGCACAGATCGACACTTGGAAGTATATAATAGCTAATACTGAGAGGTGGCTTAAAGGGCAGGAATGGCAGCTCAACATTCCTGGTTACAAGTTCCCATTTGCAGACAGGATAAACAGAGATTAAAAAAAGGAAAGTTGCAATAAAAACAACACTCTCAGCTGTGAGGAGATCAGATATGCTAGAAGGAGCATCAAATAAAGCCATATGGGTTGAAATGAACATAAAAAGAGGCAATCACACTGCTGGGAGTATACTAATATATCCCCAGTCAGAGGGAGATAGAAGAGCAAAGATGTCGGCAAGCTGTTGAAAAAAATGCTGAAACTAAAGGGCAGTGGTAGTAAGGAATTTCAGCTACCCTCATATTAACCAGGATAAATTCAGTGTAAAAGGTACAGAGGGTTCAGAATTCTTCAAATGCATTTGAGAGAACTTTTTTAGCCTGTACATAGCAAGCCCAACAGGAGAAAGGGCAGTTCTGGACTTAGTTTTAGGGAATGAATCTGGGCAGGTGGAAGTGGCATCAGTGGGAGAGTATTTTAGTGGCAGTGATCATAATTTAGTTAGATTTAGAGTAGTTATAGAAAAAGATAAAGATAGACCAGGAGTAAAACTTTTAAATTGGGGAAAGGACAATTTCACGAAGCTGTGATGTGATGTGTCAAAAGTGGACTGGAAACAGCTACTTGAAGGTAAATCAGTGTCAGATCAGTGGCAGACATTTAAGGAGGAGCTAAAGAGGGTTCAGAAAAAAAATGCTTCCATAAAGAAAAAGGGTGGGACTCACAAATTTAGACCTCACCCCCAACCCAGATGTCAAAGATCACAGAGTAGGATAAAGCAAAAAAAAAACATTGAAAGTGTAGGGATGAAATTAAAAAGAAAATTATGAGAGAAAAGAGAGGGAATGAAAAAAAAATTGGCAAGTTATATAACATCCTCACCTTTTCCTCTGTTGATACATAAGGAGAAAAAGGTTAACTAAGGAAAGAGTAGGATCAATTAGAGGCCAAAAAGTTAACTTGCATGTGGAAGCACAAAGTGTGGACATGGTTTTTAATGAATACTTTGCATCGGTTCTCACAAAAGGGAGGGATGAAGCAGACATTGTAGTTAAGGAGGAGGAGTGTGAAATATTGAATGAGATAAACCGTGATGGAGGAAACATTAAGATGTTTAGCATCCTTGAAAGTGGATAAATCACTAGGCTGCTAAGGGAAGCAAAGGAAGAAATAGCAGAGGCTCTGACCATCATTTTCCAATCCTCTCTGGTTATAGGCATGGTGCCAGAGAACAGCTAATTTTGTACCATTCTTTAAATAGGCCTGTCAGTCTAACTTCAGTGGTGTGCAAATTATTGGAAAATATTCTGACAGACAGTATAAATTATTATTTAAAGAAACGCAGTCAGCATAGATTTGTTAGGAAAGGTCGTGCCTCACTAACTTGATTGGTTGACAGGTGTTTGTGACTAGAACACTCGTTCCAGTGAGGTTCCGCAGGGCTCAGTACTATGTCCCATGCTTTTTGTGCTAATATATCAATGATTGGACTTAAATGCAGGGGCATGAATAAGAAGTTGCAGACGATACAAACTGGCCATGTGATTGTTAATGGAGAATGTAGACTGCAGGAACATACAGGTCTGTCAGGTGGGCGGAACAGTGACAAATGGAGTTCAATCAGGAGAAGTGTGAGGTAATGCATTTGTGAAAGGCCAACAAGGCAAGGGAATATGCAATAAATGGTAGGATTCTGAAAAGTGTAAAGCAACAGAGGGGGAGTGTATGTCTACAGATCCCTGAAGGTAACAGGACAGCTAGATATGGTGGTCAAGGTGGTGTCCAGGATACCTTCCTTTACTGGCCAAGACCTTGAATGTAAGAACAGGGAGGTTATGCTAAAGGTTATCCTAAACTCTAGTGAGACCTCAGCTGGAGTACTGCTTACAGTTCTGGTCACCACATTCCAAGGAGGATGTGATCTAGAGAGGGTAGAGAGGAAATTTACAAGGATGTTGCCAAGAATGGAGAATTTTAGCTGTGAGGAAAGATTGGATCGGCTGAGGAGGTTTTCTTTGGAACAGAGGAAGCTAAGGGTTAATTGAGGTGTATAAAATTATGAGAGGCTTGGATATAGTGGATTGGAAAGACCTATTTCCCTCAGCAGAGGGTTCAATAACCAGGGGGAACAGATTTAAAGTAATTGGTGGAAGGATTAGAGGGGAGTTGAGGAGTAATTTTTTCACCCAGAGGGCAGTGGGGGTTGGCAACTCTCAGCCTGAAAGCGTGGTAGAGGCAGAAACCCTCATCACATTAAAAAAAACCACTTAGATATGCACTTGAGGGGATGTAAAATACAAGGCTATGGACCAAGAGCTGGAAGGTGGGATTAGTCCGGATAGTTCTTTTTGGACAGCACAGACAAAACGGGTCGAATGACTGCCTTCAATGCTGTAAATCTTGCTACGTTTTTACTATTACTATGGATTAAAGGAATGAGACACGAGGCCAATTCTAAACAATTCCTGGAAATAAGTTTGGCACAGTTACTTTGGCATATGGCACTGAGAGACATAGTTTGCAAAAATCAGATAATTCACAGAATCTTACACAAACAGCAGCAGTGCCCAAGGTTTGAGGGGACCCAAGAAACTGCAGGCCTGTGAGGCGAACGTTTGCTGTGGGAATAGTACTAGAAGCAATCCAAAAGTGGGGGTAATGAAACCCTTGGGATGGTGTTACAACCAGGTGAGAAAGAGGTCTAGGGGCCCCTTTCAGCTTCACCTGGTCTTACTGTAACAGGGTTTAATTTTAAACACACCTTGATTTTAGCTCCCCCTTGTTGAATCCTTGTCCACTGCTTTCCAATTTTAAGGCAAATAAACCAGCACAAACAGGCTTTCATAGGTTTAAAGAAAAGTTGAAATTTATTAAACTTGAACCTAAACTCTAAATCGGTTAACGCCTACGGATACACCACACACCCACGCTAGCATGCATACACGATATACACATGCAGATAAAGACAGAAAGAAAACAGAAGAAATAAAGTGGAAAGGTTTGAGGCAACAACTGAAGAGTTGTTGTTACAGTTCTTCGAGCTCACTGTCGAGTCCCTGATTGTAGGTAGATCTTGCTTTTCGTTGGGGCGCAGTATTCTTCTTAAAACTTGTTCACTCTCGGAGACTTTTCTCTCTTGGGTTCATATGTCTTCAGTAGATTCAGAGGCTTGTGAGAAAGAGATGAGAGCAGACAGGAGAGATCTCCTCAGTCCAGGAGCAAACAGATACTCTGCCCAAATTGTTTGTACAAATTCAAAAAAAACTCAGGTCGCCCAGTAGGTTAGTCATGTGACTAGCTGGTTTGACCATGTCTGTTTGTGTATTCGGCCATCTTAGCAGACCTGGAATGCGAGCTCCCCCACCTTCAACGTCTGGTGATCAAAAGTCCATTGAGAGTTGAATGCTTCAGGAACTGGCTGCTTTGTCCTTCCAAACACTGCCTGTTATATGCAAATGTCTTTTCCAGCCACGGCTGATCTGTTAACAAGTCCTTTCTTCACTCCAGTAACAGTTTAAAATCAATGTTCACGACAAAATTAATGTGCCTCATTTTTGGCAGATGGGGGCCTAGCATGACAGAAGGTAAGAGGCAGTGTGCATGAATTTCTTGTAGGAGAGCCTGCTCAAAGTTACTGGAATTCTCACATGTTTACATAAATGAGAACAGGAACACAGCTAACTATGTAAATAAAACCAAGTGCAGGGAAGGGGTAAAATCGGAAAGGTAAAGCAGCTACAACATCTGCATAGGCTGGGAACTTTAGCTGATGAGGGCAGATGGCATGTAATGTGGACAAATGCAAAGTAATGAGACTGCAATTAAGATGGGAATTTAAACTAAATAGCTTATGTTGATATGGCTGTTAAAAAAGGCAGATGTTATCCTTGGCTTTATAAATAGAAGCATAGAGTACAAAAGCAAGTAAGTTATGCTAAACTTTTATAATTTGCTGTAGGCCTCAGCTGCAGTATTGTGTCCATTTCTGGGCAAAACACTTTAAGGAAGGATGTCTAGGCCTCAGAAGGGTACAGAGGAGATTTACTAGATTGGTACCAGTTGTCATGGTCTTGTAGTTTTTTTTCGGGAATATACAGTTTGCCTTTAAGACTTGCAGAGAATCAGTATTGCTTTAAGAACTGGCAAGCCTCAGGAGTTATAGAATGGTGTATTTTCGGTTGCTGCTAGAAACAGCCGTTTGGAGACTGCGATTCAAAGGATGCATTCTCGTTACCATAGATACAACCACTGGGAGTGAGTCTCATACGATACATTTGTTACAATTCAATTTTGAACTGACTTTTAGTTGAAGACACCTTATTCCAACAGACAGACTGACACAGACAACTGTGGTATTTAGCACACCTGAAAAAGAGCTCTCAACCATTTAAATTGAAAGAATAGGATTTTAGTCTGTTTAATTATCTCTCAAAATCCTAAAAAAAAAAGTCAAGCCAAAACAGAGATCTCTAATAATTTAAAATGAAGAAAGGGAAGTTAAGAATGTGACAATCTTTTATCCCTCAAAAACTCGAGAGCCAGACTGATTCTGTTGAAAGTGTTTGCAAGTCGTTAATAGTTGAAATTCGCTGGAGAAGGAAAGCAACATTCTGTGGGGACTTCGGGCAATACTGGACTGTAAATTTGCAAGGACTCTAATTTTTCTATTTTAAATGTTGTTTATATCTTCATAGTGTTTAAGAATTTAGTTCTTCTAATTAAAGAGTTAATTTGTTGATTTAAAGACACCTGGTTTGGTTAGCCTCATTCGGGGGTTAATAGATGGTACAATTTGGTGGGTGTTTCTTTAATTTGGAAAGTTTTAAATGATATGTTAGCCGATCTGTGGAGCGACGGGATTGAACTAACAGTGCATCGGTCCCACCACAATCAGAATCGTATATTTTGATTGGGGGCTTTGAGTGGAGCAGTCGGTTGTAACACAGTGATGACAGACTTCACTGATGTGGAGAGACTGGAATTGTTATCCTTCAAGCAGAGATTAGGTGTCAAAATATTGAAGTGTTTTGATATCAGAAATAAGGAGAAACTGTTTCCAGTGGCAGAAGAGTCGTTATCCAGCCGAGACAGATTTAAGATAATTGGCAAAAGAACCAGAGGGCAGCACAGTGGCGCAGTGGTTAGCACCGCAGCCTCACAGCTCCAGTGACCTGGGTTCGATTCTGGGTACTGCCTGTGTGGAGTTTGCACGTTGTCGCTGTGACTGCGTGGGTTTCCGTCGGGTGCTCCGGTTTCCTCCCACAGCCAAAGACTTGCAGGTTGATAGGTAAATTGGCCATTATAAATTGCCCCTAGTATAGGTAGGTGGTAGGGGAATTGAGGGAAGGTGGGGATGTGAGAGGGTAATGGGATTAATGTAGGATTAGTATAAATGGGTGGTTGATGGTCGGCACAGACTCGGTGGACCGAAGGGCCTGTTTCAGTGCTGTATCTCTAAATAAAAATAAAAATTAAAAAAATAGAGAATTTTTTTTTATGCCGTGAGTTATGATCATCTGGAATGTGCTGCCTGAAAGGGTTGTGTTGGAAGCAGATTCAATAGTACCTTCAAAACAGAATTGGATCAATTTGCAGGGCTATGATTCTATACTTCACACACACAACAGATGGTAAATTTCCTGGCTTCTAGTTGCTTTAAAGCTGTGTGGGAAGTTATAAGTACTGTTAAGAATGTGAACACATTTAGCAAGTATGTTTGAAGAGGTAGTTCAATTACAGTCAGCAGTTGTGTGTTGTGAAGGTCAAATCTTAACAGAGTGGAAGATGTAAAGCACTGAAGGAACAAAGTCACACAGCATTCTTACTGGCTGTGAGCAGGATTATATTCAAATAAAGTGACATTAAATCCAATTAAGTAGTTATATGTAAAGATTCATGCATGCAGGGGTCGCTGTTCATCAAATACAGACCACATATGACAGCAAGCTTCAGCACTTGTCCAATACAAAAAGGTCCTGGTACACCCTGAAAGGGTCACCCCATGTTCTGCCTGTTACAGGACACAACACAAAAGGGAGCCCTGCCTAACTCCCAGGGCTTTGCCAGGTGCACATCTGGGAGATACACCAGTGCAGCCACGAGACTTCCCTCCACAAAGGGAAAAAACCTCCCTTAGCTCAACACTACTCTCTCAGTGACATGGCCGACAGCTGAGGGGTTGCAGGTTTATATCTAGCAAATAGCAATACAACATGTTGCACCACTGAACACAATGCTAATTTCTTTATCCCAAGTAGTACATGGTCATACTGGTGCTAATCTCCCAAGTTGTACCTCAGCTCCTCAGTTTGGTTTTAGGGATCTTGGCTTCACATTCTAAGCTCAGAAGATGATGCAGAAGCTGAACCTCTCTCTGGCCTGAAACAGGGGCAAATGTTACATTGGCCTTTATGGGGAGTTTATGAGCTGTTACATGGGTCAGGTTGCAAGGCTGCCCTATGAAAGCGGTGGATTCGTTCCGAACTCAATGAAAGACTGCCTTAGATTTCCAAAATTCCAAAAGTTTCTGCAATAACCATAAGAAACAAATAAGATTGCCAAGTCTAATTCACTAACCACCTCAGTGTGCACTCTGCAGTGTGGGAATAATTGCAATACTGATGTACACTTTAATCATTCTCAAGCAATCAAACATGAACGAATGTTGGAGTGTGCTGCAGGACTTGTACGAACCAATATCATCTTGGATTTCTTCAGCAACAAATGGCACCTGGTAAAGGAGAGAGAGGCTCTGGTTCATCCGCTCCTCGATAACATGGAGGTGGGTCACTACCTACACACCAGAGACAATCATATTAAGGTATTTTAATGCTTGATTGCAGAAGTTAATAATGAAACTCAATTGTAATCAATGTCAGCAACAAGATAGTTTCAGTTTTTCTCTCTCACTGGTTGGCTAGTGGAAGCCCACCTTTTTGAGTCAGATAGTGTGGATTTAAGCCCCACTCCAGGGCATGAATACTCGGCCAAACGCCAGTGTAGTACCTGCTGCAATGAAGGTGCCATCCTTCGGATGAGATGTTAAATCAAAGCCCTGTCTGCCAATTTTGGTGGGTCAGACAGATGCTAAAGATCCCATGGTACTATCTGAAGAACAAAGAGTTCTAACAGTGTTCTAGCCAACATCCCACCTTTAACAAACATTACCAAAAACAGATGATGTTCGTCTCACTGGTGTGTGTTCCATCTTGCCGAATGACCACCACTTAACAGTTACTGCATCTCAAAGTAATTTATTGATGTAAAGCACTTAGAGATGTCCTAACTGGCGTAATAAGGTGCTCTGAAGTCAACACCTATCCACCTAATAAGCCCCTGATTGTAATCCCAAAGCATTTTTTAAAAAAAATAAAGTCGTTCAACCATGAAGTTATTACTTTATTGTGAGGCTCAACAACAGCTTGCATCTGAGGCCTGTGCCTCAGGAGCATCCTAGAGATGAACTGGACACTGAGCAGTAGGAGGTTCCCTAGTCTCTTGGATAATAGGGGCACCCTAACTTGGCTTCATAACAGGTCACTCACTTGAGATTTCATCTGGGCTGCTTTCTCTGGATCTACAGCCGTGACATGTTGGTAATGCCGAAGAGTGTGCTGCCGATCCTTTTGCTCTGCACGGACATAGCGCTTCAGGGCCTGCAGGATACGATGAGGCTACAAAGGAAAATTTTCAACAAAGACAACAGTGTCCATCAGAAGGGCAGGTTGAACTGAGTATTTGTCATTGGTTTTAATTCACTGCCACTTCTCTTTCAGGAATGCCCACCTTTAATAAATTCTGTTCTTCTCTCCAATAGGATTTCTATTTGTCTTGTTTGTCTTGTCCACCTGCATTACTTTCTATTTCCCTTATGTTTGGAAAAACTGCAAGTCTCCAACTTCTCCCAGCTCTGCTGAAACGTCACTGACCTGAAACATGAGGTGTTTTTCTCTCTCTACAATTTCTGCCTCACCTGATGGGTGTTTCCAGCAGTTTCTGTTTTATTTTAGATTTCCAGCATCTGCATTGCTTTGTTTTGATGCAAACCCAACATGTTGATTCATCAGCACAGCCTCAACTGCTGGGATCTGATGGGTCCATCTGCGACTTATTAAATGTCATCTCACACCCGGCACAGCAAAAAGCCCCCTCCCCAATCTCCTGTCTCTTGGCCTCAGGCTCCGTTTTTGCGACAATTTGCCCAGTTTTACATCCTGGCTTCTTTCTCAACTACTCAGTGCGAACTCCAGAGGTTTTCAGGCTGCTCGTGTGCAGAGTCCTAAAATCATTGTTTTGTTTTTTATTTTGCCACTCTTGTTTTTAAGGAAACACTGGGGATTGATGTACAAGTGGGGTCAAAATAAAAACAGGTGCATGGGGAAAGTGGGAAGAAAGTGGGAAGACAACAAGGAGAGCGAAATCAGTTTGTGTTCAAAAAGAGGACAAACTTCTATTAAAGCAGAGAGGACACAAGTACCAACAAAGGAGAAATGGCAAAGATAAAACAGAAAAGGAAGGGAGAGAGAGAAGCCATCTGAAAAAGGGAAGGCTAGATATTTTACAAAAATGCTTTGAGAGTTCCCTGCGATGTGTCCTGGATAAGATAGGAGCGAGTGTCAGCGAACGGGCACAATTTTGCACGTGAGGAGTTGGGGAACTGGCCCCTGCAGTAAGCAGTGTTCAGCGTGACACCACGATGGCACCACTCCTAGATCAAACACAAGGCTAGGCCCTACCCTGCTGTGCCAGGATCTGACAATTTTTATTACTGACATGCTCAATGTACATCACTCAGAAGACATGGCCTAAGCTCTTTACTGTGGCCAGGAGTTGGGAGATACCGTGACTCAGCAGAGTGACTTGGAAATGGTGTGACCCAAGAGGGAACAGAGTAAGTGTTCCAACCCAGAGTACTTGTCCCTTTACATTTTATCTGTGACCACCAATGCCGGGCATCTAAAAACTGGAACATCCCTGCTGAAATCACCTGAAATATTACAGACAGGGATATTAATTTGTGGCTGTTGCCCTGAGTGACCCCAAATTAGAGCAATCAGTTCTGGCTATTGTAGACACCTTTTGAATGGAGAATTGCTCCAAGTTCCAACCAAGCACTTTGCCCAGAGGAACTAACTGTGAAATAATTCAGGAACTGGAAATATTATAATTGCACCCCTAATGAAGCCGGGATTTTTTTTATTCTTTCATGGGATGTAGGCATCGCTGGCAAGGCCAGCATTTGCTGCCTATCCCTAATTGCTGTTGATAACTGAGTGGCATGCTAGGCCATTTCAGAGGGCAGTTAAGAGTCACCCACATTGCTGTGGGTCTGGAGTCACATGTAGGCCAGACCAGGTGAGGACAGCAGATTTCCTTCCCCAAAGGACATTAGTGAATCAGATGGGTTTTTACAACAAACAATGATAGCTTCATGCCACCATTACTGAGATTAGCTTCCAATTCCATGTTTTATTTTAATAAATTGAATTTAAATTCCACCAGCTGCCCTATGACATTAGCCTGGGTCTCTGGATTACAATAATAAAAACAAAAAGTTCTGGAAATACTCAACAGGTCTGGCAGCATCTGTGGAGAGAGAAGCAGAATTAACGTTTCAGGTCAGTGACCTCTCATCAGTTGGAGTTCTGATGAAAGGTCACTGACCTGAAATGTTAACTCTGCTCCTCTCTCCACAGATGCTGCCTGACCTGCTACGTATTTCCAGCATTTCTTTGTTTTTATTTGAGATTTCCAGCATCTGCAGTATTTTGCTTTTACCTCTGGATTTCGATGCCGTCTGCCCCTTTTAACAACTTTATGCTTCACCTGGGTGTAGGAGATCATGCAAGATTAATTTGCTATTCCTAAGAAGTCATGAACTTGAACTCATAAGTATGTGGAACAAACTAGTAATTAATTGTGGTTACCTAGCCTCACTGGCTTATTTTATTTTATGCTAGAAAGAACAGGTTTACGAACAGGAAAGGGAAGGATTTGTTGATCCCATTCCCGTCCTAAAATCCCTGTTCCAAATTACATCAGGAGTTGAACGCAATGAAATACTCACTCGTGGTGGATCTGCCTGCAGTGCCGATAGGTAGTTCTCCAAAGCAACACGACGACGGTCGTTTAGCAAGGCCTCAACACGAGCAAGATGAGTCTCAACCAATTGCAGCTTCTCAGTGGCTGCCTCTTCTTCCAGAGCCTCAACCATGTTCTGGAAATGCTGAGCAGTAAGAAAGGGTCATCAGCATGGCACATCCCATCATAATCAAAGATTTACTCACTTCTATGCAAAGTAGTATTCAGGCACAGCTGTTCAATATAAAATCAAATGCAACATAGAACACATCAACAGTATGAAAGGAAGAATAGATGTTTAATAGTTGAATGGTTGTGTCAGCCATGGTTCAGTGAGTTACACTATCACCTCTGAATCAGAAGGTTGTGGATTCAAATCCCACTCAGGAGAATTCAGCACATAATCCAGGCTGGCACTCCAATGTAGTAGTGAGGGAGTGCTACACTGTTGGAGTGCTGTCTTTCAGACGAGATGTTAAACTGAGGCTCTCAGGTAGAAGTAGAATTTCATGGCATTATTTCAAAAAAGAGCAGGGGAGTTCTCCAATGTGCCCTGGCTAATATTTATCCCTCAACCAACATCAACTATAACAGATGATCTTGTCATTATGTCATTGCTATTTGTGGAACCTTGCTGTGTGAAAACTGGCTCTCATGTTTCTTTAGTACAACAGTGATTTACACCTCAAAGTACTTCATTTGCTGTGAATAATGAAAGGCAATGTATAAATGAGTAGCTCATTCCCTCAGAGATGTGATGGGCTGAATAAGGATGGGACTAAATGGATAGCTCCTCCAGAAGCAGCGATGTACATTGAGCAGAAAGACCTGCTGCACCAAAATATTGTATAATTCTAGCTGTCCGATGGGAATGTCCTATATTTAACATCGCACCTATATGACCAAGTCAGATCACATACACAAATACTGCTTAGCAGTTACTTGTGCCCCCCAGTGGTGGGACATAGGAACAGGAGGAGACCATTTAGCCCCTCAAACATATTCCGCCATTCAATGTGATCATTACAGATCTGTGACCTGACTCAATATACCAGCCTTTGCCCCATATCCCTTCATACTTTTAGTTAACAAAATCTATCAATCTTAGATTTAAAATTTACAATTGATCTAACAACAATTGACATTTGTGGGAGAGTTCCAAACGTCCACCACACTGTGTAGAAATGTTTCCTAGTTTCAGTCTTGAAAGGTCTGACTTGAATTTTTAGACTATTTCCTTTAGTCCCAGATCACCAACCAGCAGAAATAGTTTCTGTCTATCTACCCTAACTGTTCGTCTTAATATTTGAAAAACTTTGATCAAATCATCCCCTTAACCTTCTAAATTCCAGGGAATACAATACTAGTTTCTGTAACATCTCTCTATAATTTAACCAGGCATCATCTGGTAAACCTATGCTGCAGTATGACCAACATCAGACAATATATATACAAATATGCTTTACAGTTAGTTGTGTTACAGTATACCAAGTTGAAATAAGTAAAAGTAGACCCTGTTTCACCTGGAAGGAGTTTACCTCAGACAGTCAAAACAGAGGTGGTAAAAGGGCAGGTGTTGCATTTCCTGCACTTGCTTGGGAAGGTAACATGAGAAGGGAAGGGGGTGATTGAGGAGTATACCAGGATATCGCGGAGGTAGCAGTCTCTTTGGAATGCTTCAGCAAAGCACACTGGGAAAGCAGAGCATTTAAAAGCAGTGCAGGAACCAGGCGGCACTGGCAGTGGTGCAAAGCAGAGACCAAAAGAGGGGCAGAGAAAAATTCAAAAAGCGACATCATATCTAAATCAACATAGAGGGAGGAGCAGAAGAACCCGAGGGTTTTAAGGCAATTATATAGGTTCAGAATCCATATACTTATATATACTTTACTTGTACGTTTGGCATTTTTAGCATCTGATCAATTAATTCAAGATTTGCAGAGCCCGGAAGTGAGTGAGTGTCACAGAGAGGTAGAAACACCTAAAGAGATGTCAACGTAAGGGAAGGAATGATTAGTGAGTAGCTGCTGAATGTTTTTTTCCCCCCAGATGAGATCAAGGAAAAGTCTTAAGTTTATTTCTGATGAGTTTAGACAGTCTTAAAAAAAAAGAGACATTTAACATTTTTACCCCCAGTGTTTTAGTACTTAGTGCAAGTTAGTGTGTATAAAAAGAAAACAAAATACAACAAACTAAAAAGTAGATACAAATAATTTACACCAGGATATAGCAGAGCAAGCGTTTGTGTCTGGACTGCAGTTGTGGGAGTTGGTGGACAGCGAGTCTGTCCCGAGCAATCAAATCTGCAATGTCTCCACTGAAAATCTCTCTGGTTCAAAGACATTATGTTGGAGTGCGAGTTGAAGATACTCCGACACATCAGGGAGAGGGAGCAGTATCTAAACAGCTTGCTCCAGACTTTGATCACACCTTGTACAGGGGTGCAGGTTCATAGCGGGGTTGGTATGACCAATGGCGTACAGAGTAAGGGGAACCAAGGTAAGATAGAGAATGGGGATCTACAGAAACTGATCCTATCCAACAGGTACAATGTACTTGCTAACTGTGAGGATAATGATTCGGAAAGACAGCCAGAATCTGGACCATGGCACTTGGATCAGGAAGCTATCCGAAGGGGAAGAGGAGGAGGGAAAGCATAATGTGGTAGTTGGAGGAGATTCAATAATTAGGGGAACAGATCGCATCCTTTGATAGGATCGAGAGTCCCACATGGCACATGCCCACCTGGTGCCAGGATTAGGGACATCTCAAACTGGCTTGAAAGGATATTGGAGAGGGAGGGGGAGGATCCAGTTATGGCGGTTCATATTGAGACCTTGGAAGAGTAGGCAAGAGGTCCAAGAAAAGGTAGTATAGCTAATAGTTTGAAAACAAATAAAAGTGAGGAGAGTGACAGTCACAAATTGTGCTTTAGCTACAAGAGGTAAAGAAAACTCTAACAAATGGTACAAGGACTAGGGGACACAGATTGAAGGTTTTGGGCAAGCGATGCAGGGGGAATATGAGGAAGATCTTTTTCACACAGCAGGTGGTAATGACCTGGAACTTGGGTGGTGGAAGCAATCAATGGCTTCAAAAGGAAATTGGATGTTCACTTGACTGAAATAGACTTGCAGGGCTACGGGGATCGAGCGGAGGGCATGGAACTGACTGAATAGCAACGTGGAGAGCCTGCATGGACTTGATGGGCTCCCTCTGTGCCATAAATGACAATGACTTAAAAAAAACTTTTAAAATGTTAATTAATTAAAGCAGGAGAGATAAATAAGAAATGAGAGTGTAAAATATTGGAGCAGAACAATAGGTGAGGGTGTTTTGCCTAAATAAGTATTGTTAATACAATTGTACGGAGAATAATAGAATCGCAGGTGCAAATCCAACTTGGAGGATATGACATGTAGCCATTACTGAGACGTGGCTGCAAGACAGTCAGGACTAGAAATAAATATACAAGGTTCTTGACCTAATTAGGAATTATCCAAGTGACAGGAGACAGTAAGTAGAGACAATGGGCAGGTACTCTAATTTGCAGGATATGACAAGTAGTGTCCTGCAAGGATCAGTGTTGAGTTAATTAAAACAGAAAGTGCTGGAAATACTCAGCAGGTCAGACAGCATCTGTGGAGAGAGAAGCAGAGTTAACGCTTCAGGTCTGTGACCTTTCATCAGAACTTCTCCCTTCCCAGATGCTGCCTGACCTGCTGAGTATTTCCAGCACTTTGTTTCTATTTCAGATTTCAAGCATCTGCAGCATTTTGCTTTTATATCTGTACTGGGTTCTCAGCTATTCATGGGATTTATTAACGAATTAGATGATGGAATAGAAAGCCAAATTTGCCTAGGACACAAAAATAGGCAGCATTGTAGATGGAAGCATAAAATTGCAGAGATTTAAATGATTAAATGAATGGGCAAAAGTGTGGCAAATGAATTTCAGTGTAGGCAAATGAGGTCATCCACTTTGGAACCAATAAGGATAGAACAGGGTACTTTCCAAATGCTGGAAAGCTTCTAACAGTGGAGGTCCAAAGAGACTGAGGGTCCAGGTACATAGATCACTAAAATGTCATGAACAGGCACAGAAAATAATTTAAAAGGTTAATGGAATGCTGGTGTTTATATCGAGAGGACTAGAATGCAAGGGAGTAGAAATCATGCTTCAACTGTACAAAGCCCTGGCTAGATCACACCTGGAGTACTGTGAGCAGTTCTGAACACCGCATCTTAGAAAGGATATACTGACTTTGGAAGGAGTGCAGCGTAGCTTTACGAGAATGATACCTGGACTCCAAGGGTTAAAATTACAAAGAGGGATTACATAAACTAGGGTGTATGCGCTGGAATTCAGACGGTTAAGGGATGATGCGATTGAAGTTTTCAAGATATTAAAGGGAACAGATAGGGTAGATGGAGAGAAACTATTTCCTCTGGTTGGGGAGTCGAGGGCTAGGAGGTAGAGTGTAAAAAATAGAGCTAGACCTTTCAGGAGTAAAATTAGGAAACACTTCTACACATAAAGGGTGGTAAAAGTTTGGAACTCTTCTGCAAATGGCAACTGATGCTAGATCAGTTGTTATTTTGAATCTAAGATTGATAGATTTTTGTTAACCAAAGGTATTAAGGGATATGGGGGAAAGGCGGGTATGTGGAGTTAGGTCACAGATCAGCCATGATCTCATCATTGGAACCTAGGAACATAAGAAGATAGGAACAGGAGTAGGCCATTCAGCCTCTCGAGCCCGTCCCGCCATTCAATGAGATCATGGCTGATCCGCGGCCTAACTCCATATACCTGCCTTTGGCCCATATCCCTTAATATCTTTGCTTAACAAAAATCTATCTATCTCAGATTTAAAATTAACAACTGTTCTAGCTTCAACTGCTGTTTGTGGAGAGAGAGTTCCAAACCTCTACTACCCTTTGCGTGAAGACGTGCTTCCTAACATCTCTCCTGAACGGTCTGCTTCTAATTTTTAGATTATGCCCCCTAGTTATAGAATCTCCAACCAGTGGAAATAGTTTATCTTTATCAGACTTCGATCAGATCACCCCTTAACCTTCTAAATTCTAGTGAAAACAGGCCTAATTTGTGTTATCTCTCCTCGTAACTTAACCCCTGTAGTCCAGGTATCATTCTTGTAAACCTACGTTGCACTCCCTCCAAGGCCAATATATCCTTCCTAAGGTGTGGTGCCCAGAACTGATCACAGTACTCCAAGTGGGGTCTAACCAGGGTTTTGTACACCTGCAGCATAACCTCTGTGTCTTTATACTCCAGTCCTCTAGATATAAAGGCTAGCATTCCATTAGCCTTTTTGATTATTTTCTGCACTTGCTCGTGGCATTTTAAAGATCTATGCACCTGAACCCCCAAGTCCCTTTGGACATCACTGTACTTAACCTCTTCCCATTTAGAAAGTATCCTGCTCTATGCTTTTTTGGTTCAAAATGGATAATCTCACACTTGCCCGCATTGAAATCCATCTGCCACAGTTTTGCCCACTCACCTAGTCTGTCAATATCTCTTTGCAATTTTATGCTATCATCTAGACGGTCTACAATGCCACCTAACTTTGTATCATCAGCAAATTTGGATGTATAACAACTATGCCATCATCCAAGTCGTTAATGACTAACGTGAATAACTGAGGCCCCAACACAGATCCCTGCGGGACACCACTAGTTACATCCTGCCAATCGGAGTATTTATCCATTATCCCCACTCTCTGTCACCTACCACTCAACCAACTTCCTAACCATCAAATGGCAGAACAGGCTCAAGGGGCTAAATGGCCGACTCCTGTTCCTATGAAAAGGGAGGGGAAGATTGTTTGGTGGTGACATCATGTAGGTGGCAGCGGAAATGGTGATCTGTTGAATGTGGAGACTGCTGGATTGGAAGGCAAGAACAAGGGAAACTCTATTGTAGTCAGGTGGATATTGGTCAATAGCCTGTACCTAGAAATGGAGACAGAATTTGAGGAAGGGCATGGAAGAGACGGAGATGGACATGCAAAGGAAGGATGGAGATTGGAAGAATAATTACAAAGGGTCGACTACAAGCAGACTGACTCCCACAGTGATCTTGATGACACTTCCTCCCACCCCCTTCCCAAAGACTGTATTCAATTCTCCCATTTTCTCCATCTCCATTTTGGCAATGCCACCATCCATATCAGTGCTTCCAATACATCTTCCTTTTTCCTCCAATGACTCCACTCCACTGTGGTTGACGGGGCCCTCAACTATATCCATTCCATTTCCCGCACTTCTGCTGACACTCCTTTCCTTCCAGAACCATGATAATCTGGTTCAACCCAGCAAAGTCAGGATAATCCTTGATAGCTCCTCTTAATAACACAACCTCCACCACCTAGAAGAACAAGGGAAGCAGGTACATGGGAACACCACCACTTCCAAGTTACCGCACCACCCCCCCACCCCCCCTGTGACTTGGACATATATCACTGCTCCTTCACCGCCACTAGGTCCACACCCTGGAAATTCCTAACTAACAGCACTGTAGGAGGACCATCACCATATAGACTGCAGTAGCTCAAAAGGTTGCCCAAAAGCAACTAAATAAATGCCTTACCAGCAATGCACACACACAGAGAATTATTTTTTTTTAAAGTAAAATCAGTTACAAGAGAGGGACACAGACTACAAGCTAGCATCACAGCCAGTAGAAATGCAGTAACTTGGGACTGCTAACCCATGCTTCATTATAGCTAACCACAGGAAATAAGGTCCTTTGCAGTCATGGAATTTAGGCTCTAGGCCAGTTTTGCTGGTAACACTTTAATGGAAGGTTTAAAGGCTGGTTCGAACAGGACAGGAGATTAAAGAATTTACTGCCGTTAATATAGCATAGAGAAACCAATATTCTCTGCAAGTGGAGGTTAGATTCCTTTATCAAGCTCTGGATCACAAAATGAAGCTGCCAACAATTAATGAGGCAATGAGACCCAGCTCTTGAACTGTAATAACCTTGGGAAAGATCAGAATTGAAGTGTATTAGTTTTTACTCAAGTTAGAACCCAATGGTAGTGTCTTGGGAGCTAGCCTAACCTTGCAGTGCTAACACACTGATGTAATGCTCAAAGGAGAAGAGAGATCCACCCATGTTCATTGTATGGACAGGATACCACTCAGGACTGCCCATTTTTTGCAACATGCAGGCCTAGACAGAATAAAGCCAAAGGGCCAAGGTTAGTACTGATAGCAAGATGTTTTTTTAAATCCTGCTATTCATTAATAAAATGGTCTCCTTCAAACAGGTATTATGGGCACTTGGAACTTCCTTGGAGAGGGAGAAGAGCACATTTTCACCTGAAAATGGCACAGTCACATATTTTGATGGAACCTATATCCCATCAGGTAATTAAACATATGAACAGATTGTCAAATAATGCTTTAAAATTGGTGCTCGTTAATTGTCCCAATTCCACAATAGCTCATACCTGAACTAACAGCTGTCTCTCTGCTTTTGGCAGGTTCTTGGCCTGTCGCTCTGCTTCTTCCCACTCTTCTCTTACCTAATTTAGGAGCAAAAGGAAGAAAGTCGGTCAGTAACTTGAGATTTTGGTCAACAAGAGTTCTAAAGATAACAGAAGGAAGCAAGAATTTCAGCCAATAACACACAAACTGCACAGTCTCCAGAGTTGGAAAACTGCCAAAAACAGTCAACTTTGCAGGCTTCCAATACCATTGCAACTACAGCGACATCCAGTGGCCCTGGAGTGACATCCACCATTACAGAGGCTGTGCCCACCAGCTGTATAACAAGCACCATCACAATGGAAACAGCTTCCACAAGTACTACAACAATCAGCAAAGCAACCATATGGTTTTCTGAAATATAAACACAAAATACTGAAAACACCTAGCAGATCAGGCAGCATCTATAGAGAGACAAAGTTAACATTTCAGGTCAATGACTTTACACAGATGCTGCCAGACCTGTTGAGTATTCCCAGCATTTTCTGTTTATATTTCAGATTTCCAGCAATCTTAATATTTTCCTTTTGTTCACATTTTCTGTGCAGCACAGTGAGGAGAATTTGCCCAATAGCAAAAAGATGCTGATTGTTGGGTGATTTAGGAGCCAATTTATCTTCTATGAGGAGACCCGTGTGGAGTATAAAGATCAAAACATACTAGTTGGGCCAAGTGGCCCGTTTGTATGCTGTATAATTTACGTAATCTTCCAGGTCACTCAAATCTACTACTCCAAAAGTCTCCGACACTGAGTAGTAAGACACTGAAAGGGCCAGACATATGATATGATTCTAGGAATCACAATTCCATCCCTCCTGTGCTCCTTTTCAGGATCAGAATTTTCACTCCACCATTTCTGAACCCTCTATCCTTTGTGAAACTCCTTTTTCTTTCCATCCAGGGTATGTGGGCATCACTGGCAAGGTCAGTATTGCCCATTCCTAATTGTCCTCAAGAAGGTGGCAATGAACCACCTTCTTGATACAGTGCAGAGCATGTGGTGTAGGTACTCGCACAGTACTGTTAGGTAGGGAGCTCAAAGACTTTCACCCAGTGACAGTGAAGGAACAGCGATATAATTCCAAGTCTGCATGGTCTGTGACTTGGAGAGGAACTTCCAGGTGGCGGTGTTCCCATGTGCCTGCTGCCCTTGTTCTTCGAGGTCATAGAGGTTGTGGATTTGGAAGGTGCTGTCTAAGAAGTGGCAAATGTGACACCTTTGTTCAAGAAAGGGTGTAATTACATTTCTTGTAACTACAGGCCAATCAGTTTATCAGTGTTGGGTTACACTTTAGAGACAATAATCAGAGAAAATATTAACAAGCACTTGGAGTGGCTTGAGTTAATTAAGGAGAACCAGCACAGATTTGTAAAAGGCAGATCATGTTTGACTAATTGAATTTTTTGATGAAGTAACAGACAAGGGGAATGTGATAAATTTTGTCTATATGAATTTGAAGAAAGCCTTTGACAAAGGCTGGTTAACAAAATTGAGGCTCATGGAATAGGAAGGTCAGTGTCAACTTGGATTAAAAAAATTGGCTGAAGGACAGAAATTGAGTTGTGGTGAATGGATGCTTTGCAGACTGGAGGATGGCAGCCTGCGGCGTTCCCCAACGGTCAACTGCTGGGACCATTGCTTTTTTATATACATATATAAATGACTTGGATATTGGAATACAGAGTAAAATTTCAAAATCTGCTGATACCACCAAACTTGAAGATGAACAACGAGGAAGATACAAATTGACTGCAACAGGACATAGCTAGGCTAGCAGAATGGGCAGACAAGTGGCACATGGAATTCAATAGAGAAGTGGGAGGTGATGCATTTTTTGAGAAGGGAGAGAGAGGGGCAATATAGAGTAAATGGTAGTTCTAAAGAGTGTGCAGCGCCAGAGAGACCCAGGGTTCACATGCATAGAGCTTTGAAGGTGGCAGAACATATTGAGAGAGTAGTTAGCAAAGTGTTTGAGATCCTGGGCTTGATAAATAGAGGTATTGAGTACAAAAGCAGGAAAGTTATGCTGAAATAAAAACAAGAAATGCTGGAACCACTCAGCAGGTCTGGCAGCATCTGTGGAAAGAGAAGCAGAGTTAATGTTTCGGGTCAGTGACCCTTCTTCGGAACTGACAAATATTAAAAATGTTACAGGTTATAAGCAAGTGAGGTGGGGGTGGGGCAAAAGATAACAAAGGAGAAGGTGTAGATTGGACAAGGCCACATAGCTGACCAAAAGGTCATGGAGAAAGGCAAACAATATGTTAATGGCGTGTTGAAAGACAAAGCATTAGTACAGAAGAGGTGTTAACGGACTGAATATGGAACAGCAGCAAGTGCAAATATGAAAAAAAAACAGTGGGTAAGCCAACTGAACAAACTAAGATGAAATGAAATAAATGCAAAAAAAGGTTGTAAAAAATGTAAAAAAAAAATAAAAATGAAAGTAAAATGGGGGGCTGTCATGCTCTGAAATTATTGAACTCAATGTTCAGTCCGGCAGGCTGTAGTGTGCCTAATCGGTAGATGAGATGCTGTTCTTCGAGCTTGCGTTGATGTTCACTGGAACACTGTAGCAATCCCAGGACAGAGATGTGAGCATGAGAGCAGGGGGGAGTGTTGAAATGGCATGCAACCGGAAGCTCAGGGTCCTGCTTGCGGACTGAGCGGAGGTGTTCCACAAAACGGTCACCCAATCTGCGCTTGGTCTCCCCAATGTAGAGACCACCACATTGTGAGCAGCGAATACAGTATACTACATTGAAAGTACAAGTAAATCGCTGCTTCACCTGAAAGGAGTGTTTGGGGCCTGGGATAGTGAGGAGAGAGGAGGTAAATGGGCAGGTATTACACCTCCTGCGATTGCAGGGTAAGGTGCCATGGGACGGGGACAAGGTGGTGGGGGTAATGGAGGAGTGGACCAGGGTGTCGCAGAGGGAACGATCCCTTCGGAATGCTGACAGGGGAAGGGAGGGGAAGATGCGTTTGGTAGTGGCATCACGCTGGAGGTGGCGGAAATGGCGGAGGATAATCCTTTGGATATGGAGGCTGATGGGGTGGAAAGTGAGGACAAGGGGAACCCTGTCACGGTTCTGAGAGGGAGGGGAAGGGTTGAGGGCAGAGGTACGGGAAATGGGCCGGACACGGACACAAGTTATGCTGAAACTTGATAAAGCTCTGATTAGGCCACAAGTAGAGTATTGCGTCGAGTTCTGATGATCACACTTCAGAAAGGATGTGAGGGTCCTTGAGAAGGTGCAGAGAAAATTTACCAGAATAGTTCCAGGGATGAGGTATGCTAGCTACAAGGTTAGGGTGGAGAAGCTGGGGTTTGATCTACATGGAGCAGAGGAGATTGAGGGGAAGATTTGATACAGGTGTACAAGATTATGACATGCTTAGATAAAGTGGACAAAGAAAAGCTATTCCTATTAACTGATGGCACAAGGACTAAGGCACCCAGATTTAAGATTTTGGACAAGAGATATAGGGGGATGTGAGGAAGAACTTCTTTTCAATACAGCAAGTGGTAATGACCTGGAACTTGCTGCCTATGAGGAAAGCAGAGCCAATCGATGATTTCAAAAGGAAATTGGACTGGCACTTGGGGGAAACAAACTTGTAGGGAAACAAACTTATCGGGCTGCAGGGATCGAGTGATGGAATGGGACTGATTTCACTACAGAGATCTGGCATGGACTCAATGGGCCAAATGGATTCCTTCAGTGCTGTTATGACTCTATGAAAAGCCTTGGCAAGTTGCTCCACTGCATCTGGTCGATGGTAGACACTGCAACCACTGTGTGCTGGTGGTGGAGCAATTGAATGTTTAATGTGGTGCCAAATGGGCTGCTTTGTCCTGGATGATACATAAGAATGTAAAAAATAGCAGTTGTTTTTGTGAGTGGAAGCCTGTGACCAGTGGTGTACCACAGGGACTGGTGGTGGGACCCTTGCTGTTTGCAGTGTACATTAATGATTTAGACGTGAATATAGGAGGTATAACAAGTAAGTTCGCGGATGACACGAAAATTGGTGGTGTCGTAAATAGTGAGGAGGAAAGCCTTAGATTACAGGACAATATAGATGGGCTGGTAAGATGGGCAGAGCTGTGGCAAATGGAATTTAATCCTGAGAAGTGTAAGGTGATGCATTTTGGGAGGACTAACAAGGCAAGGGAATATACAATGGATGGTAGGACCCTAGGAAGTACAGAGTGTCAGAGGGACCTTGGTTTACATGTTCATAGATCACTGAAGGAAGCAGCATAGGTAGATAAGGTGGTTAGGAAGGCATATGGGATACTTGCCTTTATTAGCCGAGGCACAGAATACAAGAGCAGGGAGGTTATGATGGAGCTGCATGAAACGCTAGTTAGGCCACAGTTGGAGTACTGTGTACAGTTCTGGGCACCACACTATAGGAAGGATGTGATTGCACTGGAGAGGGTGCAGAGGAGATTCACCAGGATGTTGCCTGGGCTGGAGCATTTCAGCTATGAAGAGAGACTGAAAAGGCGAGGGTTGTTTTCCTTAGAGCAGAGAAGGCTGAGGGGGAACATGATTGAGGTATACAAAATTATATGGGGCATTGATAGGTTAAATAGGAAAAGACTTTTTCCCTTAGCGGAGGGGTCAATAACCAGGGGGCATAGATTTAAGGTAAGGGGCAGGAGGTTTAGAGGGGATTTGAGGAAAAATATTTTCACCCAGACGGTGGTAGAGGCAGGAACCCTCACAACATTTAAGATGTATTTAGATGAGCACTTGAAACGCCATAGCATACAAGGTGATGGGCCAGGCGCTGGAAAATGGGACTAGAATAGTTAGCTGCTTGATGGCTGGCACAGACACGATGGGCCGAAGGGCCCGTTTCTGTGCTGTATAACTCTATGACTTTAGGAATAGGCTGTTCAGCCCCTCCAGCCAGCTCCACCATTCAATAAGATCATGCCCGTTCTGATTGTGGCCTCAACTCCACCTTTTTGCCTGCCCTCCCTAACCCTCGACTCCTTTGAGATCAGAAATCTGTCAAACTCAGCCTTGAATATATTCAATAAATCGAGCCTCCACGGTTCTATGGGGTAGAGAATTCCTAAGATTTACGACCTTCAGTGAGAAGAATTTCCTCCTCATTTCCATCTTAAAAAGGAGACTCCTTATTCTGAAACTGCACTCCTACTTCTAGATTATCCCGTGCAGGGAAACAACCTCTCAGCATCTACCCTTAGAATCTTATCTGTTTCAATAACGTCACCTCTCATTCTTCTCAATGTCAATGAGTATAGACCCAACCTGCTTAACCTTTCCTCATAAGACAACCCCTTCATCCCAGGAATCAACCTAGTAAACCTCCTCTGAACTGCCTCCGAAGCAACTATATCCCTCCTTAAATAGAGACCAAAACCAATGCAGTACTCTAGGTGTGGTTTCACGAACACCTTGTACAGTTGTAGCAAAACTTCTGTACTTTTATACTCTATCCCCTTGCAATAAATGCCAACATTCCATCGGCCTTCCTAATTATTTGCTGTACCCATATGCTTTTTTTTTAAAAAAAGATTCATGTACGAGGACACCCAAATCCCTCTGTACCGCAGCATTCTGTAGTCTCTACATTTAAATAATATTTTGCTTTATTCCTCTTCCCAAAGTGGACGGCCTCACATTTTCCCACATTATACTCAATCTGCCAACTTCTTGCCCACTAAATTAACCTATCTATAGCCCTTTTCGGACTCTGTCCTCCTCACAACTTGCTTTCCTATCTATCTTTGTATCATCCACAATTAGGCTCCAACACACACTGTCCCTTCACTCAAGTCATTAATTAGGATTGTAAATAGTTGGGCCCCCAGCACTGATCCCTCTGGCACTCCATTAGTTACAATTTGCCAATCTGAAAAACATCCATTTATCCCGAATCTCTGTTTCCTGTAAGTCAGCTAGTCCTCTATCCATGCTGATATATTACCTCCAACACCATGAACTCTTATCTTGTGTCGTAACCTTTTATGTGGTACCTTATCAAGTGCCTTTTAGAAATCCAAATACATTATATCTACTGGTTCTCCTTTATCCACCCTGCTTGTTACATCCTCAAAGAACTCAAATAAATGTCAAACATGATTTCCCTTTCACAAAACCATGTTGACTCCACTTGATTGTATTATGATTTTCTAAATGTCCTACTACTACTTCTTTAATAATGGATTCCAGAAATGTAAGACAATTGCCAAAAGAACCATAGGGAGACAATAGCCAGAATTTGCCTTGTTTTTGACTAAACTGCCAACATTCCACCATTAATAAAACTGACCTCTGACCCCAACTTCAGGATTTAGGGTAAGCGCAGTTTAATGCAGAATCCTGAAGTTGGGGCCATTATCTATTGCTCTGTCAAAGGCAGCAGTGTTGATTCATGCGCAGAGCTAGCAATCAGCGAAATCAATTCGAAAGCAAAATATTTCGGATACTGGAAATCAAATGAGAGAGAAAGCTGGAAATACTCAGCAGGTCTGACAGCATCCATGCAGAAAGAAATAGTGTGACTGTTTCAGGTCAATGACCATTCATCAGAAATGGGAAAAGTTAGGCTAAGGGGTCGTTCCACTGAAATCAATTGACCTCACGAGAACTTCCCCTTTTGTGCTCTCCTATCGCTGTTAGAAACCCCATTGTAAGTTAAGCCTTGTCCAGTGAGGTGTAACTGGGGTTTTTAACAGCAATCTAAGTAATAACTACTGCTGAACAACCAATCTGACCCTGAAAAAAATAAAAGGGTGATGAAAGCAGATTCAACAGTAACATTCAAAGGGGAATTCTATATGTACTGGAAAAAGAAAGATTTGCAGAGCTATGGGGAAAAGGACAGGGAGGGGGAACTAGCTGGATAGTTTTTTCCAAAACTGTTAGATACAAGGCTGAATGGACTCCTTCTGTCCTGCACTGGTCTCTGATATTGCTGTTAAGGTAAATTTGGTTAACAAGGGTTCACTCCTAGAAACTCAATAGCTACCTGGAATATTGTTTAGGGCAAATTAGCTGGAATATTCAGAATTATATTCTCTAATGATACTATCTTAGTTTGAAACAATCAGAGGACGTAATTAGGACACTCCCGACAGGTTCCTGACTGAATTTCCCTTCAGCAACCAAGCTAAGACAAGTACTCATACGTGCACTTATTACCTTATCCATGCGGTCACGATGTCGAACCTCGAGTTGCTGTTTAGCCTTCGCAAAACGAGCGTGTTCGTTTTCATCTGCAGGTGTCTCAAAATAAACATCCACCTCATCTGTTGGGTGAGGGGTTGACGGAACTGCAAAACAGAGGACGAGTCAGACTCCACACCTCCTGATAGCTCAGACTTATACCACGGAGGCCTTGGATTTTTACAACAAACCCAACAAATTATTTTGAATAATTGTGAAGTATTTAATTTTTAAAAAAAGGAATTTCCTTAGTTTCTTTTCTGCCAAGACTCAGTTGTAAGCATTGGCTACAAATCTCCACCTGTAAAGTGCTTCCAAACAATCTGTTGTGCTACTTTAATTCACTAAATCCTACATGGATGGCTTGAAAAATTTGCTTCTTGCCAACCAGGTAATGATACCGACTCATAAAATGAGGCAGGCGTGTAGCAAGGGCAAAGTCTGTATACTTCATTATTTTTGAAGTTACAAGGAGCAATAGGAAAACTTGCAGTGAAAATGGTGTCCTATTCATTCAAGTAGCTTATACAAAACAAACCAGTTTACCGTTAGTCATCAGTCTACCTTCTGGAACATAGGATATATATACACACACGAGAGCCCCAGAGATCACAGTACCCAATCCGAGAGAGCTTTTATTGTTAAGATCCTGGGCCACACTCTTGTGTAATTGGATACTGAGCAGTAAAGGTAAGCCTGTAATTGTAGGGGACGTGACACTTACTGTTAAGAGTTAGTAGCAATGCTGAAACCGGAGAATATCTAGCACAGTCAAAATTGTCAACAGCCACTTGTACCCAATACATTTTTTAGTGAAAAAAAAATCACTTTCGGAATATTTGTGTCGCTGGCGAGACCAACATTTATTGCCCACCCTTAGCTGCCTACAAGATGGTAGTGGGCATTTTCTTGAAGCAGTATGACACAACTGAGTGCCCTCTGAAGTGGCTAGCAAGACAATGAAGAATGAACCACTATGTGCAGGACTGGAGTCACATATAGGCCAGACCAGGTAAGGACAGCAGGCTTCCTTTCCTGTAGGACATTAGTGAAGCTGCTGGGTTTTTACAACAATCCAATAGCTTCAAGGTCACTTTTCCTGATACCATCTTTTCAGTAATAGATATTACTTTAAAACCCGAATTCAAATTCTCAAACTGCCATGATGGGATTCCAACTCAGTTATAGGATTATGAACCCAGGCCTCGGGATTATGAGCAGCAACTACTCCACTTCTGAACGTGTAACTTTTAACATATTTTGGAATATTTGATGTTTTTGACTGCCTACTCTAGGAAAAGCACAAGGACTGAAATTAGACAGAATTTAGGCAAGAACCTTCCTTTTTCATCACCATCAACCTCATGGTTTAAGTCATTTTAATGCTGTAGTTGGGTCATAATCTGCACTTCAGTTTTATTTCAATAAGCTTACATGCTTATTAAATCTATTAAATTCCAACAGCTATCTTTCCATGTAATTTTTGGAGTAGGCTTGAAACGATGACGCAGACCTTAAATTAAGGCACCATCTGCTGAGAGGCATTTCACAATACTGAAAACTCCAGTGATTCAGCTAGACTGTTTATTAGCAATTTATTGATGTTTCTTCCAATAAGCTTACCATCAAGGGAAGGATGTGGAACTGGTTTTAAAAAAACAGTGATTGTAGTGAGAAAACTGGCAGAAATTGGAGCTCTATCCTGATTTCACACATCTCTCTTCCTCATATCTTCAGCTGCAACAGGCAAAGGAAGAATTCACCACCTGGAACTGGAAAACTGACCCGTGTCATCAGCTGCCAGTCTTTGGTAGCAACTGAGTCACAGCCATTCCTGGATATGAAAGAATGATGCTTCAGCGAGCACACCAGACTTCAACCAGGCAAAATACTGAGACGGTTCTACTTAAAATTTTGGTTTGTTGGACAAGGACAGCTAGGAGAATATTCACTGAATGGAAGGAAGAAGGAAGCACCATGTGCTGGGAAGGCACAATGGAAATAGAATAGAATCATAGAAAGTTTACAGCACAGTAAGAGGCCACTTGGCCCATCGTGTCCGTGCCTGCCAAAAAACAATCCACCCATTCTAATCCCACCTTCCAGCATTTGGTCTGTAGCCCTGGAGATTACGGCACTTGAGGTCCATATCCAGACTCCTTTTGAATGAGTTGAGGGTTTCTGTCTCAACTGCCCTTTCAGGCAGTGAGTTCCAGACCCTCACCACCCTCTGGGTGAACCATTTTTTCCTCATCTCCCCTCTAATCTTTCTACCAATCACTTTAAATCGATGCCCCCCCTAGTCACTGATCTGTCTGCTGAGGAAAATAGGCCCTTCACCTCCACTCTATCCAGGCCCCTCAAAATTTTCTGCATTTCAATCAGATCTCCCCTCAGCCTTCTCTGTTCCAAGGACAACAACCCCAGCCTATCCAATCTTTCCTCATAGCTGCATTCTTCCAGTTCCAGCAACATCCTCATAAATCTCCTCTGTACCCTTTCGAGTGCAATTACAAAAAATATTGTCTTGTACATCTAGCATTTAGCAACGGTTTTAGGCTGTTGACAAAATGATGGGTTATTTTGTCACCAGCTTGGAGGTTCGACCTATGAGTTACCCGTGGTTGTGGGACCCTATGAAGGGAAAACCTTTTTGAATCCACAAAATGAACTTCAATCCAAGTTTTTCTCCTTTACTGGAACTCTAACTTTCAAACTAAATCCTGAAATAATTTGTATTTTTTTTAGATTAGATTAGATTAGATTAGAGATACAGCACTGAAACAGGCCCTTCAGCCCACCGAGTCTGTGCCGAACATCAATCACCCATTTATACTAATCCTACACTAATCCCATATTCCCAACAAACATCCCCACCTATCCCTATATTTCCCTACCACCTACCTATACTGGTGACAATTTATAATGGCCAATTTACCTATCAACCTGCAAGTCTTTTGGCTTGTGGGAGGAAACCGGAGCACCCGGAGAAAACCCACGCAGACACAGGGAGAACTTGCAAACTCCACACAGGCAGTACCCGGAATCGAACCCGGGTCCCTGGAGCTGTGAGGCTGCGGTGCTAACCACTGCGCCACTGTGCCGCCCTTTGGTTGTTCTACTTGTCTTGACAGTTCTCTCAATTTCTTTCTCCCCAAAAGGACTGCTGAGTCCAAGAGGATCAAGAGATATCTAGCAGTGTGCACATGTAAAGACTAAAGTATTTTATTTAAGGACTTCATTCCCTCATAATTTGACCAATTATTGGCATAAGCTGTGTTTGTTCTACAAGGCGACCAATGCTATTTGTAAGAAATTCAACATTTGAAATAGGCAGTGCTGAAAATAAATGTGGTACCTGAAGTGGAAAAGACAATATGTGATTTGATGGTATACTTCCTGGAATACTAAGGCAAAGGAGAGAGAAAGTAGGAGGCTCTGACCACAATGTTTCCAATATGATTGGATATGGAAGCTGAATTGAGGATCTAACACATGGAGCCATCCAGTCAATAACTCAGTAAATTTATCCAGTTGCGTCAGACAGATAAGGAGTCAGCCACATTCTATCTCCTCTTTTAGCTCAATCTGTGGATCTGCTACAACTGACCTTATTTATGGAAGGGAAAATAAAGGCCTGAGTTTCTGATTGTTAGCTACCGACCCCTGCTGTTACCTGTGGATTAAGCTCAATGATGGGCCTTTGGTCAGCACTCAGGTTCAGGAGGGGAGACCAGCATCACTGGTTTCCTCAGGAAATGGGCAACACTTCAAGAAAGGAGAAAAATCAATGGAGATGAGTCAAAAAGAACACAGAACAGACTTGCAGGCAGCTGAACCGGTCAATAACATTGCCAGTATCAAACTGCTCAATACCTCTCTGCTCCCGAACCACATGATTGTTAGTACTCTCAGAATTTGACGTAGCACTGGCAAAGTGGAAGAGGTATGGCATACTAACATGATTGACAGCTGAGACATGAAACTGAAATGTGTTCGGTATTGGCAATTAATTACAGAATAAAACCATGTCAGTACATGGAACCTGCACAAGGAGCTGCACATACAAAGCACTTCATGCTGAAGCAAGCACTACAATTACAGACTTTACAATGGCTCAAAACAATTCATTGCCTCTTCACACATAACCTTTGATTTTTAAAAAATACAAACGAGGTTGTTAATCAGAATATACACACAGCAGCAAAGCCCATTGCCCACACATACAAATGTGACAGAAAGGCACCACAGCAAAGATATGAAAATTGTCTAAGGAAATCAGCATCGCCAATAGGGGTTTCTGATATAGAAGGGAGTAAACCTACAACAAGGAGTTGACAGCAAAGCCCAAGACAGATAGGAGAGTCTATAAATCACAAGGACTGGTGGGTCGACCAGTTAAATTATTTGATTGGCCAGGAGAGACTGGTGCTAAGCAGGTCGGCTGCTGCAGCAAGTGCCTGACTTACTCATTTGTTTACATACAGCCGTACAGTATTCCTCGGACTCAAAATTGTTTCTGTTGCCTCCACAACCTCCATAGATGAACCGAACACATTTCTTCTTGTTGATGTTGAAATACCAGCGAGGCATCATGGCCCGACAGGGACCAGTCATAGCCTCCTGTGAGCAGACAACTGTGTGGAGGAGACAGGACAGAACATCAGAGATGGCCATAGGCAGACCAATCCTGGGACAGATTCTACAGGCATGGCAACAGGTACAATGTGTAAATAAAGTGAAATATCTCAGGATTGGACACAGTAGAAAGCTTGGCGTCAGCCTTGGGAAGACAAGGAGTGAATGTAACAAGGCACAGTGTGGTACTCTCTACCACCCAACCTTTAACTGTGAGGTGTAGCCAGCATAGGTCAGCACACTGCTCTTACAACCACAGGAGCAGCACTTGCTACAGCCCAGGCTGACAGGATCAAAGCGTTGGAGCTTTGGTGGTTATTTGAAACGAATTTGCAGCCTTAATTGAGCAGAGGCCCACAAAGAAACCAGTGACGGTTGATGTGGGAAATGAAGATGTCCAATTGCACACTTTTATCTCACAGCTCTACTCGACTTCTGGACGTGTACGGGTGACACTACTAGTAGTTATGAACTCAATGTACTCCACATGACTTTTTCACGGGCCTCCTATCCATCAGCAACATGCATTTATAGAGTGCCTTTAAGATAGTAAAACACCCGAACTCACTTCACAGGAGTGTTTTCAAACAAAATTTGACACTGAACCACATAAGGAGTTATCAGAACAGGTTTTAAAGAGCATCTTAAAGGAGGAGAAAGAGGTAGAGACACAGAGAAGTTTAAGCAGGGAATTCCAGAGCTTAAAACCTGGATATCTGAAGGCACAGCCACCAATGATGGAGTGATTAAAATCAAGCATGTGCAAGGGGCCTGAATTGGAGGAGTGCAGAACTCTGAGGGCTCTAGGTGATTACAGAGATAGGGAGGAACGAGGCTATGGAGGGATTTGAGAACAAGGTTGAGAATTTTAAAACAGAGGTGTTGCCAGATCAGGAGCCAACATAGATCTGTGACCACAGGGGTGATAGGTGAACGCTATTAGACGTGAATTAGGGCACGGACAGTAGAGGTTTGGATGAGTTCAAGTTTATGTCAGGTGGAAGATGGGAGACCGACCAGTGAAGCATTGGAAAAGTCAGGTTTACAGGTAACAAAGGCTTGGATGGGGGTTTCAGTAGATGAACTGAACCAGGGACAGAGTTGGGCAATGTTAAGCAAGTGGAAGTAGGTGGTCTTACTGATGGTGCTGTTGAATGGTCGAAAGTTCGCTGCAGATCAAATATGACACCAAGGTTACGAACGGTCTGGTTCAGCCTCAGACAGTTGCCAGAAAGAGGGATGAAGTCGTGGCTAGGGAACAGAGTTTATGGTGCAGAGGAAAGACAATAGCTTCCGTTTTCTCACTATTTAGTTGGAGGAAATTTCTGCTCATCCATACTGGATGTTGAGCAAGCAGTGTGACAAATAAGAGAAAGTGGAGGGGTTGAGAGAAATGGTAGTGGTGAGGTAATGCAGGGTGTTGTCAGCGTACACGTGGAACTTCTTTTTATCCAGATGATATCGCGGAGGAGCAGCATTAGATGAGAAATAGGAGAGGGCCAAGCATAGATCGTTGAGGGCTTCCAGAGGTAATGTTGCAGGAAGAGAAACCACTGCAGATGATTCTCTGGTCACGACTAGATAGATAAGACTGGAAACCAAGCAAGGTTAGTCCCACTCAGCTGGATGACAGAGGTGAGGCATTTGAGGAGGACAGTGTGATCAACCATGTTAAAGGCCACAGATGGGTTGAGGGGGATGATTATCATAGTCACATAAGACATCATTTGTGACTTCAAAAGTGCTATGACTCTATTTAAGTCCTGTGGCAGGGGCGGAAACCCGATTGAAAAGATTCAAACATGGAGTTGCAGGAAATATGATCAAGGATTTGGAAGACGACAATATTTCCAAGGACTTTAAACAAGGGAGATTAGAGATGGGGTGGTCATTCGCAAGACATAACTATGACCAGCTGGTCTTATGCTAAAATGTAAATTTGTTATGATTACGGCTGTCAACTAATGCAGTTAGCTTCCACATTTAATGCATTTATACTTCTGGCGATTTATTTTTTTTAAACACGTTAATCACTCAAGTTACATAGCAGGGCAAGTATAGGATATGAGGCCGGGGAAGCCTGAGAAAGGAGGAGGCATGGCAAGTGTAAAGTCCAAGAGAGAGAATTGGGGTGGGGGGGGGGGGGGGGCCCCGAGAAAGGGAATGGGATATGCCAACACAGGATAGGATAACCCCACAGAGTGTCAACACAAGACAGGATAACCCCACGGAGTGCCAACATAGAACAGGATAAGCCCATTGAGTGCAGGCACAGGTCCAAAGTCACAGATGTGGATCCTGGCCTGTTACCAGTAGGTCAGGCCTATTATTCAGTTAGATGTGCCCTGTGATCAGAAAATCTCTCAGAAAGTACAAGGACATTAGGTAAATTAAAAAAAGACGAGTCACTTGCCGGGGAAAGAAAGTCACCGAGCCCAGGGGAGACAGTGCACACAAGAGACACAGGGCTGGCACACAAACAGAGCACGTGCACAGGTCTGGCTTCAAGTGTTTTTATGTTGATCTAGCACCTTTGACTGCAGGCACACAGCTTGCGGTATACACTTCCAAATGGTAAACTCAATGGCCTTGAATTTCCTGGATCAACCTTCCAAAATAATTACACCAAAATTTACTGAAGTTTCTGAGTCAGCCTTGTTGACAGGAACTTAGCTGAAATTTCCTGCCAGTTGATCTGTCTACACTAGAATGTGTAAACCAGTACAAAAGCAGTGTCAGATGAGGAGAAAAAATTTACACAGCGAGCGATGCTGATCTGGAATGCACTGCCAGAAAGGGTGGAGGAAGCAGATTCAATAATAAATTTTCAGAAGGGAATTGGATAAATATACTAGAAAAAAAAACTGCAGGGCTGTGGGGAAAGAGCAGGGGAGATGCTCTTTCAAAGCATTGGTTTAGACAAGATAGGCCAAATGGCCTCCCTCTGTACCAACAGCGGTAATAGTGAGTTAGCTGTTGTCTTCTGCCCTTGCAATGCACTTTCAGAACTTTCTGCCTCTGCTGCTCCTTTCTCTTTCATTATTATGCAGCAGAAAAGTGTAATCATTGGGAATGTCTTTCAAGCTGCTAAGTCCTTCTGAACATGACAGGAAAGCAAGATGATATCAGGTGCACTGAGCTTTACAGTACTGTGGTGAAGTACAGTACAGGTTTTGAGTAATAATTCAAAAACAAAACATGCAGAAGGCAGTTATAAAACTTTAGAAATCTCAGTCGCACCAATATCCAGTGACTTCAGATTGTGCTGCATCTTCATTTTTGGGTGTAAATCTACACCAGTGAATTATTCATGTCAATCCAGGAAACCCAGCAGAGCTGGTGTTCTGCATCGGGGCAGAGGGTATTGCCAGGTGTATCTCAATACTGTAAATGATAAATGAATTCACGTGCAACAATGTTTCACCGTAAAACTGACAAATCAGTTAGGCATGAATTTCCTCAAAAAAAGTGTTACACCTCTTTTACACCATAGTCATACTGAAACTTTACAGGAAATTCCAGGTGTATTTTCTTGTGATTTTTCCCATTTATATGTTTATTCTTTATTATTTTAAAACCTAAACCCTGCTCCCCACTCTTGCACAGTGTTACAGAGCAAGACTGGGCATATCTTGATGTTGTATTCCAACAGGTTCCCATCTGAGGCACACAAATTCCTAGCTTTCAGTGGACTGGAAGGAGAGGTGGTGGCTGGAATTAAAAGACGCAGAGAAAATCCATCTTGGCATCTCCTGGTGGTTCGCTACAGAGAACTTTGTTGTCAATCCTGAAGTGTGCTAGAGCAGCCATGGAATGAAATAAACTGCAGGGTGACAAACAGGACTAAGCAAAAAACCTACAAGAATGAAAAGGAGGCTTCTCAAACCATATCAAACATATTAACATTGCAGTTCAAGTCAACGTAGCAGAAAGATGCCAAAACTTCAGGATGGTTTTCAAAGATTTGCTCATTAAAAAAAAATTCAGACAGCATATAAATGAGAAAATCAAAGTTACCACTTGAGAGAGAGAGGAGAGAAAAACGGGAAAGGGGAGAAAGAGGGGAAGATGGAGGGGAAGAAAAAGTGCAAGTAGAAAGGAAGAAAAGAGCAAGGTGCAGAAGGAAAGGGGGGAACAGTAGAGGGGAGATGAAGGAAAGATGGAATAGACAGAAAGGAAGACAAGGATGAGGAGAAAAAAGGAGTGGAAAGGGTGACTATCAACTTATAGATGATCAAAAAATGGCGGAGAGATTCAATAATATGAATCCTGAGGAAGATAAGGAAGGAAATTGTCATGGCCCCAGGAATTATGTTTCAGAGCTCTACTGAGTGTGAATGTGTGCTGGAAGACTGTAGAGTGGTCATTTTTAAAAAGGGAGACAACATTAATCTGGGCATATTTTTAAGAGTCTCTAATTAAGGATGGGGTTACATCTATCTAGGTAAAGAGAAAACGTTTACAAATGGATTTCAAAAGGGAAACTGTGGTTGACAAACCTCGGAATTCTTAGAGGAGAAAACAGACACAGTGGATGAGGAAATTAAATCAATGTGGTGTACGTGGACTTTAGGAAAGCATTTGACAGTGCCAATTGGGAGATTACGAGAGGAAATTAAAAAGTTCAGAGTTGGGGGAGAAAACAAACTGGATTAAAAATTGTTTAGAAAAGAAAACAGAATAGGGCAGTGCTTCAGCGTAATTGCAAGAGGGTAGCAGTATCCTACCGGGTTTAGTCCTAGATTCACTTGTTCATTAGAGGGAGTGGCATTGAAATTTACAGGTGATACCACTATCAAGACATACAATGGGTGCAAAAGAACCAGAGTTTATCTCTGCCTTTCTCTCAAACGTGCATTGTATATTCACTTCACTGGAAAGTAGAAAATGCAAAGAGTCTGGCTTCCTGCTCTTCATCTTTTAGATAGCTGTATAGCATATTGCAATGTGTATGAAGTTCTGCTTTGCATTTTGATCCAGTTGGATTGTAATGACAGCTCCACATTATCTACCTATGCAAATTTTCCTTCAGGGGCTAGGTCTTGCATAACCAAAGCTCAAAGGACTTGCAACTTGGTTAGCATTCTCAAAATATACTTTAGCAGATGCATTTCACCCCACTTCATTAACAAAACTGCTTCCACAGGTTGAGGACTCTAGAAAAAAAATTACCAGATTATCCTGTAAAAAATTATCCTGCTAGAACAGCAAACTAGAATTAAGTGGAAGGCTGCTTAGCTTGCTATACAAAGCAAAGAATAATCTGTGCTTTTCTTCAATGAGAAAGCTGTTGTAACAATGTTTGTTTTTCAGCCTTATTATACAATGTATAGTTAAGAATCATACCTCTTATTAGCTTCATTACACAATGATTAATGCATCTATTACCTTTCACATCATTGACAATGTTCTTTTTGTACAAATCCTCCTCGCTGCTTTCGTCCACCCAGTCATCAGTATATTCATCTTCTTCAGAATAGTCATAATCCAGCTCCTCCTCCTCAGCAGCAATTTTCTCTACTTCGGTGGACTCCTCTTTGCTAAACAATTTAGTGTAGGATTGTTAGAAGGATGTTCTGGCATTAGAAAATGTTAGTATTGAGAGATTGTTTACCCAGCCTGCTTCCCATTTTGCACATTCTACATAAACCACAGGAAGCATCTTCAAAGACTCAGTCACACTGCCCATAGGATCCAGCTTATTTGATTCTAATTTGGCAATTGCCAGTTTATTGCAATTGTGGCATCGGCGAATAGACACAGACTGAGTTTAAGATCTCTGCTCAGAGACTCGCTGCTCAATCCCTCTCCCGTTTTCCCATTCCCTACCCCATAAAATCCTAACATATCTAGCACATTGACTCCAATGATGCAGGCTAACTGTTACATTGTTAACCTACTTCTGTGTGAAAAGCTGATCTCTCCCAAAACTGGTACCCAGCTAAAACAGCATTGTGTTGATTCTATTCTTGTACTTCAAAGTCACTTGGCTTACCATGTCCCAATCCAACACATGAATTAAAAGACTCTGTGAAACTTTTAAATTTGGATACCTTTGCCTATGGCATAACCGTCATGGCACTTCACAGTGATACACTGTGTGAAATGTCAAGGTATATTAAAAATGGACACCATAACAACCCAGGTTCTCAAAGGAAGTGCAGCAGGGAAAGAAGTGGGGGGGCAGGGGCAAACACTGTGAGGGCGCAGGAGAAAGAGAGCTAGTCACTGGAGTGAAAGCCACTGGGGCAGTTAGTACACAATGAGTTATGATGGTCGCCCTCTGCTGCCCTGTATGCTATGGGCACAGCCATATTTGATGAATTCCCATTCTATTAACTCAGTTTAACATGTACATATTTGTTTCTTCCTCCCAATTTTTCCTATTCCTCCACAGAGTGTCCTGGTCAGGTAGTTTCTCTTCATGGTTTGGAACTTCACAGAACATGGAAGAAAAGGGCTTTCTTCTTGAATTAGATTTGTGGCAAAAGAGGGGAAAGAGCTGCCAGGGAATGTGTCTGCCCACAGGAAAAGTGTTGCTGGAAGGCCGGGCATGGAAACATATATTGTAATGAAAGTGCTTCTGTGTTTTGTTAAATATATTATTTGAGGATTCATTTTTGAAAGATTGAAGAAATGTTAAACTTTGGGGTTTTCAAAAGGGGGTCATGTAAAGGCCACGTGACTTTTAAAAAAAAAAGAGTCCCTGGAAATATATTTTTTTTAAAAGGGGCACGGAGAGGTCTTTTGAGGAAAACAAGCCTTTCCAGGAAACCACTTGACTTCCATCTCAATAAACAACAGAGAACTTTGGATACCTGGAGAAGTTGTTTACAAAGAAATGACAGGTCAAAATTGATGGAGGTCAAAAGGTTGATCTCCTGTTGTTGGTTTCACTTTTGAATTGATTTGATTTAGGGTTGAACTGTATAAAAAGGGAGAGCACTTCCAAGGAGAGAAGAGAACTTCCAAAGAAGGAGGGAAGAGCACAAACCAGCTCAGTTTTCCAGCATCTCTCTAAAAGATCCTGAGAAGTTCACTGTGTCAACTCATCTCATCTCCTGTCTTTGAAAAAAAGCCTGCTAAATTAATTCTCAGCGCTGCCTGAAAAGAACTGTTCTAAAAGATCCCAGTGACCTGTCTACATGTACTCGGAGGCCAGAGTGTATGCCAGTTTTGGAACACAACATATTTCATCTGCTGTTTCTTCAAGAATGAGGATCTATTCAGCCCAGGTGCTTTTTTTGTCCATAATAGAGCTCTAAAAACAAGAATCCCTTTATTTTTTCCGGTTAACGGTGTATTATGTGTGTGTGCGTGCGTGTGCATGTGCGCGCGCGTGTGAGTGAGGGGCTAAGGTAAAGAGGGAACTTTTATATTTCAGTCTGTGTGCTTATGCTTTGCTTCATTCATGGTTAAGACTTGTTTTATAATAAACTGATAATTTTGTTGTTTATTATTGAAATTTGGTTGGTGTGTTTTATTCTGAGATAAAAATAGAGTCTATGATTGACCGTATCGGTAAGTGGGAAAAAATTTAAATAACTAGACTAAACAGTACACTCCTCCCCATCTTGGTCATAACAACACTTGTGTATAACTGGGTGCCTTTCTTTGTTTCGATACAGAGAGGCAACCATGATACTAAGGCTCAGCACCTCTGGCAGAGCTACCAGTGAGGTATGAGCCAACAGGATGGTGGAATGTACTCACATTTTCCGACGAGTGGTGCCGCTCATCATGCTGTACAGGAATTTAGGCACCTTTCCACCTAACGAATACTCAAATCTATGCTCATTAAGTGTCTCATGACCAGCTGGTAACATCTTCCTTTCAAAAGAGAGGAGCAACGCTCTTGGGAGCTATGCTTGCTCTGAGATGATATGATTGATGATGGATCAGAACCAAGTCCATCCTTCAAGACAGATTCATGAATCAATGCATGCCAAGCATGTAGTCCAGGCCACTGTTCATGATTAACTAAATGGCTCTGATTGATTGGTCACTGGTGCTGGCCTGAGGATTCTTTACACTCATCTGCAAAACTCTTCATTCCACCATGAGTAGCTGATCTCTAAGCCCTGGCTGCTGAGAACCTTAACTTGTTAGAGCGGCACAGAGGCGCAGTGGTTAGCACCGCAGCCTCACAGCTCCAGCAACCCGGGTTCAATTCTGGGTACTGTCTGTATGGAGTTTGCAAGTTCTCCCTGTGTCTGCGTGGGTTTCCTCCGGGTGCTCCGGTTTCCTCCCACATGCCAAAGACTTGCAGGTTGATAGGTTAATTGGCCATTATAAAAATTTCCCCTAGTATAGGTATGTGGTAGGGGAAATATAGGGACAGGTGGGGATGTGGTAGGGATATGGGATTAGTGTAGGATTAGTATAAATGGGTGGTTGATGGTCGGCACAGACTCGGTGGGCCGAAGGGCCTGTTTCAGTGCTGTATCTCTAAACTAAACTAAACTGGATGTGACATCCCAAATGTATGTTGAACCTAGATTTCATACATGTTTTCAACATAGCTCTATCGAAAGAAGGAAGCACAAGTAAAGATGCAGTAGTCCTCATCTGATCGACCTTGTAGAGGACATGGGAGAGTCAGGTAATGGCTTGCTTTTTAAGCAGTGATCTTGATGCAGCATCAGACTTCCATGAGGAACACTATTATTAGATTCAACTTGACTTTATGCTAATACCAGATTTCACGGAGCCCAAATTAACAAAGACGATAGAGAATTGAAATTAGTTTGATTGTGTCACTCTACTAGGCAAAGAGATTACCAACACAAAAAAAAAGTGGAAAAAATACCTTCAGAGCTTTCCAAATTTAAAAGGAAACCATGTACGTCATTAGAGTTAAAAGGCACTTGGTAAAATAAAGCCAAATTTGCAAATGGCTCATGTCACGCCAATGTGCTTTGTTGAATGATACTTTTCTTGTGTTTCTCTTCATCAGTAATCACAATGATCATAAGAACTTCTGAACTCTGACACGTGCAGACCCAAGTGAGGGGTCTCTCTCCATTTCTGCTTACAAGCTTCGAACTCTGCCTGTTGACTGACCACCTTTGCATACTCCATCCACAATCAAAAATCCAATGGAGGAAATCATCCACATCGCTGTCTCCAAGAGACCCACCAAATCAGTCATCCACCTCTAGTCATGCAGGGCATCCCCAACCCGCCAAGAATGAGACACATTAACTTTGCCACATGAACATTGATTTTTAAACTGTTACTGGAGTAAAGAAAGAACTTGCTTTTTAAAAGAAAGCAATACCAGACCCTTGACTGAACAGACATTTGCATATTTACAGACAGTGCTTAAAAGAGACAAAAGACCATGCCCTGACACATTCAATCCACAATGGACTTTTGATTACCAGACGTTGAGGGGAGAGGAGCTTGCATTCCAAGTTGCCTGCTAAGGTGGCCAAATACACAAATGGATCTGGTCATACCCCCTCGTCACATGACTAACCTGCAGGGCAACCTGAGTATTTTGAATTTGAACTTGCCACAGAGAATTTGAACTCGCCACACAAGAGAATTTGAACTCAGAAAGCTGTTTGCTCCAGGACTGGAAAACACCTCTCTCCTGTCTGCTCCCATCTCTTTCTCATAAAAACTAAAAACCACTGAAGACATATGAACCCCGAGAGAGAAAAGTCTCCTACAATGAACAAGGTTTAGAAGGATAATGGGCCCCAACGAAAAGCAAGATCTACCTACAAGCAAGGATTACAGCGAGCTCAAAGCACAGTAACAAAAACCCGTCTTCAGAGATTGCCTCAAACCTCTCTATTTTTCTTCTGCTCTTTTCTGTCTCTATTTGTACGTGCTTATCGCGTATACTTGCTAGCGTGGGGCGCGGTGTGTATCCGTAGGCGTTAACCGAATTAGAGTTTAAGTTTTAATAAATTTCACTTTTCTTCTTTAAACCTAAGAAAGCCTGTTTGTGCTCATTTCTTTGCCATATAATTGGAAAGCGGTGAACAAGGATTCACCAAGGGGGAGCTCAAAACAGTGTGCTTAAAAACATAACTGTTACAGTAAGACCAGGTGAAGGTTAAGACAGACCCCTAGACACTTTTCTCACCTGGTCGTAACACGCTTCAAACTAAAAGCCTCAGGACCACCGAATTCAGCTAGAAGCCAGCCGAATCACCAAACACCACAGACAGTATACCCCTTTTTTTTTTAATGGACTCTAACTCAACCATTCTACCTTTCCCCGCTCTGTAACCTATTTGTTTGCGTGCGACAGTTGGCACGTAGTTTATTATTTTTATTAGTTTGGTTTTGGTACAATAAATTTAACCGCTTGGTTAAGCTCAACAAAACACATCAGATTGGTTCTTATGATGATCATAGCAACTAATTAATAAAACACCGACTGAATTGGCCAGTACATCCACTTTAAACCTGTTGTGGTCAAACAAGGAGAGGGAAAAGAGGGAAGCCCTTCAAACCCTCCTCACTTGACTGTAACACTCATGCAAGAACAAATCAGACATAAGCAAAATTACTTTTACAGGCTTACTGAAATATTCCTCGGAGAATTCAGCTAAAGGCAACAAAAGCTGCTGTCAGAGCAGTCAAAAAGATAATGGAGTAGATGATGGGGATATATGTAGGACTACCAAGGTCCTGTTCAATAAGGTTAGCAATCAGATGGCCATTAACAACTGTATTGGGCCACTGAAGGATTCCTCAGGCCATATTCAGTTAGATTCCCAGTACATGGCAAAGGTTTTAAATGGCTACTTTACGTCAGTATTCACAAGAGAAGACAATGCTTAGTTACCAATAATACTTTGTAGGGTTGATGCTCAAATTGAGTGGTGAAGTGAGTGTGCACAAGATCCAGGCTAGAAAAAGGGTCTCAAGATTAATCAGGCTTCTGGTTCTGACAGTATTCACAAAAGTGTGCTCCAAGAAATGGGAGTTATGCAGTTCGAGGCTTGCGCTCTTCCATTTAATAGCACACTAGGGTCTGGGATTGTTTCCAAGGACTGCAGATAAGTCCATGTGGCACCAATATTTAACAGGGTAGTAAGCCAGAACTAGCAAGTTACAGGTCCATCAGCTTCACTGCGATTGGAGGTACGTTGCCAGGGATCATTGGTGATACAGGGAATGGCCACCTTGACAGAGAAAGGATTATTAAAGACTCTCAACAAGGCTTCTGGAAGAGGTAACATCTCACCAACCTGGTTCAACAGTCTCAGCATGTTACTAGGTTCTATCTGTCCCCAGTGTTACGAAGGATGGGTCTGGTCACGTTGTCGCAGAATGGTCCATTCAGTTCGACCGTGCCGTACCACCTGCCCCTCGTGGAAAGGTTTGTACTGAAAAACACCTCTGACCACAAATCCATCAGGCAGTGGTCCGCACATAATGTCCCGGAGGCCCTGCGGGAAAGGAGATGGTGGATCCTGTTGGATGGCTCCCCAAACAGTCAGTCTCATTTGGCAGAATGCCTCATTGCCAGAACTTTCAAACAAGCACCAAGATGTAGCTTGGCTGGCGGTGAGAAGGGTCCTCCCTGTCAGACCTTTCCTACATGCCCTGGGTGTCATCGTCTCCGCACGCTGTCCTCGAGGTGGCTCTGGTGGGGAAGAGACTGTTGTCCAGCTCCTTCTGGAATGTGCCTTTGTAAAGCAGGTCTGGAAAGAGATGCAGTGATTTTCGTCCAGGTTCATCCCGAGCAGCTTCGAAGCACAGGACTCCGTGCTATACAGGTTCTTCCCAGAGATAATCATCAACTGTTGCTGGAGGACCATCAACTTGGTGGAAGACGTTCTTTGGTCTGCCTGAAACTTGTTTTTTCAGTGTGAAGAGTTGTCCATGTGTTGAAGACTGGCAAATTCCAAGGTCCAGGATTACGTGCTGAGGGATGCACTAAAGCTTGGGGCAGAAGCCACAAAGGCTCAGTGGGGAAAGGTCACTGTGTAAGGCCCTCCTATCATAGTATACCGAGGCGCTGGAACCTGTGTAAAACCCCTTGGGCTATATGCACCAGAGAATGCTTTTGGTATGCAATGCAAATGTACTTTGTAACTGTAACCTGAAATGGCAAGGGTAGTGAGGCACCTCATATACTGTTTGGAAAGGAACTGATCGGAGTTGCATTTAATGAAATGCCCAGTTTGAATTGTTTGGTAATGTATTTTTACAAATTTTAATGAAGTATATTTTTAGGGAAAAAAAGTTGGTGGATTTTAGTAGCCTGGTGGACACTGTATATGACTGTCAAAAAGTCTGACAAGCATCACTCAAGCTAATTAATAAGACTGAGTCCTTTGAGATTAGTTGGCAAATTTTGGCTGGGATAGGAATTGGTTGCATTCGCACAGACAGAAGGTTGTTATTAATTGTGATCGTTTACCATTAGGACTGGTTACCAGTTGGGATTGCTGCTGGGGATGCTGCACTTCATTATCAATGATGTGGATAAAGATGTTGAGGAAGCTGTCCATACGTTCACAGATGCTGCTGAGAATTATGTGGGTCTTAAGACCTTAGATGACAAAAACAGATTATAGACAGATTTAGATGTGATGGGGGAAATAAACACACTCCTTGAAGAGCCACTTGTTAAGAAAGTGCTTCCATTTTATACTCAGTATTTTTATTTTAGGACTCATTTTAGAATTATGGACATTGTTTTATTTGGAAAAACTGAAGATTTCATAGAAGTTAGACTTTGCTTTGTTGTTGACAGTTCATTGAAAAAACACTTGACTGAAAACACTTACTGGAAAAATCGAGGAGTGCTAAAACACTCTGCTAGACACTACCTGTCACCAATTGAGATAAATAAACAACAGGAACCTAGGACTAAGCAGAGATGTTTACAGAAAAGTGACAGGTCAAAGTTTATCAGGGTCAGGAGGCTTGACTCTTGAGATATTGTTCTTGGTTTCGTTTTGGACAGTGTTGGGGTGTGAACTGTTTTGAAGGCAGTTGGAGAAAACCAGCCAAGAGAGCAGTCACCACCAGCACCCTCATCCATCTCTTTGAGAACTTCCGGGCAATCGAGTGTAAGAAATAGAGAAACTAAGGCTGCATTTCTCCTGGAAAGCCTGGCAAGCTGATCTTCAACGTTGCCTTTAAAGAACTGTTCTGGAAAAATCCCAGTGACAGCTGTCTATTGTATTTGGGACGCCAAACCAAAAGGGACAACTGATATCTTTCCATATCTTCTCTTTTTTTCTTCAAGAACTAGCCAAGTATTTGGTCAAAGTATTCTTTTTTGCCTTTTTTTTTGTAACAGAGCTCTAAAGAGAAAATCTCTTTTTTCAGTTAACCTGTGCACACGCATGCGTGTGCGAGAGAGAGGGGAGCTAAGGTAAAAGGGAACTTTCATATTTCACTGTGCGTTAATGCTTTGCTTCGTTACTGGTTATGCCTCGTTTTATAATAAACTGAGCAGTTTGTTGCTTATTAAAGAAACCAGGTTGGTGTATTTTATTCTGGGATAAAAATAGAGTCAATGATTGACCGTATCGGTAACTGGGTACACATTTAAATATATGTCGTGACCTGTGGAGAAGTGGATCGCGAGAAAGACAGTGTACTCCTCCTCCTCAGTCGTAACACAATGATAGGTTAAGGTGAAGTGGGGACATGAGCACCAGCTACATAAACATAGAACTAGGTTCGACAGCAGGAGATATTTCTTTTACTAGAATCATCGACCTATGGAACAAATTGCTGACTCATTTAGCAAGTATGGATTTTCTGCAAACATTCATCGGGGGAGCTGAGAGAGTTCCCAAGTGTGGCTGACATCACTGTGTATAGAAGTCAGATGGGTGCTGTGGGGGCAGTATCTCAGTCACTGTGGCCACCTGCAACATGCTTAATCACCTGCGGGGGTCAGATAGGAATTTCCCAGACTTTTTACTTTCATCCTAAATTGGCTTTGGATTTCTCCCTTTTCTTTTTCATCTCCCAGGAGACTGTATAGCTTGTTGGTGACATTATCGGGAGGTGTTGGCTGGACTGGAGGGAGGGAAAGATGATGAGGTCATGGTCAAGCTGCACCATACCAACAGTATGAGACAGGCCTGATAAACCAGCTGTTTTTTTTTTCTCTGATGTTTAGAACCTGCACAACGTTTCCTCGGCTTATATAAGCAGGATGCGCCCCTACAGGAAGTTTGGGTGCACCCCAGTTCAGACAAAATCTCTACTTAACTGAACCTCTTACCAGCTTGGTTTGGAGTATTGCAAGTATTTGAGATTTGACATCTGCCAGGTACCACTTATCAAAATGGAGGGAGCGCAGATGCTGTGTGCATTACAAAATAGATGAGATGACACAGAACAGCTCTGCAATTTGTTGATCCCCATTCCAAAAACTTATTCTCATGCCTGCTTGGCTGGCTGCAAGCAGAATAAGCTCTTACTCCTGGCTGTATCTGCCAATACCACATAGGGAAGAGAGAGACATAGCACCCATGGGATATTTGTCAGTGTGAGCAAGTGGTGTTTGAAGGTAGGAAGTCACTAGGAAATATGAGCCTTTCTGTACAAGTGTAGTCTACTAATGTAAGGCCTGCAGCACATGACCCTCTTCAACCACAGGCAGTCCCAGAGCAACTAACAAGAGAAACCCCAACACATTTCTTAAACCAAAATAAACAGCCTAGTAACGTGCGTCCCATCTATCCCGAGTCTCCTGTCAAGGCTGAATGCTGGTGCTGCCAATAAATGTCCTGCAGAAGTATAAAACTATGCAAGAGCTTCACTATGCATATGAACAGATGCTGCATAATTTGTAATATAGCACCACCCTATGAAAAATGTGAAATCACATTTTTTTTTAAATTCTAGTTTTTGTTTTAAAACATGTGTAAGTGTTAACTTTACTACGTGTCGAGGTGGGATTAGCCTGGCAAGATGGTGCCCATCATCCAGTATTTACTGCTCTGTAAAATTGAATGTACAGACTACACCTGCATCAAGGCTTCTAACCTGAAAACAACAGAGTCAGAGAGCCCACAAACTCAATAGTCTTACACCAGTAACTTGCATAACAGATTAGGAATCGCTTTTGACAATTATCAATGAAAATAATAAAGAGCCAACATGGTTTCAGAAGGGGCAGATTTCACCTAATGAACTTCCTTGACTTTTTACCAAAAGTACAAATACAATCAGACTGACAATCACTAATGAGCATCTTAGTAATGCAGATGACAGCACACGATACAAATTAAAAGTGGCCAATATAATACATTGCATAGGAATTATTGCATCCCTCGCCTGAACTACCTGGTCTCTCCCCCCACCCCCCGTCCCCCCCGCACAAACTATATTTGAAGTGTAGGTAGTACCTTGCATCAGCAATCTCATCCTCTTCATCTTCATCCAGATTCTGAAGATCAGACTCTTCAGAGCTCACATCATCAATTTTGTTTTGAGGGCAGCAAACGTATTCAGTGCCATGGAACCTGTTGATGCCACAAGGAAGCAACATTCCATAGGTGTGGAGATTCATAGACTCAGCAGCACAAGCCTGAAACACAACAGAGGGAAAACATTCAGATTTCAGGCTCAAGTACCACCGTAAAGAACAAATACCATTTGTCCAACTAGATAATGAGTCATTTACAAGTAACTATTCAGTAATAATTCATGCAGGCATGCCATAAAAATGTTAACAAAGCAACAAACATTGACATTGGTATAGCATATAGAAGGACGAGATCAGTTAATGTTAGCAGTATTCAGCCACCTGACACTTTGCTGAAGTCTATCCCGCACACAGTACCTGGATGCTATTCTGATCCCAGAACATATAAACATCATGCAGTCAGTCCTCACAATGGCGAACATTGGTACTGCTGTTTTCAAGCAATGACACTCAATGACCTTACACAGTGGTCTTTCCCCATTGAGCCTTTGCTGCGGCTGCCCCAAGCTTTAGTGCATCCCTCAGCACTTAGTCCTGGACCTTGGAATGTGCCAGTCTGCAACATTCGGTGCTGGACAACTCTTTGCGCTGGAAGACCAGCAAGTTTCGGGCAGACCAAAAGGCGTCTTTCACCGAATTGATAGTCCTCCAGCAGCAGTTGATGTTTGTCTCGGTGTGCGTCCCTGGGAACAGCCCGTAGAGCACAGACTCCTGTGTTACAGAGCTGCTAGGGATGAACCTCGACAAAAACCACTGCATCTCTTTCCACACCTGCTTTGCGAAGACACATTCCTGGAGGAGGTGGGCAACCGTCTCTTCCCCACCACAGCCACCGCGGGGGCATTGTGCAGAGGGGGCGAGACTTCGCGTGTGCATGAAGGATCTGACGGGGAGGGCCCTTCTCACCACCAGCCAAGCTATGTCTTGGTGCTTGTTTGAAAGTTCTGGTGATGAAGCATTCTGCCAAATGACTTTGACGGTCTGCTCGGGGAACCATCCGACAGGATCCACCGTCTCCTTTTCCCGTAGGGCCTTGAGGACATTCCGTGCAGACCACTGCCTGATGGACCGGTGGTCAAAGGTGTTTTCCCGCAGAAACTGCTCCACGAAGGATAGGTGGTACGGCACGGCCCAACTGCATGGAGTGTTCCGCGGCAATGTTTTTTTGCGAGGAGCAGCTTTGACAGAACGAGGTGCGGAGCGAACTTACAGCTGAGCGGTCAATTTCAGTGTAAGTTACAAGTTAATCCCCTTTTGTTTCGGAGGACCAGGGGACTGCTGGGTAAGGGAAAACTATTTATTTGGGCAGTTTTAAAATCTTTTTCTTTTTGCGAGGAACAGCTGAGACAGAACAAGGTGCGGAGCGAACTTACAGCTGAGCGGTCAATTTCAGTGTAAGTTACAAGTTAATCCCCTTTTGTTTCGGAGGACCAGGGGACTGCTGGGTAAGGGAAAACTATTTATTTGGGCAGTGGCAGTACCCGAGACACTACACGTGTAGTGTCTCCCACCCACCCTCCTCCTCTAACCAAAAAAAAAAGGACTCTGGTGTGTTGATAAGGTAAGCTTTTTATTTAAAAAGTTCAGTCCGTCGGATTGCTAAGCGAACAAGTTTTGACTTTTTTTTTTTGTTTGGTTTTTCAGTAGATTTGTTGGGAATCTAGAATAGTGGGAATGGAGGTAAAGGCAGTTGTATGTTCCTCCTGCAGAATGTGGGAGGTAGGGGTTGCCAAGAGTGTCCCTGCTGACTGCATCTGCGGGAAGTGCACCCAACTCCAGCTCCTCGCAGACCGCGTTGGGGAACTGGAGCTGGATGAACTTCGGATCATTCGGGAGGCGGAGGGGATTATTGACAGGAGTTATAGGGAGGCAGTCACACCTCAGGTAAAAGAAGTAGGTAGATGGGTTACCGTCAGGGGAAGGAAAGGGAACCAGCAGGCAGTGCAGGGATCCCCTGTGGCCGTTTCCCTCAACAACAGGTATACCGTTTTGGATACTGTTGGGGGGGACGACTTACCAGGGGTAAGCAATGGGGTGCAGGTCTCTGGCACAGAGTCTGTCCCTGTTGCTCAGAAGGGAAAGGGGAAGAGGAGCAGAGCATTAGTCATTGGGGACTCCATAGTTAGGTGAACAGATAGGAGGTTCTGTGGGAACGAGAGAGACTCACGGTTGGTGTGTTGCCTCCCAGGTGCCAGGGTACGTGATGTCTCTGATCGTGTTTTTGGGATCCTTAAGGGGGAGGGGGAGCAGCCCCAAGTCGTGGTCCACATAGGCACCAATGACATAGGTAGGAAGAGAGATGGGGATTTAAGACAGAAATTCAGGGAGCTAGGGTGGAAGCTTAGAGCGAGAACAAACAGAGTTGTTATCTCTGGGTTGTTGCCCGTGCCACGTGATAGCGAAGCGAGGAATAGGGAGAGAGAGGAGTTGAACACGTGGCTGCAGGGATGGTGTAGGAGGGAGGGTTTTGGTTTCCTGGATAATTGGGGCTCTTTCTGGGGTAGGTGGGACCTCTACAAACAGGATGGTCTTCACCTGAACCACAAGGGTACCAATATCCTGGGGGGGAAATTTGTTAGTGCTCTTCGGGGGGGTTTAAACTAAATCAGCAGGGGAATGGGAACCTAAATTGTAGTTCCAGTGTACAGGCTGTTGAGAGTAGTGAGGTAGGGGATAAGGTTACAGGGACGCAAGAGGGCACTGGCAAGCAAGAACTTGGTTTAAAGTGTGTCTACTTCAACGCCAGGAGCATCCGGAATAAGGTGGGTGAGCTTGCAGCATGGGTTGGTACCTGGGATCCTGATGTTGTGGCCATTTCAGAGACATGGGTAGAGCAGGGGCAGGAATGGATGTTGCAGGTTCCGGGATTTAGATGTTTCAGTAAGAACAGAGAAGAGGGTAAAAGAGGGGGGGGTGTGGCATTGTTAATCAAGGAAAGTATTACAGCGGCAGAAAGGACGTTTGAGGACTCGTCTACTGAGGTTAGAAACAGGAGAGGAGAGGTCACCCTGTTGGGAGTTTTCTATAGACCTCCGAATAGTTCCAGAGATGTAGAGGAAAGGATAGCGAAGATGATTCTCGACAGGAGCGAGAGTAACAGGGTAGTGGTTATGGGGGACTTTAACTTTCCAAATATTGACTGGAAATACTATAGTTCGAGTACTTTAGATGGGTCTGTTTTTGTCCAGTGTGTGCAGGAGGGTTTTCTGACACAGTATGTGGACAGGCCAACCAGGGGCGATGCCACATTGGATTTGGTACTGGGTAATGAACCCGGCCAGGTGTTAGATTTAGATGTAGGTGAGCACTTTGGCGATAGTGATCACAATTCGGTTAGGTTTACCTTAGCGATGGGCAGGGACAGGTATAAACCGCAGGGCAAGAATTATAGCTGGGGGAAAGGAAATTATGACGCAATTAGGCAAGATTTAGGATGTGTAGGATGGGGAAGGAAACTGCAGGGGATGGGCACAAACGAAATGTGGAGCTTATTCAAGGAGCAGCTAATGCGTGTCCTTGATAAGTATGTACCTGACAGGCAGGGAGGAGGTTGTCGAGCGAGGGAGCCGTGGTTTACTCAAGAAGTTGAAGCGCTTGTCAAGAGGAAGAGGGCGGCTTATGTTAGGATGAGACGTGAAGGCTCAGTTAGGGCGCTTGAGAGTTACAAGCTAGCCAGGAATGATCTAAAGGGAGGGCTAAGAAGAGCAAGGAGAGGACACGAGAAGTCATTGGCGGATAGGATCAAAGAAAACCCTAAGGCTTTCTATAGGTATATCAGGAATAAAAGAATGATAAGAGTTAGAACAGGGCCAATCAAGGATAGTAGTGGGAAGTTGTGTGCGGAATCAGAGGAGATAGGGGAAGCGTTAAATGAATATTTTTCGTCAGTATTTACAGTAGAGAAAGAAAATGTTGCCGAGGAGATTACTGAGATACAGCCTACTAGGCAAGATGGGATTGAGATTCACAAGGAGGAGGTGTTAGCAATTTTGGAAAGACTGAAAATAGATAAGTCCCCTGGGCCAGATGGGATTTATCCTAGGATTCTCTGGGAAGCCAGGGAGGGGATTGCAGAGCCGTTGTTGTTGATCTTTATGTCGTCATTGTCGACAGGAGTAGTGCCGGAAGACTGGAGGATAGCAAATGTTGTCCCCTTGTTCAAGAAGGGGAGTAGAGACAGCCCTGGTAATTATAGACCTGTGAGCCTTACTTCGGTTGTGGGTAAAATGTTGGAAAAGGTTATAAGAGATAGGATTTATAATCATCTTGAAAAGAATAAGTTCATTTGCGATAGTCAGCACGGTTTTGTGAAAGGTAGGTCGTGCCTCACAAACCTTATTGAGTTTTTCGAGAAGGTGACCAAACAGGTGGATGAGGGTAAAGCCGTGGATGTGGTGTATATGGATTTCAGTAAGGCGTTTGATAAGGTTCCCCACGGTAGGCTATTGCAGAAAATACGGAAGTATGGGGTTGAAGGTGATTTAGAGCTTTGGATCAGAAATTGGCTAGCTGAAAGAAGACAGAGGGTGGTGGTTGATGGCAAATGTTCATCCTGGAGTTTAGTTACTAGTGGTGTACCGCAAGGTTCTGTTTTGGGGCCACTGCTGTTTGTCATTTTTATAAATGACCTGGATGAGGGTGTAGAAGGGTGGGTTAGTAAATTTGCGGATGACACGAAGGTCGGTGGAGTTGTGGATAGTGTCGAAGGGTGTTGTAGGGTACAGAAGGACATAGATAGGCTGCAGAGCTGGGCTGAGAGATGGCAAATGGAGTTTAATGCGGAGAAGTGTGAGGTGATTCACTTTGGAAGGAGTAACAGCAATGCAGAGTACTGGGCTAATGGGAAGATTCTTGGTAGTGTAGATGAGCAGAGAGATCTTGGTGTCCAGGTACATAAATCCCTGAAAGTTGCTACCCAGGTTAATAGGGCTGTTAAGAAGGTATATGGTGTGTTAGCTTTTATTAGTAGGGGGATCGAGTTTAGGAGCCACGAGGTCATGATGCAGCTGTACAAAACTCTGGTGATGCCGCACCTTGAGTATTGCGTGCAGTTCTGGTCACCGCATTATAGGAAGGATGTGGAGGCTTTGGAAAGGGTGCAGAGGAGATTTACTAGGATGTTGCCTGGTATGGAAGGAAGGTCTTACGAGGAAAGGCTGAGGGACTTGGGGTTGTTTTCGTTAGAGAGAAGGAGGAGGAGAGGTGACTTAATAGAGACATACAAGATAATCAGAGGGTTAGATAGGGTGGATAGTGAGAGTCTTTTTCCTCGGATGATGATGGCAAACACGAGGGGACATAGCTTTAAGTTGAGGGGTGAAAGATATAGGACAGATGTCAGAGGTAGTTTCTTTACGCAGAGAGTAGTAGGGGCGTGGAACGCCCTGCCTGCAACAGTAGTAGACTCGCCAACTTTAAGGGCATTTAAGTGGTCACTGGATAGACATATGGATGAAAATGGAATAGTGTAGGTCAGATGGTCGGCGCAACATCGAGGGCCGAAGGGCCTGTACTGCGCTGTAATGTTCTAAAAAAAAATGTGACCAGGCCCATCCTTCGCAACACCGGGAACAGATAGAACCTCAGCATGTAGTGACACTTGGAGTTTGCGTACTGGAGGTCTACACACAGCTTGATGCAACCGCACACGAAGGTGGTCATCAGGATGAGGGCCACGTTGGGTACATTTTTCCCGCCCTTATCCAGAGATTTGAACATCGTGTCCCTCCGGACCCGGTCCATTTTAGATCCCCAGATGAAGCGGAAAATGGCTGTTTGACCCAGTAAAAACTGAGTTTGATCGCTAAGTCAGAGAGCTTTCCAGCTGGAAATGCAAAGCTCAGAGTTGGATGAATACCATTACAGTCAATCTTTCACTGGTTTAACGATTTCATTTTCTCAGCATTGAAAACCATAAAAGTGAGACAATGTCGAGGGTTGCCTGAGAATCTGTGGCTTGCTTGAATAATCCCAACAGACGGATGCTCAGACTTTGCTGAATTGCTGTTTCTACAGTATGCAGACGTTCATAGAAGCCAATGGAGTAGATATAATTAATCATTTATATACTATTCAAAGATGCCTTGACAGATCATTTTGAAGTGGCTGAATTGGACAAGGCAACAGCAGCAGTTACTTCCTCAGTTATGCCACATTTCCTCACTAGTATCAGTCTGAATGAAGGTTGGCTGTTTGTGGGATTTTGCGGTGTGCAAATTGGCTGCCTCATTTCCTACATTAGAGATAAAGTACTTTGGGACGTTGAGGTCATGAAAGGCGCTATATGAATGCAAGACTTTCTTTTTACCTGAGACTGTTAATATCAAAAAGGTTCATCTGTTTCCAAACTTCAAAACAAATTAGAATGTACAGAAGCTAGGTTCTGTCTGCTGTCCTTCTTTCTCAATTCTGAGGAAAGTTCAGATGAGCACTTGTCTGATGTGTTTCACATAAAGCTGAAAGACTGGAGCCGGAGACAACATTCCATGTCAAAGTGGTACGAGAAGAATGTTTGCATTCAACATGGTGGCAATCGAGGCTTTGTCTTAATCCAAAAGAGTTCACATTCTGAAGAATCTTCAGCCTATAGTTGAGGTTTACTATAGAACCAGCTTAATCCTCTATCTGACTGTGTAACTAACATTAGTTGTTTCAGTCTGGTATGTGTGTAATATTTTATCTGCCTAATGGGACCAAAGCAGTGCAGCACAAAAGTACAATTAGCCAGCAACAGGGTAATTGCTGAACCCCAAGATGTACTGACAGAAAGCAAAACAACCCAAATTTTAGATTGTGAAGGATATTAACTGCTTACAGAAATTATCACTAGACCATTGAATAGTGTAAACAATCCAAACGCAGCACAAGGAATAAAATGATGTGACATTATCAACTACAACATCTGTATATTTACCAGACCTGTATGCCCAAGAGGAAACAGATGTCTGACAGGAATCCAGACACCTCTCCCATCCCCATGGCATTTATCTCTTACCGCTTTGGCAACTGTCTGCCAGTGCTGGTGACTCTGACATTCATCCATTCGCACTTTGTGGAAGAACCGGCATTTTTCTGGAACAAGCAGCACATCGCTCACAAACTCACCCACTGCCAAAGAAACAAAAGTGAAACTGTTGTTATTCCCAGAAAGGACCATAATGACAAGCTTTCAAACCCTCAAAGTGGACACTTATGAGGAGCAGAATTTGTCAGATTTCAACCACCCATGGCTACATGCAAGATTTCAAATATTTCTGGGGACATTAATTGGAAAGCTTTTTCAGAGAGCTGGCACTGGCATGATGTGCCAAATGGCTTCCTTCTATGTCATATGATTCTATTAAACTCCAAGCTCAACTATCTGGCCAACAATCAGAAGTTTCCACAAATTTTCCCAAAATCCTGGTTGCAAATTTTGGCTCTAGTGTGAGATTTAATAAAAATGTATAAACACACATTTTGACAATCTTCAAAATCTTGTTGAACCTAATGGCCTTTTACTCATAACTCTTAGGCTCAACACCATCAAACGGAGGGAAGGCTCAGGATTAAATGCTTGCTTGTCACTAACTTCAGGTGACTGAATGCAAAACTGGGAAGTGGGCACCAACAGGATTTGGACTTAACTCTAACAATCATGTCACTTCCCCTCCCACCCAATTCCAGGTATGCAGACTGTTGCACAATATTTTTTTAAATTCATTCACGGGATGTGGACGTCGCTGGCCAGGCCAGCATTTATTGCCCATCCCTAATTGCCCTTGAGAAGGTGGTAGTGAGCTGCCTTCTTGAACCGCTGCAATCTATGTGGGGTAGGTACACCCACAGTGCTGTTAGGAAGGGATTTTGACCCAGCGACAGTGAAGGAACGGCGATATAGTTCCAAGTCAGGGTGGTGTGTGACTTGGAGGGGAATTTGCAGGTGGTGGTGTTCCCATGTATTTGCTGCCCTTGTCCTTCTAGTTGGTAGAGGTCGCGGGTTTGGAAGGTGCTGTCGAAGGAGCCTTGGTGCATTGCTGCAGTGCATCTTGTAGATGGTACACACTGCTGCCACTGTGCGTCGGTGGTGGAGGGAGTGAATGTTTGTAGATGGGGTGCCAATCAAGCGGGCCGCTTTGTCCTGGATGGTGTCGAGCTTCTTGAGTGTTGTTGGAGCTGCACCCATCCAGGCAAGTGGACAGTATTCCATCACACTCCTGACTTGTGCCTTGTAGATTGTGGACAGGCTTTGGGGAGTCAGGTGGTGAGTTACTCGCCTCAAGATTCCTAGCCTCTAACCTGCTCTTGAAGCCACGGTATTTATATGGCTACTCCAGTTCAGTTTCCAGGCAATGGTAGCCCCTAGGATGTTGATAGTGGGGAATTCAGTGATGGTAATGCCGTTGAATGTCAAGGGGAGATGGTTAGATTCTCTTTTGTTGGAGATGGTCATTGCCTGGCACTTGTGTGGCGCGAATGTTACTTGCCACTTATCAGCCCAAGCCTGGATAATGTCCAGGTCTTGCTGCATTTCTACACAGACTGCTTCATTATCTGAGTTGTCGCGAACGGTATAAAGACTGACACCAAATATTCGCTGCCTCCAGGAAGAGAAGCCAACTGCTTATGTAGTTCACAGAAAACGATTAGTCGCACCTGTTGGAATCATGTAAGACTAAAGGCCAAATTAGTACCATCTAACCTCACCCAAAAACCTTTCAATGGCTCTATGAAAAATGGCCATCAGCCGTGTGAAGCTCCAACAGTAAAACATCAATTCACATGCTCATTAAATTAAACAAAAAAGCAGTGGGTTCATGTCCTTTCACATCTGTTAGCCCAGCATGAAACTAGTCTAGACCTGTAGGATTACAGTCCGTGGGGGTCCTTTATTAAATCAGTTTGAAAAAAAAACTCAATCTAGTGCCAAATGAATAGTTCAACACTAAAACTGCCCAAAAATATCCATTACCTACTCAGAAGAAATGTGAACCATATACCTAGTTTGATGGGTTCTGGGAAAGCATATGCACATATTGTAACAATATTTTTCCAACTGCCAATTAATTTTCATAGAATCACAGGGTACAACACTAGAAGGAGGCCTGAAATAAAAACAAAGTGCTGGAAATACTCAGCAGATCTGGCAGCATCGGTGGAGAGAGAAACAGAGTTAATGTTTCAGGTCTGTGACATTTCATCAAAATTCTGATTAAAGGTCACTGCCTTGAAATGTTAACTCTGTTTCTCTCTTCACAGATGCTGCCAGACCTGAGTATTTCCAGCACTTTCTGCTTTCATTTCAGATTTCCAGCATCCACAGCATTTTGCTTTTATACTAGAAGACAGCCATTCGGTTTATTGAGACTGCGCCAGCTCTTTCGAACAGCAATCCAGTTAATCATCCAGGGAGCTCGAGCTTCGTACACCTTCCCTCCACCACCACCGCACCCCCCACAACTCTTGAGCATGTGTTTAGTCTATACCCAAAATACCTCCTCTTTGAAGGACTGGCATTGCTAACTTATTGTTTACCAAATTAATCTTCAATTCCAATCCACCTGGGCCAATCTCTTTTTAATGCTGTAACATTGTCATTTGCTTTCATCAGGTCACTTGAGAGGATAATGGTTTTGCCATTTCACAAATCATTATATTCCATCAACAGAGAATGTTAAACTCCTAATCCAATCTTAGTGCCAAAAGTTCAATGCAAAACCACGAGAGAGAATATCCTTAATCTGTGTGAACTAAAAACTCGCCCAAATTATTTTGACTATTTAAGCAAATTTTTTTTTTATTCATTCATGGGATGCGGGCCTCGCTAGGACAGCATTTATTGCCCATCCCTAATTGCCCTCGAGAAGGTGATAACCTGCTTTCATGAAACACTGCAGTCCATGTGGAGTAGTATACCCACAGTGCTGTTAGGAAGGGAGTTTCAGGATTTTGACCCAGCGACAGTGAAGGAACGGTGATGTAGTTCCAAATCAGGATGGTGTGTGGCTTGGAGAATTTTCAGGTGGTGGTGTTTGCATGCATCGGCTGCCCTTGTCCTTCGAGGTGGTAGAGGTCGCAGGTTTGGAAGGTGCTGCCTAAAGAGCGTTGGTGCATTGCTGCAGTGCATCTTGTAGATGGCACATATTGCTGCCACTATGTGTCGGTGGTGGAGGGAATGAATGTTCGTGGATGGGGTGCCAATCAAGCGAACTACTTTGTCCTGGACGTTGCCGGGCTTCTTGAGTGTTGTTGGAGCTGCACCCATCCAGGCAAGTGGAGAGAATTCTATCACACTCCTGACTTGTGCCTTGTAGACTGTGGACAGGCTTTGGTGAGTCAGGGGGTGAATTACTCGCCACAGGATTCCTAGCCTCTGACCTGCTCTTGTAGCCACGGTATTTATATGGCTACTCCAGTTCAATATTTGGTCAATGGTAACCCCAGGATGTCGATAGTGGGGGAATTCAGCAATCGTAATGCCACTGAATATCAAGGGGAGATGGTTAGATTCTCTCCTGCTTGAGATAGTCATTGCCTGGCCCTTGTCTGGCATGACTGTTACTTGCCACTTATCAGCCCAAGCCTGGATATTGTCCAAGTCTTGCTGCACTTTTACATGGACTACTTCAGTATCTGAGTCGTGAATGGTGAACATTGTGCAATCATCAGCAAACATCCCCACTTCTGACTTTATGATGGCAAAAATCAGACAGCATTTAATACAGTCCATCAACAAATATAAAAATGGTCTGTGCAGTTTAGAAATTGCCAGTTCAAAAATCACCCTACACAACATCCAATAGTTCAATACTAAAGCTTCCAACTTCAAATTAGTTCACTTGAGAGTTAAACACTCAATTCTATTTTTGAAGGGGAAGCAGTCCAAAATGGTTGAAAACTGATGACTCGTTGGAAGCCACAACACAGGAGCATGCTCAATGCACAACCCGATAGCAACAACACAGAAGGAAAGATTCCTCTTGCCATTGGCGCACTTTGGAAAATGATAACTAACATTCCTGTGATTTCCTCACCTACCTCTTTTAATACTCTATGGTGGGAACCATCAAGATCTGCATATCTGTCTCTCGTGACTCATTATTATCCCCATTACCCTTTTTTAAAAACTTATATTAAGTTCACCAAGTTCCTGCTTTTGCCTTATTTGAGTTTCCTTGTACCGCTGGTATTTTGTCCTCTTGCTACACTGTGAAAAGATCCTGAGTACTGATTTAATAAGTCTGCAGTCTCCTTATTGTCCATTACAGTCTCACTCTATGATGGGCCCACATTCCCCTTTGCACATTTTCTCCTGATAAGTTACTATTTTTGTAGTTACTTTTCATATCCCTTGCATTTCTTTATCATATCCCTTTTCTGCACTCACTACTTTTTGTATCCTCTCGTTTTTTTCCAGTCTACCAGATTCCCACTTTTCCTGGCATTTGTATAAACCTCTTTCTTTTTCTCAGTCTCATTTGTTAACCATAGTTGCTTAACTGCACAACTGCAGCCTCTTCCTTTTCGGGTATTATCTCGTTTTGTAGCTTATCAAAATTTTTTGAATGCTTCCCATTGTTTGTCAGTTCACTCATTACCACATCAGATCAGTTTGTATTTAATTTATTTTTCATCCTTTTGAAATTTGCCTCTCTTTAAACCTTGGTTCGTGAATCACTCAACTCCTTCTGCAAATTCAATCATATTATGGACAATTTTTACAAGAGATCATCAGATTGTTAACAAATTCTGGCTCATCAGTCACTAAATATAGTATGGCTCATTTCCTTGCCAGTTTTACTTTCATCTCTATTATCTTAATTTTGTGTTATTTTCACCAGATTCCTCCCCCATCTTACTCATTTAAAATCTTTACAAACAATTCCACATGGTCTGTTTCACAGCTCATGCCAACACACCTATTGCAGACCGTAACCTAACTGCACACTACTGCAGGTCAAGGCAACAAAAGGCAATTTGTTTTTTGCTTTCTCTTTCAAGCAAAAGACAGCCCAAAATAGCTGGGAGAGAGCTGTAACAAGTGTGGTCACCAAATAGCCGAAGCTCTATGAAGACGGAGATCCGCAAAGTCTGGGGAGGGAGGCCAGCTAGTGTCACAGAGGGGAAAATAGGAGATGATGCAGCAACTTCAGGTTCATGCCTTCTCATTCTATTGGACCCCCATATTAACTGCCAATGAACCATTTCATTGAACTCTGCTGTTACTTCTTCCACTGTAATTGACGTCTCAGCTCTACACCTGAGGTAACTACTTTTAACCCCACCTTCCTTCTGGTCCGCCTTGAGAGCTGCCAGAGGAAGTCACAGTCCCCACTGCATCTGCTACTGCCAGTACTTCCCAGCATGTAGCATCACCTATTCTATCTACCCATGCACCAGCTCAGATGTCCACCTGGGGGCGTTAAGACAGTAAACAAGAGGTGGATGACACACAGCACAAATGGAGCAGGAAATACAGTCATACCCAGAAGGTCAGGATGGGTGGCCTCTTGGCTAACATGCGTGAGAATCTAGATCTCACAGGCCACGCTGTTTCAGATCAAGCATTGATGCAGGCTTGCTTTGAGGATTATCTTTCATATTACTTTTAACTTCAAAACGCAGATTTGTTTTTTTTTAAGTTTCCATCTGCAGGCCCAGAGCTGCGTGCTTTGGACCCTTGCTTAAAACTATCTGTTTATGGCCCTTTTCTCTCTCAATTCTGTCCCCAGAAAGCATGAGAATTTCCAACATCTTCCTGTGTTGGACAGTAAGCCCATAACCAGACTTACTGTCTCCTGTTCCAGGAGCATAATCTCAGAACACACCTCATAACATGCCGACATGAATAGGCATGAATATTTGTCACTTGAAAAGAGACGAAGAAAAAGGTAGGCAACAGCAGAGGGACCTGGGGGTGCACATAACAAATCTTTGAAAGTTGGCAGGGCAAGTCGATAAATTGTTTAAGGGTGTGTATGGGATACTTGGCTTTTTAAATAGAGGCATTTCATACAAAAATTGGACATCGTGATAAACCTTTAAAAATCTCTGGCTAGGCCTCGGCTCGAGCGTTCTGGACAATTCTGGGCACTACACTTCGTCAACAGCAAGACTAGCAAATGAGAGTGGTAGAGATAAAAGGAGTGGAAGCAGAAGCCCGAATGCATAACGAGAGTAAGACCAGCGACTGAAATCAATGAGGATAAATGGAGCAGGAACCGAGGCCTGAGAGAGAGCAAAAATGGTTAAGGAGTGACGTCACAGGACTGCAGGTAGCTAATCTGGGAAATGTAATTACTTTGTTATAGCAATAATTTAAACTGGATCAACTAGTTAAACTAAAAATATCAAGTGAATAAAAACCATAACTACTTAAACATAAAAAAACAAAGTTAGAAAGGGATGGCAGTGCAGGTGGTGCATCATAACTACAGCACTCGGGAGTTGGAGGAGACCAACAAGGTCCCAGGCAACCGCATCTGTAGAAAGTGTCTCACTTGAGGAATTTCAACTCAGAACTGTTGAGCTGGAGTCTAACTTGCAGATAATGCATCCCAGAGGGAGAGTGTTATCTGGATATTTTGATACAGGAGACAGTCACATCCTTGAGGTTAGGTAGTGGCACAGGTCTGGTTAATGGTCAGGTACCTACCTGTTCACACCCTCCTGTCCAAGGTTCTTGCTGCCTGTGTTGATGAGGGCAAAGTCTGCAGGGTGGATGACAAAACAGATCATGGCATCACGATACAGGAGGCCATTCAAGTGGGGGGAGTCAAAAGGAACCTGGTCGTGGTCACAGACAGTACAGTCAGAAGGATAACTACTTTTCTCTGCAGCTGCAAGTGCCAAGATTCAGTATATCTCCTGGCAGCTCGAGAAGAACTTGAATGGAAGGGGGAGGATCCAGTTTCCACAGTCGATATGGGAACCAACAATTTAGACAGAACTGAGAAACAGGATTCTGTTGAAGTATTTTGAGTACTGGGGAAAGAGGGAGCTGTTCAACTTGGACAGTCTGGGACCAGTGTTCTGGTAAAACGAACAACATGGGCTGTAAATAGGACTTTAAACAAATGAACGGGATGTGGAAATGGGAGGATTCAGGAAAGCATATATTCAAAAGCAGTAAGAGAAATGTTGAAGCTGTGCAGCAGAGTAGCAACTTGGGTAAAAATAAGCAGAGTGGGTCAGGAAGGGACAAACAGCTTAAAGATAATAGAACACTAGAAACTAAGGTTCATCTATTTTGCTATGAATGCTTCACTCTTTGAAATTTCATGCCTTTAGTTTAACCTTTTTCTATTTTTCCCCTTGTGTCAAAAATAGAAAAAGGTCAAACTAAAGGCACTAAATTTCAAAGAGTGAAGCATTCATAGCAAAATAGATGAATTAATATTTAGTAGCCAATATGGAGACATGGTTACAGACTGACTAAGGTTGGCAACTAAACAGTCCAGGATATTTGACTTTTAGAAAAGATAGGCAAGGGAACAGGAGTAGGCCATTCAACCCCGAGCCTGTTCTGTCATTCAACGATATGACTGATCTGCACCTAACCGCATATATCCACCCTTGCCCCATAACCCTCAATACCTTTGATTAACAAAAATCAATCAATCTCAGTTTTAAAATTAATCGATCTAACATCATTTGCAGAAGCGTGTCCCAAAATCCTACCACCTTTTATAAGAACATAAACGGGAGAAGGATTAGGCCATTTGGCCCCTTGAGCCTGCTCCACCATTCATGGCGGATCTGATCATGGTCTCAACTTCACTTTCCTGCCTGTCCCCAATAACACACGACTCCCTTGTAAATCAAAAATCTGTCCAACTCAGCTTTGAATGGATTCAATGACTGAGCCTCCACTGCTCTCTGGGGTGGAGAATTCCCAAAGATTGACACTCAGAGAAGAAATTCCTCATTTCCGTCTTAAATGGGAGACCCCTTATTCTGAAACTCTTCCTCCCCACCCCCCCCCCCCAGTTCTAGATTCCCCCACTAAGGGGAATATCCTTTCAGCATTTACCCTGTCAAACCCCCTCAGAATCTTGTATGTTTCAATAATATCACCTCTCATTCTTCCAAACCCCAATGAGTATAGGACCAACCTACTCAACCTTTTCTCTCAAGACAACCCCTTCATCCCAGCAATCAACCTAGAGAAACTTCTCTGAACTACCTCCAATGCAACTATATCCCTTCTTAAATAAGGAGTCCAAAACTGTTTGTAGTACTCTAGATATGGTCTCACAATGTCCTGTAGAAGGGAGGTGGTGGCATAATACTAATGTCACTACGCTAGTAATTCAGAGACCCAGGTTAATGCCCTGGGGACACAGGTTCAAATCCCACTGCAGCAGGTGGAATTTAAATTCAATTAATAAAAATCTGGAACTGAAAGCTAGTCTCATTAATGATGTCATGAAACTATCAACTGTTGTAAAACCCATCTGGCTCACTAATGTCCTTGAGGGAAGGAAATCTGCTGTCCTTACCTGCTCTGGCCAACATGTGACTCCAGACTCTCAACAATGTGGTTGACCCTTAACAGCCCTCTGAAATGGCCTAGCAAGCCACTCAGTTGTCAAGGGCAATTAGAAATGGACAACAAATGCTGGCTGTAGCAAGACCTCCCTACTTTTATACTAAAGGCCCCTTGCAATAAAAGGCCAACATCCCATTTTCCTTCTTAATTATTTGCTGTACCTGCATGCTAGCTTTTTGTGTTTCATGTACGAGGACACCTCAGTACCACAACATTTTGTAGTTTCTCTCCATTTAAATATTTTGCTTTTCTATTCTTCCTACAAAGTGGATAACCTCACATTTTCCCACACTATACTTCATCTGCCAAATTTTTGTCTACTCAGTTAATCTATCTATAGCCCTTTGCAGACTCTCCGTCTCCTCCTCACAACTTGCTTTCCCAACTATCTTTGTACTGTCAGCAAATCTGGCTACAATACACTATGTCCCTTCATCAAAGTCAGTAATATGGATTGTAAATAGTTGAAACCCAGCACAGATCCCTGTTGCACCCTACTAGTTACAGTGTGCCAACTTGAAAATGTCCCATTTATTCAGATACTCTTCCGAAGAAGGGTCACTGACCCGAAACGTTAACTCTGCTTCTCTTTCCACAGATGCTGCCAGACCTGCTGAGTGCTTCCAGCATTTCTTGTTTTTAATCCAGATACTCTTGCCTATTAATTAGCCAATCCTCTATTCATGCTGATATACTCCTCCCATATTACTGAACTCTTACCTTGTGTAGTAACTTTTTATGTGGCACCTTATGGTACCATTTTTCGAAATCCAAGTACACTTCATCTACTGGTTCCCTTTTATCTACCCTGCTCGTTGCATCCTTAAAGAACTAATAAATCTGTCAAACACAATTTCCCTTTCATAAAACCATGATGTCTCTGCTTGATTGTACTATGATTTTTTAAATGTCGTGCTACTACTTCCTTAATCATGAATTCCAGCATTTTCCCCAATGACAGATGTTAGGTTAACTGACCTATAGCTTCCTGCTTTCTGCCTCCCTCCTTTCTTGTGTAGAAGTGTTTCCTAATTTCACTCCTGATAGGTCTGGCTCTAACTTTCAGACTATGCCCCTTTGTCCTAGGCATTGTTTCTCCCAATCTATCCTATCTGTTCCCCATACCATCTTGAAAACTTTGATCAAATAACACCTTAACATTCGAAATTCCAGGGAATACAACCTGAGTATGTTTAAGCTCTCCTTGTAGCTTAACCCTCGGAGTCCAGGTATCATTCTAGTAAATTTACGCATACTCCCTCAGCCAATATATCCTTCCGAAGGTGTCATATGCAAAACTCCCCACTGTACTCGCAAGATGTTGTTTACCCAGGGTTATGTCCAGTTGAAGCATGACTTCTACCTCCTTGTATTCTATTCCTCTAGATATAAAAAGCCAACATCACATTAGCCATTTTGATTATTTTCTGTACTTGTTCACATTTTAACGATCTATCCACACGAACCCCACAGGTCTCTTTGGACCTCCACTGTTTCAACTTTTCAGCATTTAGACACTACCCTGTTCTACCCTTTTTTAGATCCAAAGTGGATGATCTCACATTTACCTACATTGAAATCCATTTGCCATAGTTTTGCCCATTCATTTTGTAATTTTACCTGTCCATCTATATTGCTTACAACAAACACTGCCCACCTTTGTGTCACTGACAAATTTGGACATGCGGCTTTCTATCCCATCGAGTAAGTCGTTAACGGATATAGTGAATAGTTGAGGTTCCAACACACATCCTTGTGGGACACCACTAATTACATTCTGCCAATTAGAGTACTTGCCAATTATTCCTACTCAGTCTGCTGCTGCTCACCCCATTTCCTAACCAGGTCAATAATTTTCCTTCAATTCCATGAAGTTCAACTTTAGCTAACGGCCTCTTATAAGGGACTTTACTATACATCTTCTGGAAGTCCATATAAATAACATCCATAGACATTCCCCTGTCCAGTACAACTGTCTGTTTTCACAATAGAAGACACAAGTTACAGACCAGAAATAGAAGTTAACTCAGGGGCTAACGAGAGTGAGGAAATTAAGATAATTAATTATCAGTGGAGAAAAAGTATTGGAGAAACCTAAGGGACTAAGATTCAAGCAAACCCCAGGACCTGATGACCTACATCCTCGGGTTCTAAAAGAGATAGCTGCAGAGATAGTGAATGCGCTCTCTGGCTATGATTTTCCAAAATTCCCTGGATTCTAGAAAGTTCCCAGCAGATTGGAAGTTAGCAAATGTAACACCACTACTCAAGATAGGAGGGAGAGAAAAAAATAGGGAACTACAGGCCAGTTAGCCTGACATCAGTCATCAGGAAAGTGCTGGAATCTATTATTAAGGAAGTCTTAACAATGCACTTAGAAAATCATAGTTATGATAAGGCAAAGTCAACATGCTTTTACTAAAGGAAAATAGTATTTGACAAATTTGAGATGTAATTAGTAGGGTAGATGAAGGGGAACCAGCAGATGTATTATACCAGGAATTCCAAAAGACATTTGAAAAGGTGCCACACAAACAATTAATATGCAAGTTAAGGGCTCATGGAGCTGGAGAAATATATTAGCATGGATAGAGAATTGGTTAACAGGCAGGAAGAAAAGAGTAGGCATAAATGTGGCATTTTCAAGTTGTTAGACTGTGACTAGTGGAGTGCCACAAGGATTGGTGCTGGGGCCTTAGGTATTTACAATCTATATTAATGACTCAGATAAAGAGACAGAGAGTAATGTATCTAAGTTTGCTGATGATACAAAGGTAGGTGGAAATGCAAGCTGTGAGCAGAACACAGAGAGGCTGCAAAGAGATAGACAGGTTAAGTGAGTGGGCAACAATGTGACAGATGGAGTACAATGTGGGGAGTGACATTATTCACTTAGGTTGTAAGACTAGAAGAGCAGAATATTTTTTAAAAAGGTGTGAAACTTGTAAATGTTGATGTTCAAAGAGACTTGGTGTGCTCTTACAGGAACGCAAAATTAGCATGCAGGTTCAGCAAACAATTAGGAAGGCAAATTGCATGCTGAGCTTTATTGCAAGGGAATTGGATTACAAGAATAAAGAGGTCTTGCTACAATTGTACAGAGCTTTAGTAAGACCACACCTGGAGTATTGTGCGCAGTTTTGGTCTCCATATTTAAGGAAGGATATACTTTCATTGGAGGCAATACAGTGAAGGTTCACTAGATTGGTCCCTGGGATGAGATGGTTGTCCTACGATGAGAGGCCAAGTAAATTGCGCCTATAAGAAGAATGAGAGGTGATCTAATTGAAACTTACAAGATTCTGGAGTGCCTGGACAGGGTACACACAGAGGGTGTTTCCCCAGGCTAGGGAATCTAAAACACGGGGCACAGTCTCAGGATAAGGGGCTGATGATTTAGGACTGAGATGAGGAGAAACTTCTTCATCTCATAGGGCTGTGAATCTCTGGAATTCTCCACTTCACAGGAAAGTGGATGTTACATTATTGAATATATTTAAGGCTGGGATAGACTGATTTTAGGTGTCTCAGGTAATCAAGGAACATGTGGAGAGGGCTGGAAAATGGACTTGAAGCCCAAGATTGAATGCTGGGGCAGGTTTAATGGGCTGTGGGGTCTACTCCTGCTCCTATTTCTTACGCTCAATTGCCTTTCAAAAAAAATTCCAATCAGGTTCGTTGGGCATGATCTACCTTTTACAAGTCCATGCTGTCTCTCTCTGATCAGCTGAAAATTTTCAAGGTGTTCAATCGCTCTATCCTTAGTTATAGACCTTAGCAAACTGGTCTGATTTCCCTCGGACATCTTTCTTAAATAGGTTGCTAAATTTAGAAATAAGCAATGTGCCAGATTTATTGACAATTTAAAGCAACGCTGCCCAAATTTTAAAAGGATTTAGTTAGGAAATCTTGAATATTTCACCTACTTCTTTTAAAACCCTTCGTCCTGGGGATTTGTCAACCTTTAGTGCCATTCTTTTTGCCATTATTGATATCTTAAGTTACTTTTGTTGAGTCCCTGTCCCTCATTCAATAAGTTTCCTTGGGATGTCTGGAGTGCTGATGTCTTCCTGTACTGCAAATATTGATGCCAAGTAATTATTCAGCGTGCCCACCATTTCCTTATTTTCATTGACAATATCACCGTTGAGTTTTCAAGGGGCCCATGTTGCTTCAGAACATCCTCTTTTTCATAATGTAAATGATTTTTGCACTGATTTTGATATCCCTTGCAAGTTTCTTTTCAGACTCTCTTTTTGTAGTTATTAGCAGCTTTGTCACCCTTTGCTGCAGCTTACCCATTTGCAAGGATCTGTGGGTTTTTATTGCATTTTTACATGCTTTTTCTTTTAGTTTTCTATTGTTCTACTATTCTACTTTCTATTGTTGTTCATGGCTGTCCTTTTTGTCAAGTAGAACCTTTAGGGGTCTAAACTGGTTCTGTATCATATAAACATTTTTGAACACTTGCCACTGACCTTCTGTCATTTTACCCGTTAACATTTACCCAGTTTACTGTTGACAGTTGCTGCCTTTCCCTTTGAAGTCAGGCTTCTCTAAATCTAGAATTTTAGTTTCTCCCTTTCAAACACTACATTGACCTCCATCATACGATTGCTAATAGATAGATTCTCATGCATTAGGCTGTTAAATTTAGAAATATGTAATAAGCCAGATTTAGTTAAGATGGCATGCCCTCTTGTTGGTTCTTGGACCTACTGTTGCAGAAAACTATCCAGGATACACTCAAAATATTCACCATCTTTCTGACATGTTAGTCTGCTTGTCCCAATCTATATCAAAGTTAAAATCTCCCATTAAAACCACTCTGCCTTAACTGCATGTTTGTCTCATTTCTACATTTATACAATGTACCACTTCATAGCTGCTACCAGGGTGTCTATACACATTTCACTACATTCTATCCATAAAGTCTCCACTAACTGCTTACCTCTCAATTCCTACCAAACTCGAACACAGAAGTCCAAGTGTATCAAGCCTGTGTCCTCAGTACCTTGTGCTACGGCAGCAAGGCCGGGACAACGTATGTCAGCCAAGAGCGACGTCTCAATTCATTCCATCTGCGCTGCCTCCGGAGAATCCTTGGCATCAGGTGGTAGGACCATATCTCCAATGGATAAGTCCTCGAGGTAGCCAACATCCCCAGCATATACACCCTACTGAGCCAGTGGCTCTTGAGATGGCTTGGCCATGTGAGCCGCATGGAAGATGGCAGGATCCCCAAGGACACATTTTACAGCCAGCTCATCACTGGTATCAGACCCACCGGCCTTCCATGTCTCCGCTTTAAAGGCGTCTGCAAACGCAACATGAAGTCCTGTGACATTGATCACAAATCATGGGAGTCAGTTGCCAGTGATCGTCAGAGCTGGCAGACAGCTATAAAGGCGGGGCTAAAGTGTGGCGAGTCGAAGAGACTTAGCCGTTGGCAGGAAAAAAGACAGAAGCGCAAGGGGAGAGCCAACTGTGTAACAGCCCCGACAACCAATTTTATCTGCAGTGCCTGTAGAAGAGTCTGTCACTCCAGAATTGGCCTTTATAGCCACTCCAGGTGCTGCTTCACAAATCACCTCCAGGCGCTTACCCATTGTCTCTCGCGACAAGGAGGCCAAAGAAGACCCATAAAGTCTCCACTAACTGCTTACCTCTCAATTCCTACCATTGAAGCGATTTCTTTCGAAGGCGACTCCTCACCCTCTACCATTTTCCCCATCTTTCCTGTAGTCATTATAACCTGGTATATTTAGTACCCAGTCTTGACTGTCTTGCAGCCATGTCTCTGAAATAGCTATGTCATGCCCTCTAAGTTGAATTTGGCCTGCAATTCATCAATTTGTTGCTTATCCTCTGTGTGTTTGTATAAACCACACTTATTTGAGCCACATATCTGAACCTGTCGTTCTGCTCTAATGTTTTATTCACACATTTCCCTTTTCACTCTCCTGGTTTAATTAACATCTTCTAGTTTTCCCTTTACCTGCAGTGCCTAAAACACCATTTCTGACTGTAAGTCCACACTCTTCCCTTTTCTTTGTTTTCTAACTATTCAAACATACTACCTTTTCCACCAGAGACCTTCCACCCCATCCGCTCCATACCTTACTAACTAGTTTAAAGTTCTTGTGACTGCTCTTTTTTTCCTTTCCAGTAAAACCCTGGTCTCAGCATGGTTCAGGTGGAACCCATCCTAATGTTACAGTTTCTTCTGGTCACAGTACCAGTGCTTGTGCTGCATGAAATAAAATCCCTCTTTCTCACACCACTCCTTCAGCCATGTGTTCACCGCCCTAATCTGCTTATCCAGCTGCCAATTTGCAGGTGGCTCTGGTAATAATCCAGAGAAAATAAACCTCGAGGTGCTGTCCTTTTAATTAGTTCCTAGTTCCTGGTACTCTTCAAACAGAACATCTTGTTTATTCTTTCTACCGTTGTCAGTCCCAACATGGACCACAATGACTGGATCCTTCCCCTCCCTCTCCAATAACCTTTCAAGCTGGTTCAAGATGTCCTCACCCTGGCACCAGGGAGGCAACAAACATTGCAGGACTCTCGAACCTGGTTACAAAGTATACTATCAGTTAAAGGCCAGCTACCCGACCTGAACCCGATGGGACCAGACGACATATGTCAGGTTCGGATCAGGTCGCACTTCCGAGTCTGGCATTCGGGCTTGGGTCCAATCGGTCCCGCTCTATCACCACCTCAGGTAAGTGACTGTAATGTTAATTTACTTTTTGGACTTTAAAGGTGGTTTTGTTACAGTTATTTTAAGCTTGTGCAGGTAAGGAACAAAGTGAAAAATGGAAGGTATGGTCGGGTCGGGCGCGGGGAAAAAAATGGAAGGACTCAGGCCGTGTCCGGTTTCATTTGCAGACCTGAGCAGGCCTTTACTATCTGTGGCCTGAATTATGAATTCCCTCCAACTATCTCGTTAGGCTTCCCCTTCTCCTCTCCCTTCAAATAGCCTACTGTTCCAAGGTGCCATGGTCAACATTCTGACTGTCATTCCAACAGCCTTTATCCTCACAGGTAGCAAGTACATTGTACCTGTTGGAGAGGATCAATTTCTCCAGATCCTCATTTTCTGTATCTCCTGGGTTCCCCTGATTCTGTACATCGGTCATACCACCCCATTCTGAACCTGTACCTCTCTGCAAGGTGAGACCGAAATTTAGAGCAAACTGTCCAGATACTGCTACCCCACCCTTATGTGTTGTAGTGTCTTTAACTCACACTCCAGCTCAATGAACCTGAGCCAGAGAGATTTGAGACAGAGACATGTGCTACAGATGTGTTTGCTCAGGATAGTCTCTGTGTTCACAAACTCCCATGTACTGCAGTCCAGACGTACAACTAGTCCAAATTATAGTATTTATGTTTAGTTTTTAATTAGTAGTAATTTTTTTTCTACACACTAAGCAACGGCCAAAAATACTTAATTACTTATCGCCTCAAGCGTCCCTTTCTCTCTGCACCAAATTCCCGACTTCAGCACACTGTTATTGTGGCACTCTTTTCACAACCACTCTCTGTAGTATCAAACAGTATTTACTTATATGGGTCTTTGAGTAGCACTCAAGTTACAACTGCTAACTCAGTTTCCTGTTCACAGTAATTAGTATCTAAAACTTACAGCTGACTGCCACTGATGGGCAGTTTCAGTTAACTAGGTAGCTTAACTAGCTTGCAGTTTCTTTCATAGTTTTTAAAGCTCCACATTAAATTCGATATGTTAAAACTAAATTTCAGTTTGAGAAATACTTAAAAGAATTCCCACTTGCACCAAATTCCTGACTTTAACACTGTGTGACCACTCTCCGTGATCCACACTAGACAAAATGGAAAAGAGGGGGGGGGGGGGCGGTTTGGGGAATAGCCCTGATAATAAGGGATGGGATAAAGACAGTAGACAGAAAGGATCCTAGCTCAGAAAATCAAGATGTAAAATTGGTTTGGGTGGAGCTGAGAAACAGCCAGGAGCAGAAAACACTGTTAGGAGTAGTTTATAGATTCCCTAACAGTAGCTGTAGTGTTGCTCAGACTGTAAAGCAGGATATTAGAGGTGCATTTAACAAGGATAATACAGTAATCATGGGGGATTTTAATCTTATCAACTGGGCAATTCAAAATTGCAGTAGTAGCATGGAGGAAGAGTTAATGGAATGCATTTAAGACAGTTCTCTAGATCAGTATGTCAAGGAACCAATTAGGAACAAGCTATTTTAGAACTCATATTGTTTAATGATAAAGGGTTAATTAATAACCTTATACTAAAGGAGCCTCTGAGAAAGAGTGATATCATATCATAAATTTTACACTGAGTTTGAGTGTGATTTAGATGTCTGAAACTAGGATCTTAAACCTGAACAAAGCAAACTGCATAGATACATGAGGGGCAAGTTAGCTAAGGTAGATTTAAGAGATATTACAGTAGATAAGCAATGACAGTTAAAGGCTAATTCATAATTCGCAACAAGTATACATTCCCTTAGGGACTACAGACCCCATGGAAACAGTGGTCCAACCACTGCTAACAAGTTAAGGATTGTTATTAGATTAAAAGATGCTGATCATGTTTCCAAAAGATTGATAAACCTGAAGATTGGGAGGATTTTAGAATTCAGCAATGACCAAGGAACTGATGGAAAAAAACCAAGAGTAAACTAGCAGAAGATATAAACAGATGGTAAAAACTTCTATCCCTATGTAAAAAGGATGATATTAGCAAAAGCAAACATGGATCCCTCAGAGACAGGGACAGACTAAATTATGAGAAATAAGGAAATGGCAGAGACATTAAACAAATACACTGAATTTGTAGACAACAAAACACATTCTGGAAATAGTGGGCAACCAAAGGTCTAGTGAAATTGAGGAAGATTAAGATAAAGATATGATTTCATAAGATTGAGATTAGGATTTTTTTTTCTCCATTCTTTCATGGATGCCAGCATCACTGGCAAGGCGAGCATTTATTGCCCATCAGTAACTGCCCTTGAGAAGATGGTGGTCAGTTGCCTTCTTGAACCACTGCAGTGCACGTGGTGTAGGTATACCCACAGTGCTGTTGGGAGAGAGTTCCAGGTTTTTGACACAGAAACAATGAAGGAGCGATGATATAGTTCCAAGTCAGGATGATATGTGACTTGGAAGGGAACTTGTAAGTACTGGTGTACCAATGCGTCTGCTGTCCTTGTTCTTCTAGGTGGTAGATGTCATGTGTTTGGAAGGTGTTTTCGAAGGAGGCTGGGTCAAGTTGCTGCAGTATATCTTATAGTTTGTAGATTACTGCCACTGTGTGCCGCTGCTGAATGTTTAAGGTGGTAGATGGGATGCCGATCAAACAGGCTGCTTTGTCCTGGATGATGTCAAGCTTCTTGATTGTTATTGGAGCCGCATTCATTTAGCCAAGTTGAAAGTATTCCATCACTCTCCTAACTTGTGCCGTTTACATGGTGGACAGACTTTGAGGAGTCAGGTGGTGAATTACTCGTCACAAAATTCCCAGCCTTTAACCTGTTCTTGCAGCCACAGTATTTGTGTGGTGGGGGATTCAGTGATGGCAAGGCCATTGATTGCCATGCAGAAATGGTTAATTCTCTCTTGTTGGAGATGGTCATTGCCTGGCACTTGTGTGATGCTAATGTTACATGCCATAATCAGTCCAAGCCCAATATTAGTCAAGAATTAACGAGTCTAACAGCTGATGAATCCCCTGGACCTGATGGCCGACATTCTAGGGTTTTAAAAGAGATGGCTCCAGAGATAATGGATGCATTGGTTTTGACCTTCCATAATTCCCTAGATTCTACAGTAGTCCCATGGATTGGAAGATAACAAACATAACCCAACTATTCAAGAAAAAAGGGAGAGAAAAAAAAACAGGAACAGTATCGGGCAAACGCTAAAATTAGAAAAATGCTAGTATCTTTTATTCAGAATATGATAGGGCACTTAGAAAATCATAATGAGCAGAGCCAACTGTGTTTTATGAAAGGGAAATTGTGTTTAACCAATAAATATTTGAGTGTTTATAACTAGCAGGGTCGATACGGGGAAACCAGTGGATATTGTGTAATAAAAGCAAAATACTGCGGATGTTGGAAATCTGAAATAGAAACAAGAAATGCTGGAACCACTCAGCAGGTCTGGCAGCATCTGTGGAAAGAGAAGCAGAGTTAACGTTTCGGGTCAGTGACCCTTCATCGGATTGTGTAAATTGATTTTCAAAAAGTATTCAATGAGTTGACACACAGAAGGTTATTACACAAAGTCAGGGCTCATGGGATTGGGGCAATATATTAGCATGAATTGAGGATTGGTTAATGGACAGAAAACAGAGTAGGAATAAACTGGTCATTTTCAGGTTGGCAACCTGAATTTTTTTTTTAAATGGAGGGAGACTGGGAAATGTTGGTTTCAAAGGGGGTCCTTGTACATCAATCAGGGAAAGTTAGCATGCAGGTACAGCAAGCATTTAGGAAGACAAATGGCATGGTAGGTTTTATTACACAAGGATTGGAGCACAAAATTAAAACTAAAGAATCAGTGCTTGGGCCTCAGCTATTTACAATCTGTATTATGACCTAGATGAGGAGACCGTATGAAATATACCCAAGTTTGTTGATGACACAAAGCTAAGTGGAAAGGTAAGTGCAGGCGGATGCAAAGAGGCTGCAAAGGGACAGACAGGTTAAGTGAGTGGACAAGAATATGGGCAGATGGGATATAATGGAGGGAAGTGTGAAGTTATCGACATTGGTAGGAAAAATAGAAAAGCAGAATTTTTTTTAAATGGTGGGAGACTAAGAAATGTTGGTTTCAGAATGTGTTCTTGCAAATCAGTCAAGGAAAGTCAACATGCAGGTACAGAAAGCATTTAGGAAAACAAATGGCATGTTAGGTTTTATTACGAAAGGAGCACAAAAGTAAAGAAGTAAAAAGTGCAATTGTAAAGGGCCTTGATGAGACCATACCTGGAGTACAATATGCAGCTTTGGTCTCCTTGCCCCAGAGGGAGTGCAATGAAGCTTCACTGGACTGGTTCCTGGAATTTTTCTATGAGGAGAGATTCAGTAGACTAGGCCTATATTGCCTTGGGTTTAGGAGAATGAGAGGTGATCTCATTGAAACATATAAAATTCTTAAGGGGCTTAACAGGGTAAATGCTGGGAGGATGTTTATAGAACACAGGTCACAGCCTCAGAATGAGGAGTCAGCCATTTCATACTGAAAGGTGAAGAAATATCTTCACTCAAAGGTTGTGAATTTTTGGATTTTTATACCTAAGAGGGCAGTGGATGTTTAATCACTGATTATATTCAAGATCGAGATGAATCGATTTTTGGATACTAAAGGAATCAAGGGATATGAGGATAGTGCATGAAGATGAGTTGAAGTAGCACTTCAATCATCTTATTGAATGATGGTTCAACGGGTCAAATGGCCCACCCCTGCTCCTATTTCTTATGCTCTTAGGAAGGATGTCAAGGCTTTGGATAGGCTAGAGGTGGTTAATCTGGACACCACCAATGATGAGAGACTTCAATTATGTGAAAGATTGGAGAAGCCGGAATTGTTTACCTTCACATACAGATAGTAGAGGAAAAGAGGGGGGTTTAGGTCTAGAACGCACTACTTGAAGAGTGATGCAGTCAGATTCCATAGAAACTCTTGAAAAGCAATTTCAAACCTATTTGAATTGAATTAATTGATTTAAAAGATAACTTGCGTATAACTCAATCTCAAAATCATGCAGAGAGAAAAAGACCAAAAATCACAAAATGTGATATATTCCTTACACCATATAACAGCACCTCTTCAGTTAGTGGGGTTTCATCTTCCAGTGTTCCCATCTCCATCAATTTCGAGCTCAACATGAGACCGACCTCTTCTTCCGTCCCCAATCTTACTGGTATGCTTGAGCCGTTGCTCTATAGTCTTTCTTCCTCTTGAACTATTGCCTTAACAATGATCATTTCAGTTTCTCGACCTCCACCCCTCCCCTCCACAATATATCTCCTCTGAACTCACTACTTCCTGTTCTCAGCTCCTATCTGAAAACTATCCCTAAATAGCCAAAAGCTTTTACAGCAGCTTTAGCCTAAGTTACTAATCAATTTTAAATTCATCCCAGAAACACTGTGCTAGTCTTTTACTTCTTCTGATTACACATAGCTCAAGCCAAACGTTCTTTGAGACACAAGCTACATGGACTTGTTAAGCACGCTGCTTTCTTCAATGCACCACAGTAATGGGGGCTGCAAGTAACATGCACATCACACAAGTACCAGGCAATTAGTATCTCCAACAAAGAGAGTCTAACCACTTTCCCTTAACATTCAATGGCATTACCCACCATCAACATCCTGAGGGTCACCATTGACCAGAAACTTAACTAGGCCAACCACATCAATACTGAGGCTACATGAGCAGGTCAGAAGCTGGGCATTCTATAGCAAGTGACTCACCTCCCAACTCCCCAAAGCCAGTCCACCATCCACAAGGCACAAGTCGGGAGTGTGATGGAATATCTTCATTTGCCCGGATGAGTGCAGCTCCAACACTACTCAAGAAGCTCAACACCATTCAGGACGAAGCAGCTTGCTGACTGGCAACCCCATCCATCACCAATGCACTGTGGCTGCAGTGTGTACTATCTACAAGATGCATTCCAGCAACTCTTAGAGATTTGTTCAATAGCACCTGCCAAACCCACAACCTCTACTGCAAGGACAAGGGCTGCAGGCGCATAGGAACACCACCACCTACAAGTTCCCCAAGTCACACACCATCCTGACTTGGCAATATAATCACCATTCCTTCATTGTCACAAGATCCAAATCTTGGAACTCCATCCTTAACAGTACTGTTGGAGTACCTTTACTATACAGACTACTGTGGTTCACAACGGTGGCTTACCACCACCCTCTCAAGAACAATTAGGGATGGGCAATAAATGTTACCCTTCCCAGTGACATCCACAGCCTTTAAAAGAAAGAAAAGGGGGCTGCAGATTAGCCTAGACCACTGACTTAATTAATTTATCGTAAAAAGAAATTCCAAGAATCTGCTACATTGATCCATTCAGATATATTGCTACAATCATCTAGTTTATCATATATATTAATATTTTTGAGGTCACTTTTAGTCTTGGGGAAATTAAATGTGTAGACGTAAGGTAACTGAAACTCGGGAACTTAAAGACTGCCAGACCACCTAAGACATTTACACTTCAAAGATCTTTCCATGTGTAGCAAAGGATCAGAGTTAGAGGGGTAAGAGCCATAAAGCAGCAGGCGGACTCGTTTAATTGGGGAAGTGAAGTCAATAAGTCTGAGGAGAATTGTCCTGTCTTTATTAGCAACATAAATCATTCACGTGGGTATCCAGAATCAGAGTGTTGTTTTGGAGTTGGAGGTTATTAGCTTAAATTTCTTTCGGGACATCCCAGATGTACCAAGTTAATATAGAGATAGATTGTTCAGTTGTTTTATGTCTAATTTATCACAGAAAGTCAGCTGACTTTGGAAGCAGGTGGAGTCAGTAGCAAAGAGCCATCAGGAGCCAAGGGTGCTTTCTGATTCAAAGCCACTACATGAGATGTGATTGAGGCTCAGGTGGGGAAATCTAGATTCACGAGGTGTTGCGAGTTGGAGGGTTCGCCTAGCTGGTTGCTAGAGGGAGAATCCCCAAGAAACCTCATACCTCGGAAGACACCTGGGACACTAAGGAGGATCAAAGTGAATTCCTGAGAGCTGTGGTATACTTTGGATTGGTCCCAGGAGATTTGAATGAACCTTCAAGATCCTGTAAGGTATGGTGGGCTCGTGGGTGGAAGCAAAAGTCAAACAGGTGGTGTTCTGTTGAGATTTTAAGTTTAAAGTATAAGACTTCAGGATCGTTTAGGATTTTGGCTGTAAAATATAAGTGTGCTTGCTTTGTTTAACTCTTGTACAGTAAAAATTTTTTGTTTGAGATGTGAAATCTTGTGGCGTAATTCAGTAATAACTGGGAGTTCGAATTTCTTTATAAAAAGTTATTCGTGTCTAACGGGAGCGTAAGAAAATTGGGGACTCTTTGCGGGATTTCAAATCCACAGACTGAGGTAGGTACCCCGGGATTTGTTAAAGTTGAAGTGGACAAGATTTCACAGTGAATTTTACTGTATTTATTGAAAAGCAGAATGGCTTTGTCAATTGCAAAGACTTTTCTGGGATGGGAAGACCTAATCCCGAGTGTTTTGCAACAATCAACAAAGGTTAGGTCGATGGCATTAGCAGAAGAGTTGAAGACAGAGTTAAAATCAGGGACTAAAAAAGCAGAAACAGTGGAGACTTGAGCACAGCATTTGGAATTTGAAGAAGGGCTGACCCAGATAAATTGCTGATTCAGTTAGCTAAAACTCAGTTGCGGATGATGCAACTTGAATTAGAATTCCAAAAAGATAAAAAAGAGCAAAAGAAATGGAAATGAACAAACTTGAACTCGAAAGAAAGGGAGAGAGAGAAATGCGGAAACTTGAATTAGAAGTTCAAAGAGAAAGGGAAGTGAGACAATTTGAAACTGGATAGATAAAAGCTTTGTTCATGTGGACAGGGAAGAACGTTTAATCTCAACGATGAAATGAATTTAACTTCAGGTTTGATTTGACAAGGAATATTTGGTCAGTGACTAAATTCACTGAGGAAGACGTGGAGAGATATTTTGTCTCATTTGAGAAAATTGAGACAAGGGCACAAGAAATATGGACCACTCTTTTGTCAACTGTTTTAATGGGAAAAGTCTTGGATGACTACTCAAGTCTTTCAGAAGAACAGTCTGCAGATTATGAGATACTTAAGACTGTGGTACTTAACGCATGAGTTGGTTCCAGAAGCTTATCGATTAAAATTTTGAAATTTGAGGAAGTGACAGAATCACACTTTTGTAGAATTTGTTAGAGAAAAATAAATGATTTTTGACTGTTGGTATCATTCACTAAAACTCGAACAGAGAAAGGTGTCGTCAATGGAGGACTTTAAAACAGCGTTCCAGTATGGATTAGGATACAACTAGAAGAGCATCAAGTTGCTAATATAATAGAAGCTGCCATTTTAGCTAACGGTTATGATTTAACCAATATACAGCTAGGTGGAGGCAAACCTTCATTTGCAAATCCACAGGGAAACTGGAGAAATATAAACTCGCAATTTGAATTTTTTTTTTTAAGTTACTTGTCTATAAGAGGATCATAACAATATATACTGCTAACTTTATATATGAGAGCCTACTAGTGGTACACAGAGTGAACCAGTATAAAGAAATGAAGTATATTCACTGCAGCAACCTTTGCTGTTTCACTTTTAGTAACATGTGGCTAGGGAAAGCACAGTTTAAAGGCAGCTGCTCTTCATTATGCTGTGTTTTGATCGAAGCTGGGTTTGTACTTACCGAGGCATTTAACAGGAATCACAATATGATTATGACCTCGACACCGTTTCTTTCCCTTTTTACACCAGTTCTCAACGCTGATTGGCTGATTTGCTTCCACCACGTTTGTAATTTGAAGCTCTGAATAAACCTAACAAAAGATAATTAACGTGAAACTTACCAAGACATTTACATCTGCAACTCTTAGAACAGCACATGGCAAATGCAGTTTAATCAAAGGCAGCACATCAAGTAAGGCAAAGGAGGCAGTGCCCCACCCAGACGACCAATGCAGGAAGACCTGAAGTGGCTGATGGCTCTGACTTTTGATGGCCAGGTAGTTGCCCCCACCATAGTGAACTTCAGTTCGAAAGACATGTCATCGATCTGAAATGTTAACTCTATTTCTCTCACTACAGATGCTGTCAGATCTGTTGAGTATTCCCAACATTTTATGTTTTTATTTCAGATTTCCAGCAACTGCAGTATTTTGCTTTGTTTATTTGGATTAAGCTACCTCGGAAGCAAACTGGATGAACAATTCCACAGACAACTCTCTCTGAAGAGGTGACTGAACAATCACAAGGAGGAAGTGAGATCAACCAACAGGAGTGGAAGACAACTTACTGGACCCAGTGGCCTTACCCGGTTAGTAAAATTCAGATTCTCTCCTGAACAAAGAATGCTTGCAAAGCAGAATTTCAGAGAGTCTAATAATACTGGAGTACAAACCACTTCCAGACTCACCTCTCGACAATATTGCAGAATCTCTTCCTTAGTTCCTAAGCAGCTTTTGGTTCCTGAAGGGTCAGGTTCCCATTTTCCAGTCTGAATATTGACATGCATATTCAGCTTCCCACAAAACATAGCGATCTGTGGCTCTGCCACTGCAAATCCAGCTCCAGTATTGGCTGCTAATGCCTGAAACAGAAACAATCAATTAATCATCAACCTCACCAGTGATTCTTCACTCAGGAACTCCTTTCCCTTTTTCAACCTAATTCAGCAATTATTTGAAGTTGCCATCAAATATAAACCATGATTCGAGTTACCACCATCACCACATTGCATTCTGCACTGAGGCTTCAGAACCCAAGATTACCACTAAACATTGATCCCCCCACACTTACCCCATGGTACTTAACACAATGGAATCGTCATTACCCTCACTCCAAATCTACCTCCGTTCCTATTTGCCACCAAAATGTCACCTCATGACATAGGCCAATTTCATTCATTACTAACTTGTGTGGGGGAGAGGGGATGGGGGTGACTTCACTGTGATGGCTACTTGAGGTTCCACTGTATCTGTGACCAGAACTTGTGCTTTGAATCAACAAAGAAACCTGGGAGAGCGCGAAAACAGCGGATCTGCAAGAGAACGCACCAGACAGGGACAGATATAAATACAGGGCGAGACTCAGGGCCTACAGTTAACTGGGAAAGAGTGGAGGCAGCAGACCTGCAAGAGAACGCACCGGAGAGGGAGAGGACAAATACAGAGCGAGGCCTGGAGCCGACATTTACCCAGTTACCTGGGAGAGCGGAGGCACACTGCTACAGCTTCAATAGAACACCAGGTTTGAAAAAAAAAATCAGTGACATCACAGCAAAATCACAAGTTGATTGGCTAGATAGTATTGCTGTTTAGAGACTGAGGCTAAACAACCGGGAGTTTAAAAAATGTTAGAAGTATTAATTGGTTGCAAATAAGTAGTTGCTGAGTCTTATCTTGTATTTTTACATAATGTGTATTAAGTATTAGGGTTTATCATGATTAGTAAGGTTTATTATTATAGGCAAAGCTTTAGTCGCATTGGTAAAGTTTATTACCAGTACTAAGGTTCATTAGCAGTAACAAGGTTATTACTTAATAAAGTAATGGCAGAGCAGCTCCAACCCAGAGAGTGCTTGTCCTGTGCAAAGTGGGAACTCCAGGACATCTCCCGTATCTTGGGTAACCATTTGTGCAGGAAATGTTGTCAGTTGCAGCAGCTTGAGCTCCGGGTTTGGAACTTGAGCTGCAGCTGGCGACACTGCGGTGCATCCGTGAGGGCGAGAGCTACGTGGATAGCACATTTATAGATGTGGTTACCCCACAGCTTAAAATGTACACAGGGAGACAGGGAATGGGTGACCACCAGACAGTCAAAATGAAACAGGCAGGTGGTGTAGGAGTCCAGAGTGCATCCCACTCTCCAAAGAAACTTCAGTTATGTGTATTGGTTGGAGAAGCTGAATCTCTTCTCCTTGGACAAAAGATGATGTGGAGGAGATTTGACAGAGGTGTTCAAAATCATGAGTGGTCCGGACAGAGTAGACAGGGAGAAACGGCTGCCATTGACCAAAGGATCCAGAACCAAAGGACACCAATTTAAGGGATTGGAAAAAGCAAAAGTGACATGAAAATCTTTTTTATGCAGCGAGTAGTTAAGAACTGAAATGCACTGCCTGAGTGCTACTGTTGTTGGGCAGGGTTTAAACTAGTTTGGCAGGGGGATGGGAACCTGAGGGTGAATTCAGATGGGACAAAATCAGAAATGGAAAAGTAAGGCAGAAAATTAATGAGTCTGGAAGGCAGAAGAAACAAAGGTTAGAAAATAAAAAAGTTTGGTAGTGCTCAATGCAAGGAGTTTAGGAAATAAAGCAGACGAAATGAGGGCACAGATAGAAACGTGGCAGTATGATATAGCTATTACAGAAATGTGGCTTCAAGAGAGACAAGGAGAGGGGCAGTTCATCATTCCTGGTTACTGGGTTTTCAGATGAGATGGGGGGGGGGGGGGGGGAGGAAATAAAAAAGGATTTTTTGGTTGAAGAAATAATTACAACTGTGAGGAGGGATGTGTTAGAAGGATCAAATGAGGCCATATGGATTGAGCTAAGGAACAAAAAAAGGGGCTGTCACACTACTGGGAGTGTACTTTAGATCCCCAAAGTCAAAGGGAGATAGAAGATCAAATATGTATACAAATCTCCCAGAAGTGCAAAAACAGGGCAGCAATAGTAGGGGCCTTTGTCTACCCCAATATGAACTGGGATAGTTTTAGCGTGAAAGGAATGGAGAAAACAGAATTCTTGAAGTGCATTCAGGAGAATTATTTTGGCCAGTATGTAGGAAGTCCAAAAAGAGAAGACATGGTTCTGGATATTTAAAAAATAAAACTGGACAGGTGGAAGGAGTGGCAGTGGGAGAGCATTTTGGTGGTAGTGATCATAATTCAGTTAATTTTAACAATTATGCTAAAGGACAAAGATAGAACAGGAGTTAAAGTTCTAAACTGGCATACGGCCAATTTTACTAAGCTGAGGAGTGATTTAGCAAAATGTACTGGAAGCAGCTCTTGAAGGTAAATCAGTTTTATAGCTGTGGGAGGCATTCATGGGGGAGATTTAAGGGGTTCAGAGTAAGTATGTTCCCACAAAAAAGGGTGGGACGGCCAAATCTACAGCCCCCTGATGTCAAGGAGCATACAGGGCAAGATATGGCAGAAAAGGAAAGCTTATGATAGCCACAGAGAACTCAATACTGCAGAAAGCTGAGAGGAGTATAGAAAGTGCAGGTGTGAAATCAAAAAGGAAATTAGGAAAGCAAAGAGAGGGCATAAAAGAATAATGGCAAGTAAAATCAAGAACCCAAAGATGTTTTATCAATACATTAAGAGTAAGAGAATAGCTAAGGAAATAGTAGGGCCCATAAAAGACCAAAAGGGTAACCTATGTGTAGAGGCAGAAGGTGTGGGCATGGTTCTTAATGAATACTTGGCTTTTATCTTCACAAAAGAGGGGGACGATGCAGGCATTGTAGTTAAAGAGGAGTGTGAAATATTGGATGTGATAAATATAGGGAAAGGGGACGTATTAAGGGGATTGTCAATCTTTGAATGTGGATAAACCACCTGGGCCAGATTAAATGTACCCGAGGTTGTTAAAAGCAGCCAGGGAGGAAATAGCGAATGCTCGGTTCACCCTTTTCCAATCCTCACTAGATGCAGGTGTGGAGCCGGAGGATTGGAGGACTGCTAACATTGCACCTTTGTTTAAAAAGGGAGTGAGGGATTGACCGAATCACTATAGGCTAGTCAGTCTAACCTCGGTAGTGGGAAAATTATTGGAATCAATTCAGGGACACAGGATAAACTGTCACCAAGAAAGGCACAGAGTAATCAAGGACAGTCAACATGGATTTGTTATGGGAAGATTGTGTTTGACCAACTTGTTCAAATTTTGTGAGGAGGTATCAAGGAGTATTGATGAGGGTAGTGCAGTTGATGTGGTCTACATGGATTTTAGCAGGGCATTTGACAAGGTCCCACATGGCAGACTGGTTTAAAAAAAAAAGCCCATGGGATCCAGGGGAATGTAGCAAGGTGGATACAAATTTGGCTTAGTGGCAGGAAACAAAGGATAATGTTTCACGGGTGTTTTTGCAACTGAAAGGCGGTTTCCAATGGGGTTCCGCAGGGCTCAGATTTTTGCGGTATATATTAATGGTTTGAACTTAAATGTAGGAGGCAAGATCAAGAAGTTTGCAAGCAACACAAAAATCGGCTGTGTGGTTGATAGTGAGGAGGGAAACTAGACTGCAGAAAGATATCAATGGACTGCTCAGGTAGGCAGAGAAGTGGCAAATGGAATTTAACCCAGAGACATGTGAAGTGATGCATTTGGGGAGGTCAAACAAGGCAAAGTAATACACAATTAATGGGAGGCTACCAAGAGGTGTAGAGGAAGTGAAGGATGTTGGAGTGCATGTCCACAGATTCCTGAAGGTAGCAGGACAGGTTGATAAGGTCATTAAGGTGGCATATGGAATCCTTTCCTTTATTAGCTGAGGCACAGAACATAAGAGCAGGGAGGTTATGCTGGAGCGAGATAAAACAATAGTAGGCCACAACTTGAGTACTGCATGCAGTTCTGGTTAACTCATTACAGAAAGAATGCAATTGCACTAGAGAGGGTAGAGAGGAGATCTACGAGGATGTTACCAGAATGGAAAAATGCAGCTATGAGAAAAGATTGGTTAGGCTGGGGTTGTTTTCCTTGGAACAGAGGAGGCTGAGGAGAGATTTGATTGAGGTGCACAAGGTTGTGAAGGGCCCAGATAGAATGGATGGGAAGGACCTATTTCCCTTAGCAGAGGGGTCAGTGCTTAGGGGGCATAGATTTAAAGTGATTGGTAGAAGGATTAGAGCAGAGATTTGGAAACATTTTTCACCCACAGGATGGGAGGGGTTTGGAACTCACCGCCCAAAAGGGTAGTAGAGGCAGAAACCCTCAACTCATTTAAACGGTGTCTGGATAGGCACCTGAAGTCCCGTAAACTTCAGGGATATGGACCAAGTGCTGGAAAATGGGATTAGGCTGGGTGGTCCGTTTTTCAGTAGGCACAGACAGGATGGGCAGAGTGGCCTCCTTTTGTGCAGTAATTTCTTTTACATTTCCGAAATATTTGAAATATCTGGAGGAGGAATGTGCAGGGGAGTAGCAGTGCATGAATTGCTCCTGAGAAGGGGCAGCACGGATTCGATGGGTTGAATGACCTTCTGCGCTGTAACAATTTTATGATTCTATGAAATCATATATAATGTGAGTCAGTGGTTGGATCAGCCTTCATTGAAGGTCTCTCTCACTATCAAAACTCTTTGAAAATAGTTCATTGTCTACAAAGCATTTTAGGTCATGAAAGGACATGAAAGGCACCAAAGCGACACCAGAGAACAGAAAATGTTTAGCATCGTAATAAAATCACAAGAACACCATTCCTAGTTCATATTTGCTCATCTAACAGTGCCCTACAGATCTCTGCACAATCGGAATGTGAGATCACTAGTCATTTCTTTGAAAATCAACTGTCTTCAGAGCAACACAAGATTTCGAAGTAGAGCGGTAGGTAACCAGTGTATGCTAGGGTACGAGTGATAGTTACCAAGGGTAGCTCAATCTGGAGATATGAAATCATTGCATTTTAATCAGTATATAGTTATCCTATCCAGCCGTCTTAACTACTATATTGAGGTTCATTAACATAAACATTATATTTATGGAATATCTATCCACAGCATATTGTCTATTGTAGAAAAAGTGTATTTTAATTAGAGTCTCAGCAGCTGATTAGAATGGAGCTTTGGCAAGGACTATGTACAGTGCATCAGTAAGCACCCTTGCAGTGCCCAACGTGATAGGGTTCTCTATCCTGAAGATAATTGGAAGTGTCCTCATTACAGCTGAAGTCGAGGCTAACAGAAGAAATTAATGCCAACCGTTTACCGCCTCTGTGTACAGAAATTGCAACTACTTTTGAAGCAATAGCACAGGTGCAGACATAACTGAAACTGGAGTACAATCTCTCTCGGATTACCAGCTAATTTCCAACATTACTTGCTCTTCCCACCAATCTCTGGTCCCCCAGCAAGTTAGAAAATCTGCTGATTTCATCTCCTTGGAATGTTTTATTTTCCATGTTCCCAACATCCACCCTTTCTTATAAGGCCTGCTTTTTCCACATCTCCAAACTGATGAACGCTTTCATGGGGTCAATCTCCAATCCATCACTAATGTAGTGTTGACTTCGGCAGGTACTGGAATCAACTAACCAAACCTCAAGCTAAAAGGCAAGCCTATTGGGAAAGACAGGACTGAAAAGACTTCAATTTTTTTCAGTGGCTTTTCAGTTTAGTTTTGTGAGCTTCAAATTAGCTTTGCTCAGTGCTGACACCTCACTGGTGGATAAATCTTAAATCTCTGTCAGCAACCATGGAGATGTGAAAATTAGTGGGAAATGAATTTAAACTTCTGCTCAACAGCTCTCCTTTAACAGTGTCAAGTGACCCCAGCCTTCACGACCTTCTGATTATTCTGATCCCAAATCTTGATCGAAGCTCATCAGTTTAGGAATTGAGCCCTTCAGTCTTGGGCTCAACATCCAAGTTAAATAGTTTGGTTACTTCTTTACTGACACCTTCCGCTATTTTAACAATCCCTGTATGCAGAACAAAAGTTTAGCCACTTTGAGCCTTGCTTCATAGTTTTGCAGGTCAATGCTCTCTGGACCCTTTCTGAAGGTGACTAAAACTGCACCCACCACTGTTTAACTTATGTTAACTTTTAATTCAATGCCCTTCAGTACCTAGTAAGTCTCAACTGATCAAAGACTCAAATGTTATAAAAATTTGCATTTATATAGTGATTTTAAATGCAGAAAAATGTCCCAAATGCTTCATGGAGGCATAAGGAAAAAAATGAACAGCCAAAAATCACAGCAAATCCTTTTCTGACTCCAGCAGTAAAAAACCCATTACACCTCACACCCTAAAGGTCAGACATTAATGTGAAGTGCTCCGCCTATTCCAGCAATTCAGGCACACATTAAAAACCTCACAACATGACTGAAGAAAAAGCAGTTCTCATTCACTTCCCTCAAAAAATGGCCCATTTTACATTCCACACATTTCCTGTTACCTCTCTGAATAACATTTACCACAAAAATGCATCTGGAATACTTCAGTCCAACTGCAGAACAATTGATGAAAATTGTGTACAGTTAAATGGCAAATTGATGATGGCACTGTTGTAGAGCAGACCATTCAATGATTGGAGCAAAAAGAATGTGGCAGTACAGGGGATAGTATAGTCATGGGAATATATACTGTTCTGTGCAATCGCAGCCGTGAGTTCCGAAGGCTGTGTCGCCTGCCCGGTGCCAGGCTATTGGACATCTTCTCATAACTGGAGAACTGAGGGTGGAAGAGGGAAGGACCAGCTGTCTTGGAACCCACAGCAGACAACTAAAAATGAGGTTCTGCTGAGAGCGTTTGAGCACAAATTTAAAAAGTAATCTCCAGATTACTAACTGAACTAAATACAGGGAAATTAAAGGTTTAAATGCCTGGCTGAAAAAGTGGTTTCCATTCATAAGGCACTGGCACCAGTACTGAGCAAAGAGGGAGCTGTTCCACTGGACAGACTCCACTTAAACTGGGCTGGGATCAATGTCCTAGAGAATTGAATAACTAGCACTGTAGATAGGCTCTAAATTAATAAATGGGGTGGGGCGGGGGGGTGAGTGCAGAGGCTAGGCTAAATTTATAAGTCTGAAGGGAAAAGTCAAGGATGTGGAAAAAAGTAGCAATTTGGGTAAAATCAAGCAGATTGAGTCAGGAAGGGACAAAGATTAATAATGGTAATAGGGCACTGGCAACTAAAGGTGACATCAGGGGAAAATAGTAATGTTAACATTAAAGGCAATACATCTGAATATATGAAGCATTTGTAACAAGATTGATGAATTAATGGCACAAATGGAGATAAATAATGATCTAGTAGCCATTATTGAGATGTGGTTGCTGGGCAGCCAAGGTTGGGATCTAAATATGCCAGGGTACTTGACTTTAAAAAAATAAGCAAAATGGAAAAGGAGGTGGGGTAGCCCTGACAATAAATAAGGTAGTAGCAAGAAAGGATCTTCGCCCAGTAATTAGGATGTAGAATCAGTATGGGTGGAGATAAGAAATAACTACGGGCAGAAAACACAGGGTGTAATTCATGTAATGCTGCAAGGATCAGGGCTGGGCCTCAGCTCTTTGTAATCTATGGCAATTACTTACATGCGGAGACTAAGTGGAATATATCCAAAGTTTCCACTCTAACCTTTCTGTCCTTGGCCTGCCGCGGTGTTCCAATGAAGCTCAACACAAGCTTGAGGAACACCACTCATCTTTCGACTGGGCACTTCACAACCTTCTGGACTCAACAATTTTAAGTCATAACCTGTGCCAACAGTTTGTTCTGTTTTTCTTAGCTGGTTTGATTTTTTTTCCTCTCGTTTCACTCATATTTCCTTTTCCTTGCTTTCGGGCGGCAGCTATCCCACCATTCAGCCATTCACATCTATGTTTCTTTACTTGTCCCTGTCACGAACGAAAGAAAACCAAATTATTGTATTTTTGTGCACTTGGGTGTTATTGTCAGCTGCCATTATACACAGCATGTTAAGTTGATTTACTTCTGTGTTCAACTTGTTTAAAAATGGAGGTGGGGGGAGAACACTTCAACAGGAGGTGGGACAGCTACTTGAAGGTCACATGACTGAGAAGCCTCCCTTTTTAGTCCGTCTAATTTTGAAACAGTTTCAGTTTAAAGAGAACAGCTCATACAAGAAACAGCTGCCTTGAAGCCGTGCATCTTGTTATCCATGGGCCTGTAAGAAAAAAAAACAGTCTCAAAAGCAGCAAGATATGTCTCTGCTGTCTGCCAGTTTCTCTCATTAAAAAGGGTGAAATCAGAAACTAAGCTGTTTCAGCTTATCCCTCAGAAGGAAGTTTAAGGGAAAAGGTTTCCTACGACTTCTAACCCACTCAGCATTTCCAGTTAGTTAATTCCAGCTTTGGATTTTTAAGTTAGTTAGAAAAAAAAAAGGACTCTGGTTTCAACTGGGACCCCCGTCAGCTTGCAATTAAGCTATTTTCTACTTGGTAAATATCCTTGCCCTTTTTGATGCCTTTACCTTTCCTTGTATGTTAGTGAGCATGCGTTGCAAAGTTAACCCCCTCCTGAGCTCAAGAGTGTGTTTTAATAAACCCTACTCTTTTTTTAAACTGTAACAGTGTTGTCGCGGTCCTTTAAAAATCAGGGTTCACAAACTGAGGGAGTGGAGAAATACGAGATCAGGATTTTTTTTGTTTTTAAAAAAAAGGGAAGAATTTAAATCACCATCTGCTTACAGACAGGTTGTTGAAACTATAGAGAAATTTGTTTTCAACATTAACTGCTTGTTCTTAACCTGTCACTTAATCTGTTCTGCCTTACACCTTACCACAGACTTTCCCTTTGGTTCTTTTACCCAGTCTCCCCCCTTTCACTGACTTGAAATCCATTATATTTCTAACTTCTTCCAGTTCTGATCAAAGTCAAAGACCTAAAACACTGTTGCTCTCTCCACAGATACTGCCAGACAGAGTATTTCCAGCATTTTCTGTTTTTATTTCAGAATTTCAGCGTTGGCAGTATTTTCCTTTTGTAATTCATCCAAATTTGCTGATAATATAAAGCTAAGTGGAAGGCAAACTGTGAAGACACAGAGACTGCAAGGTGATAAAAACCAGTTAAATGATCAGACAAGAATGTGGCAGTTGGAGTATAATGTGAGGAAATGTTAAATTATCTACTTTGGTGGGAAGAATGGAAAAGCAAAATATTTTTTAAAAACTTGAGAGACTGAATCACTGGTTTCAGAGGGATTTGCATGTCCATGTATGTGAAACACAAAAAGTTAACATACAGGTACTGCAAGCAACTAGGGAGGCAAATGGTATGATGGCCTTTATTGTAAGAGGGTTGGCATACAAGAGGAAGTCTTGTTGCAATATAGGGCTTTAGTGAGACCAGACCTGGAGTACTGTACAGTTTCGACTCTGTACAAAAGGAAGGATATACTTGCCTCAGAGGGTGTGCAACAAAGGTACGCTCGATTAATTTCTGGGATGACAGGGCTGTCCTTTTGAGGTGAGATTGAACAGAATGGTCTTATATGCACTGGAGTTCATAAGAATGAGAGATGATTAGATGGCTTGAATGTTTAGATGCTGAGAAACTGTGTCCCCTGTGGGCAAAGTCTAGAACTAGGGGTTGGCCATTTAGGCCAAAGATCAGAAGAAATCTCTTCACTCAGAGGTTTGTGAATCTTTGGAGTTCTCTACCCCAGTGGACTGTGGATGCTCAATGGTTATATGTAAGACTGAAACTGAAAAGATTTTTAGGCACAAAGAGAATATGGGGATACAGCAGGGAAGTGGAGTGTTGTAAAAGTTCAGCCACAATATTACTGAATGGCAAAGCTAGCTCAAAGGGCCGTTTGGCCTACTCCTGCTCCTGTATCTTTACTCCTTCTGTTCTTGTGATTATGACACTGGACCAACTCACAAACTAGAGTTCAAATGCCACCATGACATGTAGTTAGAATCATGAACAGTAGAGCACAGAGTTTGCGTCAGCGATTTTGAAGAGCAATCCAGTCAGCCCCACTCACCCCTGCCATTTCCTTCTCATATCCATGCAATTTTTTTCCTCTTAAGTATTTATCCATCTCTCTTTTGAAAGCTACTGTTGAATGTGTATCCACATGAGGCAGTCCATTACAAAACCTAACCAGCCCTTCAACCATTCGAAAAGTTTATTTTTATATCCTCTATCTAAACCCTTCATGATACATCAAATCTCCTCTTCAGCATCTATGCTCCAAAGAGAACAACCCCATCTTCTAAAGTCTAGTCACATAACTGAAATCCCTCATCTCTGAAACCATTCCAGTACATCATTTCTGTACCATCTCTGAAGCCTTCATGTCCTTCCCAAAGTGTGGTGCCCAGAATTGGCCACAATACTCCAGCTGAGGCCAAACTACTGTTTTATGTCTATTTAGAATAAAATCCTAAATTTTGTATTCAGTAATTCGACTTATAAAGCCCAGGGACCCACATGCTTTATTCGCTGCTTTAAGATGTCCTGGTGACTTTCCTAGATTTCTCTCTTCTTGCATCCCCTTTAAAATTGTACCCTTCAGCATGTATTGTCTCTCATTTTGTCTACCAAAATCTATCACCTCACACTTTTCTGCATTGAATTTCATCTTCCATGTATGTCCCCATTCCACCAACCTGTCGATATCTTGAAGTCTATGGCTATGTTCCACACTGTTTACTACACTTCCAAGTTTTATGTTACTTGCAAATTTCAAAATTGTGCTCTGTACTCCAAGTCACTGATGTACATCAAAAATAGAAAAAGTCCGAGTACCAAACTTTGGGGGAACTCTGCTTTAAACCTCCCTCCAGTCCAAAAACAGCATTCAATACAACTGTTTTCTATTGCCTTAGACAATTTTGTATCTATGCTGCAACTGTCCTTTTTGTCCCATGAGCTTCAAATTTGACAAAAGGCCTGTGGTGCTCTATCAAAAGCCATTTGAAAGACTATACAAAACATAAACAGCGCTGCCCTCACCCACCTTCTGTTAGCTTATCAGAAAACTCAATCAAGTTAGTCAAATACAATTTGCGCTTAAATATGTGCTAGCTCACTACATTCAAATTGGAAGGCTGTATCTAGTTCAGTGCTGCAAGAATAACTACTCAGACCTCAGCTATGTACAAATTATATCAATGACTGATGGCGAAGAGAGAGTAATGTACCTAAATTTGCTGACATTATTAGATTAGATTAGAGAGACAGCACTGAAACAGGCCCTTCGGCCCACCGAGTCTGTGCCGACCATCAACTACCCATTTATACTAATCCTACACTAATCCCATATTCCTACCAAACATCCCCACCTGTCCCTATATTTCCCTACCACCTACCTATACTAGTGACAATTTATAATGGCCAATTTACCTACCAACCTGCAAGTCTTTTGGCTTGTGGGAGGAAACCGGAGCACCCGGAGAAAACCCACGCAGACACAGGGAGAACTTGCAAACTCCACACAGGCAGTACCCAGAATCGAACCCGGGTCCCTGCAGTTGTGAGGCTGCAGCGCTAACCACTGCGCCGCCCTTAGGTTGGAATGTAAGCTGTGAGGAGTACATGAAAAGTCCGCAAAGAGATATAGACAGGTGAAGTAAGTGGACAACAAAGTAGCAGATGGAGTACAATAGAGTTAGAGTCATTATGGCAAAGGACGAGGCCATTTGTTCCATCTAATCCAATGCTGGCTCTCCATAGAGGAATCCAGTCAGTTCCATTCCTCTGCTTTATCCCTGTCACTCTAGAAATTTATTTCCCTCAAGTGCTTATCCAATTTCCTTTTGAAATTCATTGATCATCTCCACTTCCATCATCCTCTTAGGCAGCAAGTTCCAAGTCACTACCATTCGTTGCATAAAAATGTTCTTCCTCAGATCGCCCCTGTATCTCTCGAGGATTTAACAGGCAGGGTGGAAAACGAAAACCTGTAGATGTAGTGTATTTGGATTTCCAGAAGGCATTCGATAAGGTGCCACATAAAAGGTTACTGCACAAGATAAGAGCTCATGGTGGAGGGTAATATATTACATGGACAGAGCATTGGCTAACTAACAGGAAACAGAGTCGAGATAAATGAGCAGTTTCAGGTTGGCAAACTAACTAGTGCAGTACCACAGGGATCAGTGCTGGGGCCTCAACTCTTACAATCTATATTAATGACTTGGATGAAGGAACTGAGAGTATTGTAGCCAAATTTGTGGATGATACAAAGATAGATAGGAAAGCAAGTTGTGAAGAGATCACAAAGTGTCTCCAAAGAGATAGATAGGTTTGGGCAAAAATTTGACAGATGGAGTATAATGTGGAAATATGAGAGGTTATCCACTTTGGTAGGAATAGAAAAGTAGAATTTTATTTACATGGAGACTGCAGAATGCTGCAGTACAGAGGAACCTGGGTGTCCTTGTTCATGAATGACAAAAAGTTAGCATGCAGGTACTGCAAGTAATTAGGAAGGCAAATAGAATGTTAGCCTTTATTGCAAGGGGGATGGAGTATAAAAGTAGGGAGGTCTTGCGACAACTACACAGGGCATTGGTGAGACTCCACCTAGAGATCTGCACACAGTTTTAGTCTCCTTATTTGAGGGATAAACTTGCATTGGAAGCAGTTCAAAGAAGGTTCACAAGGCTGATTCCTAGGATGAAGGGGCTGTCTTATGAGGCAAGGTGAAGCAGGTTTGGCCTGTACTCATTGGAGTTTAGAAGATTTGAGAGGTGACCTTATTGACACAAAAGATTCTGAGGGGTCTTGACAGAGTAGATACGGAGAGGATGTTTCCCTGCGTGGGGGAAATCTAGAACTAGGGGGCACAGTGTTGTATGTATCAAAGACAAATGGTGAAGAATGAAGCTAGACACAGATCCTTTTCTTGATAGTTTTATTCACAGAAAGTAGTATTATACATCTCTGCCTCCTGCCTTCTTCCCGTGTCTTCATATCCACTCGAGTCCTTAATTAACAATGCCCTTCACCTGTGCATCTTTAACATAATGAATCTACCATTTACACACAGTGTTGAAATACAGGAGTCTCACTTTTAAAACTGAGATGAGGAGGAATTCCTTCTGAGAGTCGTTGATCTTTGGAATTCCCTCAGGTCGCTGACCCGAAACGTTAACTCTGCTTCTTTTTCCACAGATGCTGCCAGACCTGCTGAGTGGTTCCAGCATTTCTTGTTTTTATTTGGGACCTGTACAAGTTGGACGGGTTGCATCTGAACGGGACCAACATCCTTTCTGGGAGGTTTGCTAGTGCTGTTGGGGGGGCGGTTTAAATTAATTTGGCAGGCGGATGGGATAAAGAGTGGAGGTACAGTAGGGGGGGAGGCACAACCAAATATAGAAGAGAAACTGAGTCAGCCTGGAAGGCAGAGCAAATATAGACCTGTTAAAGCACAAGTGAAAAATGCAAGGCTGGATTGCATATACTTTAATGCAAGGAGTCTTACTAATAAGACAGATGAATTGAGGGCATTGATTAGCATATGGGATTATGATATTGATGCTATCACAGAGACATAGCTGAGGGAAGGGCAGGACTGGCAGCTCAATATTCCAGGGTATAGAATCTTCAGGCGTGACAGGGGAAGGTGTAAAAGAGGAGGTGGCATTGCACTGTTGATCAAGGAGTCAATTACTGCAGTAAGGAGGGATGATATCTTAGAAGGTTCCTCAAATGAGGCCATATGGGCAGAACCTAAGAACAAAAGGGGGGCAATCACTTGGTTGGACGTGTACTACAGGCCTCCAACAGTCAGGGAGAGATAGAGGAGTAGATATGTAGGCAAATCTCAGAGAGGTGTAAAAATAATAGGGTAATAATAGTACGGGATTTCAACTTCCCCAATATCAACTGGGATAGTCTTAGTGCAAAAGGATTAAAGGGAAGGAATTCTTGAAATGCATACGGGAGAGCTTTTTGAGCCAGTACGTAGAAAGTCCTACAAGAGAAGGGGCAGTACTGGACCTAATCCTAGGGAATGAAGCTGGACAAGTGGCAGAAGTATCAGTGGGAGAGCATTTCGGGGATAGTGACCATAACTCTAAGATTTAAGGTAGTTATGGAAAAGGACAAAGACGGGCCAGAAATAAAGGTACTGAATTGGGGGAAGGCTGATTTCAATTTGATAAAACAGGATCTGGCCAAAGTGGACTGGAAGCAGCTACTTGTAGGAAATTCTACACAAGGCCAGTAGGAGGCATTCAAAGAGGAAATAGTGAGAGTTCAGAGCCAACATGTACCCATTACGGTGAAGGGTAGGACCAACAAATCCAAGGAACCCTGGATATCAAGGGATAGAGAGAGTATTGGATCAGGAACAAAAAGGAGGCTAATGGCAGATTTGGAACGCTGAAAACAGCGGAGGCATTAGAAGAGTATAGAAAGTGTAGAGGGGTACTTTAAAAAGTAATTAGGAGAGCGAAGACGGGACATGAAAAAACATTGGCAGTCATTATAAAGGAAAATCCTAAGGCATTTTATAAGTATATTAAGGCAAGAGGATAACCAGGGAAAGAGTAGGGCCCATTAGGGACCAAAGTGGCAATGTGTGTGTGGAGCCGGAGGACACAGGTGAGGTTTTAAATGATTACTTTTCATCTGTTTTCACTGTGGAGAACGACGATGCAGGCGTAGAGATCAGGGAGGGGGATTGCGATATACTTGAACATATTAACATTGAAAGGGAAGAAGTATTAGATGCTTTAGCGGGCTTAAGAGTGGATAAATCCCCAGGCCTAGATGAGATATATCCCAGGCTGTTGTGAGCGGCAAGGGAGGTGATAGCAAGGGCTCTGACACAAATTTTCAGATCCTCTCTGGCCATAGGAGAGGTGCCAGAGGACTGGAGGATAGCGAATGTGGTACCATTATTCAAGAAGTGTAGCAGGGAAAAACCAGGTAATTACAGGCTGGTGAGTCTAACATCAGTGGTTGACAAACTATTGGAAAAAATTCTGAGGGACAGGATTAATCTCCACTTGGTAAGTTTGCGGATGACACAAAGGTTGGTGGAGTTGCGGATAATGATGAGGATTGTCAGAGGATACAGCAGGGTATAGATCGGTTGGAGACTTGGGCGGAGAAAAGGCAGATGGAGTTTAATCCGGACAAATGTGAGGCAATGCATTTTGGAAGGTCTAATGCAGGTGGGAAGTATACAGTAAATGGCAGAACCCTTAGGAGTATTGACAGGCAGAGAGATCTGGGCGTACAGGTCCACAGGTCACAAAGTGGCAACGCAGGTGGATAAGGTAGTCAAGAAGGCATACGGCATGCTTGCCTTCATCGGTCGGGGCATAGAGTATAAAAATTGGTAAGTCACGTTGCAGCTGTACAGAACCTTAGTTAGGCCACACTTAGAATATTGCGTGCAATTCTGGTCGCCACACTACCAGAAGGACGTGGAGGCTTTGGAGAGGGTACAGAGGAGGTTTACCAGGATGTTGCCTGGTCTGGAGGGCATTAGCTATGAGGAGAGGTTGGAAAAACTCGGATTGTTTTCACTGGAACGACGGAGGTGGAGGGGCGACATGATAGAGGTTTACAAAGTTATGAGCGGCATGGACAGAGTGGATAGTCAGAAGCTTTTTCCCAGGGTGGAAGAGTCAGTTACTAGGGGACATAGGTTTAAGATGCGAGGGGCAAAGTTTAGAGAGGATGTGCGAGGCAAATTTTTTACACAGAGGGTGGTGAGTGCCTGGAACTTGCTGCCAGGGGAGGTGGTGGAAGCAGATACGATAGCCACGTTTAAGAGACATCTTGCCAAATACATGAATAGGATGGGAATAGAGGAATATGGGCCCCGGAAGTGCAGAAGGTGTTAGTTTAGGCAGGCATCAAGATCGGCGCAGGCCTGGAGGGCCGAATGGCCTGTTCCTGTGCTGAACTGTTATTTGTTCTTGGAGAGGCTGGGATTAATCAGGGATAGTCAGCATGGCTTTGTCAGGGGGAGATCGTGTCTAATTAACTTGATTGAATTTTTCGAGGAGGTGACTAGATGTGTAGATGAGGGTAAGGAAGTTGATGTAATCTACAAGGATTTCAGTAAGGCTTTTGATAAGGTCCATCATGGGAGATTGGTGAAGAAGGTAAGAGCCCATGGGATCCAGGCCAATTTGGCAAATTGGATCCAAAATTGGCTCAGTGGCAGGGGGCAGAGGGTAATGGTCGAGGGTTGTTTTTGCGAGTGGAAGCCTGTGACCAGTGGCGTACCACAGGGATCGGTGCTGGGACACTTGCTGTTTGTAGTGTACATTAATGATTTAGACATGAATATAGGAGGTATGATAAGTAAGTTCGCAGATGACACAAAAATTGGTGGTGTCATAAATAGTGAGGAGGAAAGCCTTAGATTACAGGACAATATAGATGGGATGATAAGATGGGCGGAGCAGTGGCAAATGGAATTTAATCCTGAGAAGTGTGAGGTGACGCATTTCGGGAGGACTAACAAGGCAAGGGAATATACAATGGATGGTAGGACCTTAGGAAGTACAGAGTGTCAGAGGGACCTTGGTGTACTTGTCCATGGATCACTGAACGCACCAGCACAGGTAGATAAGGTGGTTAGGAAGGCAGATGGGATACTTGCCTTTATTGGCCGAGGCATAAATATAAGAGCAGGGAGGTTATGATGGAGCTGCATAAAACGCTAGTTAGGCCACAGCTGGAGTACTGTGTACAGTTCTGGGCACCACACTGTAGGAAGGATGTGATTGCACTGGAGAGGGTGCAGAGGAGATTCACCAGGATGTTGCCTGGGCTGGAGCATTTCAGCTATGAAGAGAGACTGAAAAGGCTAGGATTGCCTTCCTTAGAACAGAGAAGGATGAGGGGAGACATGATTGAGGTATACAAAATTATGAGCGGCATTGATAGGTTAGATAGGAAGAGACTTTTTCCCTTAACGGAGGGGTCAATAACCAGGGGCCAGAGATTTAAGGTAAGGGGCAGGAGGTTTAGAGGGGATTTGAGGAAAAAAAATTTCACCCAGAGGGTGGTTGGAATCTGGAACACACTGCCTGAAGTGGTGGTAGAGGCAGGAACCCTCACAACATTTAAAATGTACTGAAATGAGCACTTAAAACGCCATAGCATACAAGGCTACGGGCCAAGTGCTGGAAAATGGGACTAGAATAGTTAGGTGCTTGATGGCCAGCACAGACACTATGGGAGAAGGGCCTGTTTCTGTGCTGTTTGACTCAATGAATCTATGACCGAGGGACTTGTCAGCCCACAGCTTCAACAATTTGCTCAGTACCACTTCCCTGGTGACTGTAATTTTCTTGAGTTTCTCCCTTCCATCTCCTGATTTGCAGCTATTTCTAGGATAGCCTTCATATCTTCTTTAGTGAAGACTGATGCAAAATACCTAATAAATTCATCTGCCATCTCCTTAATTTCCCTTACTGCTTCCCAGACTCACTTTCTATAGGACCAACACTCACTTTGTTAACTTTTCTTTTTTTAAATATCTTTAGGAACTGCTATCTATTTTGATATTTCAAGCCAGCTTTCTCTCATACTCAAATTTTTCCCTCCTCATTAATACTTTAGTCATCTCTGCTGCTTTTTATATTCTGTCCAATCTTCTGATCTGCCACCCAACTTTGCACAATTATATGCTTTTTCATTAAGTTTGACACTACCTTTAACTTTTTAGTTAACCACAGATAGTGGGTCCTCCCTTGGAATTTTTCTTTCTCGTTGGAATGTATCTATTCCATGTATTCTGAAATATCCCCTTAAATGTCTACTACTGCAATGCTATTGACCTATCTCTTAAATAAAAGCAAAATACTGCAAATGCTGGAAATCTGAAATAAAAACAAGAAATGCTGGAAATACTCCAGCCTGGCAACATCTGTGGAGAGAGAAGCAGAGTTAACGTTTCAGGTCAGTGACCCTTCATCAGATCCTCTCTCTTAACCTATTTTGCCAGTTCACTTTCGTTGGCTCTGCTTTCATGCCCTCATAATTGTCCTTATTTAAGTTTAAAATACTAGTCTTAGACCAACTCTTCTCTCCCTCAAACTGAATGCAAAATTCAATCATATTATGATTGCTGCTGTCTCGGGGTGCCTTCACTTTGAAGTCATTAATTAATCCTATCTCATTGCACAATACCAGGTCTAGTGTAGCCTGCTCTCTGGCTGGCTCCAGAATGTGCTGTTCTAAGAAACTCTCTCGAAAATATTCTATGAGCTCCTCATCTAGGCTAACTTTGCCCATCTTATTTTTCCAATCTATATGTAGATTAAAATGCCCCATGATTATCGCTGTACCTTTCTGACAAGCACCCATTATTTCTTCCTTTATACCCCGTCCGACCATGTGGTTACTGTTCAGGGGACTGTACACCACTCCCACAAGTAACTTCTTACCTTTATCATTTCTCATCTCGACCCAAACTGCCTCTACATCCTGATGCCCTGAAATTAGGTCATCCCTTTCTATTGTGCTAATACCATTGTTAATTAACAGAGCCACCCCTCCACCTTTTCCTAGCTTCCAGTCCTTCCTAAAGGTCATGGACCCTTCAATATTCAGGTCCCAATCTATGCTGTCCTGCAGCCATGTCTCTGTAATGGCTATCAGATCGTACTTATTTATTTCTATTTGCACTATCACTTCATCTGTTTTGTTTCGAATGCTACGTGCATTCAGACAGAGCCTTTAGTTTTGCCTTTTCATTTTTTTTTTTAACCTCTTGCATTGTCTGCTGATTTACTCTTAGATTTGTAATCACTGTCCCTTCCTGTCACAGTTTGTTTATCTTTTCCCATATTGATATCTGTCTCTCTTGCATTATCTCTACCCTTTCATTTACATCTTCCCAAATTTGATCCCGTCATCCAACTATTTAGTTTAAAACCCTCTCTGCTTCCCCAGTTATGCAACTCGCTGGAACACCGGTCCCAGCATGGTTCAGGTGCAGACCGTCCCAACGGTGCAGCCCCCACTTTTCCCAGTACTGGTGCCAGTGCCCAGGAACCAGAACCCACTTCTACCACAACAGTCTTTGAGCCACGCATTCATTTCTCTAATCTTATTTGACCTACTCCAATTTGCCAGTGGCTCAGGTAATAATCCAGAGATCACCACCTTTGAGATTCTGCTTCTTAATTTGGTGCCTAGCTGCTCATATTGACTGTGCAGAACCTCTTTCTGTGTCCTGCCTATGTCATTGGTACCTACATGGACCACGACGACTGGATCCTCCCCCACCCACTGTAAGTTCCTCTCCAGCACTGAGCAGATGTCCCAAACCGGACAGGCAACATAGCCTTCTGGATTCTCACTCTTTCAGTGTCAATCCCCCTACGACCACTACTTTACTTTTTGCTCCCCCAACTTGAACGGCTTCCTGTACCATGGTGCCATGGTCAGTCTGCTCATCTGCATTTAACACTAACAATAATGGGTAGTTAAAGTCTCCCATTATCACTACTCTATGGTTCTTGCACATCTCAATAACATCTTGGCAATTCTGCTGCTCTATCTCCTACCTACTGTTTGATGGCCGATAAAATACAAGTAGCATAATAGCTCCAAGAGCATAATGGTTCATGCCAACTAATTCATGAAGACTACTTCAATTTCAGCCCAGTCAACTCTGTAGGGGGTTGGTGCCCAATTTGGGAGAACTATCCCTCAGACTAGCTGAACAGCCTGAAATAGTCACAAAAACATTAATATATGCCAAAATTCCTAGCTCTGTACTGAGGTGGAGGTATGCTGTCAGATGTGAGTTACCTGGGAGTCCTCAATCTCAATTCTGCACCCCATGAGGTACAATGGCTTCAGATCAAATCAGGTCACAAAAAGCAGGACAAATCCAACCCGGCCAATTACCACCCAATCAGTCTACTCTCGATCATCAGCAAAGTGATGAAAGGTGTTGTCGATAATGCTATCGAACGCCACTTAAACGGCAACAACCTGCTCAGTTTGGATTCTGCCAGGGCCAGCTCCTGGTCTCATTACAGCCTTGCTCCAAACCTGGACAAAAGAGCTGAACTCAAGAGGGGAAGTGAGAGTGCTTGCCCTTTGCAGCCTTTGACTGACTGTGGCATCAAGGAACCCTAGCCAAATTGAAGTCAATGGAAATCAGGGGAAAACTCTCCACTGGCTGGAATCATACCAAACACAAAGGAAGCCAGTATGGTTGTTGGAGGCCAATCATCTCAGCGGCAGGAGTTCCTCAGGGTAATGTCCTAGGTCCAACCATCTTCAGCTGCTTCATCAATAACCTTACTTCCATCATAAGGTCAGAAGTAGGGATGTTCGCAGTGTTCAGTACCATTCGCGGCTCCTCAGATACTGAAGCAGACCTGGACAACATTCAGGCTTTGGCTGTTAAGTGGCAAGTAACATTCGTGCCACACAAGTGCTGGACAATGACGATCTCCAACAAGAGAGAACCTAACCTTCTCCCCTAGTCACTCAACAGCATTACCATCACTGAATCCCCCACTATCAACATCCTGGGGGTTACCAATGACCAGAAACTGAACTGGAGCAGCCCCATACAGGACAAAGCAGCCTGTTGATCGGCACCCCATCCACCACCTTCAACATTCAATCCCTCGACCACCGATGCACAGTGGCAGCAGTGTGTATGTACCATCTATAAAATGCACTTCAACAACTCATCAAGCCTCCTTCAACAGCACCTTCCAAACTCACAAACTCTTCCACCTAGAAAGAAAAGAGCAGCATACACTTGGGAACACCACCATTTACTAGTTCTCCTCCAAGCCACACACCATCCTGACTTGAAAATATATTGCTGTTCCTTCACTGACTCGATCAAAATCCTGGAACTCCCTCCCAATCAGCACTGTGGTTGTGCCAGCACCAGATGGACTGCAGCAGTTCAAGAAAGCAGCTCACCACCACCTTCTCATGGGCAATTAGGGATGGGCAATAAATGCTGGCCTTGCCAGCAATGCCCACATCCCATGAAAACAAATGGGAAAAAAAACAAGCACACCACCCTCCCATCTCAACTAATGAATAAACGTTGTGCATCAATTGGTTGTTGAGTACTGTGCACAGTTCTGGTGTCCATATTATAAAAAGATATACAGGCACTGGGGAAGGTGCAAGAGAGATTTACAAGGATGATGCCAAATCTGAGAGGTTATACCTAACAGAAAAGACTGAACAGCATGGTACTCTTTTTTTCTTGAAAAGAGAAGGCTGAGAAGTGACCTAATAAAGATCTGTAAGATTATGAAAGGATTTAATAGGGTAGACAAATATGTTTCCAATTGTGGGGAAATCGCAAAATGAGAAGACATAAATATAATAAATCCTATACAGAATTCAGGAGAAACTTCTTCACCCAGAGAGTGAATAGAACGTGGAAATTACTTCTACATGGACTAGTTGAAGTGAATAGTATAGATACACTTAAGGGGAAACTAGATAAACACAAGGGAGAAAGGAATAGAAGGCTATGCTGATAAGTTTAGATCATAAGGGATAGGAGGAGGCTCATGTGGAATTGGCATGCACCTGTTCAGCTGAATGGCCTGTTTCTAGGCTGTACATTCTATCTACTTCTATGTAACTTCCAGGAAACAAGGACACAATGTCCTCTGAATGGGAGATCTCAATGTGCATCAGAACATTACTACATCAGGTGGTGAGGGAACATTAGAAACTAACCTTCTTGACCTCATCCTTACCAGCCATTGGTACCACACAGATTGGTACACAATCCTTGTGAAGATGAACTCAATTCTACCATGAAGGCATCCTCCATCAAAGTGTGGCACTAACCTGGTGATAAGTAAAACAGACACAGGACAGACTGAGCAGCTCAAAACCAAGCAGTCAGAAGACACTGAGGGGCAGCAACAGAACTTTATTACTGCTAACAGATCAAAGCAAAGTTCTGTAGTCCTACCACATCCAGCTGAGAATGATATTGGACAACCAGCTAACTAAAAGAATATGGAGGCTCTATGAACAACTCCATGTTGGAGCCTAACAAAAGTGCAAAGGATAAGGCTCAAGTATTTGCAATTGTCTTCAACCAAAGCACTGCATGATCCTACTTGGCCTTCACTGAGGTTTCCACCTTCACAGTACCCAGCCTACTCTGTTCATTCCATGTGACATGAAGTGATATGGGTCCTGACAAAATCCTAGCAGTGATGCTTAAGAGGAGTACATTAGAGTGATCTGCTCCCCTAACAAAACTCTTTCAGTACAGCTATAACACCGGTATTTACCACACAATGCGAAAGATCACCCAGGTAAATTTGGGACAAATCAAACCCAGTCAATTACTGCCCTATTAGTCTCCTCCTGATCATCAGTACTGCCATTGAGCAACAACTACTCATCAACAACCTGCTCACCAAAGCTCATTTCAGTTCTGCCAGAATTACTTGGCTCCAGATCTCAGGGTCACGTCCTCAATTTGGACAGGGACGCAGCAGTTGAATATCAGCGGAAAGCTAGTAGCAGCCTTCAGCATCAAGACAGCATTCAACCAAGTCCGGCACAAAGGAGCTTAGGCAAAACTGCTGTCAATGGGGGTCAAGGTAAAAACTCGCCAATGGCTGGAGTCACATTTGGCACAAAGGAAAATGGGTGTGCTGTTGGACACTATCCCTCACAGACCCACGACATTAGTGAAAAAATTTTCGGGGGCTCCTTCCTTTATCCAACCATCTCGAACTGCTTCAAAGACCATCCTTCCATCATAAGGTCAGAAGTGAGACTATTCACTGATGATTCCAGTGTTCAGTACCAGTTACAACTCCTCTGATAATGAAGCAGCCCATGCATGTCCACAAGAGGATCTGGACAACATCCAGACTTGGGTAGACAAGTGCTGGGTAATGACCATCTCAAACAAGAGAAAGCTCAGAGGCATCTGCAACACAGATTGAGACACCGAGGTCAAGTGTGGCTTTATCACCATCACCCATATCCCGACAGCAAATTTAATAGCACAGACTATTGGATCCTTGAAAATATTATGAATTGAAAGAATATTACTGCTTACTGGAATCCACCTGAGCAATTCATTGCAATTCATCAAGCTTGAACCTCACCATACTGGCTTCACAAGAAGAAATTTGTCCAATGCCTTTTATTATCATCCACTAGCCAGCTGCCAAAACAGGTCAACTTCATTTAGCTTTTAGCATCCAGCACTGGGGAAATAGCCAATATTAACACAGCAAGGCAATACAATTCTCAGTGCAAAAAGACTTCCAGTGACAACAGAGTTAAGTCTGAGCATCAGAACCCACAACAGCTCCTCACGTTATTCCTTGAACATCAGCTTTAGTGATTTAAGTTATTTATAGGAGAGGCTGATAATGTGCAGTGGTTGATTAGCTGGCAAAAAAAATGATCGAGTGGCAAATTACATATCTCGCTTTCCTTCACAACCCACTATAGTGATATTCTGAAGCCTCATGGGGGGAGGGCGGGGGCAGGGAGCGGGCCCGGGGGGGGGGGGAAAGAAAGGTCTGTGTTCGACAATGCATATATGTATATCTGAATCAACACTTTTATTTTAAAAAATTTAGTTGAAAACCGAATCAAATTATCATCCAATTTGTCCCAGTCATTCTGATAACCTCAAACTGAAATACTGTCTCACTCTCACACACACACAAAATGACAAAATCTCTGAAGTCCTTGAACATTTAGCTGCTTCCCAAATCTGTGCACAACATTCCTGGAACTATGTTCAAACCCCTCCAATCAGGTTTCTGCTCTGCCACAGTATCAAAGCAGTTCAGTCACAAATGACATCCTATGTGACTGTGACAAAGGTAAACTTTCCACTTTCCAGTATGATGCCACCAAACACATCTACCCCTCCACTCCCCTTTCAGCATTCCCAAGTGACCATTCTCTCTAGGACACCCTAGTCCACTCTTCAGTCACCCCTCCATGCAAGTGCAGGAATTGCAACTCCTTGCCTTTTACCTCCTCCCTTCCCACCAGCCAAGGCCCAACACACTTCTTCCAAGCGCAGTGATTTACTTGTACTTCTTTCAATTTAGAATACTATATTCGCTGCTCACAATGTGGTCTCCTCTACACTCGCAGGCTAGATGACAACTGTGAACACCTCTGTTCAGTCCACAAGGGTGACCCTGAACTTCATGTTGCTTTTCATTTTAATTCTCCACCTTGCTCCCACTCTGATCTTTCTGTACTTGTCCGGCTGCAGTGTTCCAATGAAGTTCAACGAACAGCACCTCATCTTTCGACTGGGCACTTTACAGCTTTCTGGACTCAACATGGAGTTCAATAATTTTAGATCATAACCTCTGCCCCCATTTTTTTACTTTTGTTTTGCTGGCTTCCCTCCCCACCTCGGTTTCTTTCTTAATCCATTGACTTAATGCTCGGACAGCTGCAATATTACCATGTGCACCTCATCAAGATACATGTTTTTCTTCTTTACTTGGCTTTGTACCATTTAATGTCTCCTGCCTTGCACCCCATCACAGACTTTCCCTTTTGTTATTCTTTTCCAACCCCCACCCCCTCCGCTTTTACTTGCTCAAAACCCATTACATTTCTAACCTTTGCCAATTCTCATGTAAGATCATCGACCTGAAACATTAACTCTGCTTTTCTATCCATAGATGCTGCCTGACCTGAGTATTTCCAGCATTTTCTTTTTTTTTCAGATTTCCAGTACCTGCAGTATTTTGCTTTTGTAAACTTTCTACCTATCCAGTCGTAGCCAGAGAATCATCTGCAATTGCTTCTCTTCCCGCTCCCACACCATTACCTCTCAAGTCACCCAAACATCTATCTTCGGCCCCTCTTAATACTCATCTACATGCTGCCCCTCGGCACCATCATCTAAAAACCCAGCTTCAGTTTCTCACATGTACACTGGCAACACCCAGCTGTACCTCACTACCACCTCTCCCGACCTGTCTATTGTCTCTCAATTGTGAGACCACTTTGCCCAACATTCAGTAGTGAATGAGCAGAAACTTCCTCCAATATTGTGAAGACTGAAGCTATTATTTTCAGTCCCAGGAACAAATCCCATTTCCTAGTCACTGACTCCATCCCTCTCCCTGGCAACTATCCAAGGTTGAACCAAACTGTTCGCAAACTTGCTGTCATATTTCACCCCAAGATGAACTTCCGATTACAGTCACACCATCATTAAGACTACACATCTTTACCTCCATAACATCACCCAACTGCATCCCTGTCTGAGTTCAAATACTGCTGAAACCCTCATTCGTGGCTTTGTTATCTCTAGACTTGTCTGTTCCAATCTATTCCTGGCCAGTCTCCCACGTTGTATCCACTGCAAACTTGAAGGCATCCAAAACTCTGCTGCCCATACTCAGCCAAGTCTCGTTCACCCATGTTTTTCAACCTATATTGGCTTCCAGTTCAACCACACCTCAATTCTGAAATTCTCATCTTAGTCTTCAAATTACTCCATGGCCTCACGCCCTCCCTATCTCTGTAATCTCCTCCAGCCTTAGAACCCTCAGAGGTATCCGAACTCCTCCAGTTCTGGCCTCTTGACAATTCCTGATTTTAATCATTAGCCACCATGCCTTCAGCTGCCTCAGCCCCAAGTTCAGGAATTCACTCCCGAAACCTGCCCATCTCTCTTTCTTTCCTCTAAGACGTTTGTTAAAGCCAACCTATTTGACCAAGCTTTTGGTCAAGTGCCCTCATATCTCTTCAGTGGATCAGTGTCAAACTTTGTTTGATAATGCTCCAGTGAAGCACCTTGGGATATTTTACTACATTAAAGGTGCTATATATAAAAAAATTTGTTTACAGATTATAAGCATTCTAGTTATATCAATTTGTACACATGCTGCAACAGATTACTAGAGTCTATCATGTCTGAAATGGGAGTTTTCCCCTCTCTGACAGACTGTTTAAAGAAGAAATATAAACTTAAGCAGAATAAAGTTTTAAAATTTTTTTGATCAAATAATTTTGAAAACCAACCAGATTTTGTTTGGGCCTAGAGATGTATTCTACATTGATGAATGCTGCTGATGCATCCTAGGAAGTCATGCATGCTGCTAATATTCAGTTTGCAGGATATGCCTTCAGTTCAGAATCACAACTCAAGGCAAAAATATCAAGTCCAAGCCCAGGCATTTGGGAGAGATTAAGGGCTCCAAGCAAAAACTTGAAGGATGATATTACAAAAGGCAAGAAACAATTAAAAGAATAAATTTTATCATTTCGCAAAAAAATTTTATATTTAATTTTGACTTTTTTGGGGAAGATTAGCAATTGCACTTAGAGAAAAAAGGCCAATGAATTTTTTTGCCAAAGCAGCACAGCAATTTGATATTCATTTTTGCTTTATTTTTATTTACTGGTAGATTTCTCCGAACTGGTCATTCAGGATTGACTGTTTTCAGACGTTGACCATAGTTGCTCATGGGCAGTGCTCTAGCTGCTTTCTTTGGCTTTGGTTCAAATATTCCCTCCCTCTTCAGTTCTGGTTGGCAGTTGTTTTATTTTGAGTCAATTAAGTGTGCCATAGCAATACTATGACAACAAGAAGTGCAACAAACAAGAAATGCATACTAGATAAAAGACTTCTATTAGATTATTTGACATTCCTTTGGTCTTAATTCCCTGTGTGAAATGCAATCTGTAATCTTCAGGTGGAGCAAGTTTAGGTAGCTGAGGCACAGTCTTAACAGGCTGATTTGCCTCCTTTACTCTTCTGCCATTCTAGAGGTGGACAAGGACCCGCAAACATAGTTCAGTCCCCATTTTAGTTCTACATTCTGTTCTTATTTCAATATGATATATTTGATTTTAGCTACAGAAACTTATATCCCTGCATACAACTTGGTTGCTGGTTATTGTTTCTGTTGTACTTCTTGAGTCAACCTCTCCACATGACAAATTTCTATGCCAGGTTTATAATGATACTGGCTTGTGCAAACAAATAAATTCCCATAAATTGCTAAGTGTTTCCTGCAAAAAAAGGCCATTTTTTTTTCCTTTGTCACAAATTTCAAATCTCAAATAGTTTGAGTGTCAGAGTTTGAATAGAATTCAAAACTTCAAAACATTGCATGTTCACATGTTTACAATATGTTTAAATCTATCCACTGAATTTTGTTTCGTCTCTTTTATGCCTCAATTAAAATTTTGAAGGTCCCTGCCTCTCCCAAAAAGCTGGACTTGAACTTGATATTTTTGCCAAGCGCTGTGATATTGGGCTGAGCATGTGCAGTGTTCCATAACCCCAAGATTCAGCCATCGAGTCAGATGTACTGATGGAAACTAGAGAAAACTATTCAGTTTCTGTTCAAATGTTTTGCAAAATTATTTTTAACAGAAACTAGAGTTCAAGTTTCAACATCTTTATTGCTGTAAATCTTCGGTCTGTTTTTATTAAATAGAGAGGCTGTGTGCTATATTCAATGAAGAGTGCACGTGTGGTTTAATTGAGCAACACCACAGTTAGCAACTGCTCATTTTGAGAGCTAACTGCCAGCTTTTTCCACTCCTGTTCACAGCTCACACAACTAGAGTTGTTTACAACTTTTAAATTGCCATTTGTGTGCTGACATAGTACAGAAGCAGAAATATTATGCTTCATCGGGCCAGTTCAGGCAGAGCAGGAAAAATTATGTTAGGAGCTTCTGGCCACTGGGCATCACAAGCTGTACATCCCCCGCAATGGGGATGGCTGCACAAATACCATACAGCCATGTTTCTCACAGCTCTCCACTGACAGATTCAGTATGAATAGACTTCAGCAATGAGAGTCCACCCTGCTTGGGCACCAAGCTTCTGCAATATGAATATTGGATATTCCATTACTCAATACATTCTAAAGACAGACAACTTGGATTTCTATAGCACATTTCATTACTCTGGAATATCGCAAAGCGCTTTAGAGCCAATGAAGTACTTTTGAAGTACTGTTGTAAAGCAGAGAATGCAGCAGCCAATCTGTGCACAGCAAGATCCCACAAACAGCAATAAGAAAGAATGACCAGATTTGATTTTAGGTGTTGGTTGAGGGATAAATATTAGGCAGAACAGGAAACTTCACTGTTCTTCTTCGAATAGCTGACATTCGCCTGTGCAGGCAGACAGGGCATCCTGGGACTTGAATTACTGAACGGAAAGATTTCCTCTAATTTTCATTTTGAAAAATACAGGTTTTCAGATATGCATGGAACAGGGCTGTGTAGATTGAGAAGTGTAGTCAAGGTAACAGTCATAGTAACATATTAAAAGTTTCAGGCAGAGAAGACCTCTGTTCTGCCTAGTCCACCCATCAGGCAATCAAGGGATTTGGGGGGCAGGAGAGAAACTGGAGTTATGGTAAATAATCAGCCATGATGGTATTAAATGGCGGAGCAGCACACTGTATGGTCCACTCCTGCTTCTATTTCTTATCTTCTATCCACAGCAGCTTGTACAGATAATTTCAAGTTATACCCCTGACTTACAATATCCAAAGTCAATTACAGGTCTTAATCAGGTGACTCTTGTACACAATATTCTCTGAAAATGAAATGATTAACTTTGGCATTGGGAGTCCACGACAGACAACACTCCTCATTGGACAAGGAAAAGGGTTAAACAGAATAATTTGCAATATGAAGGAAGAAATATTCAGCTGAAAAGATGTCCAACTTAATTCAAAGAGTGGCAGCCTGGCTCAGAGAATTGGTCCAGTTATGAACTGATAGAATGTATTGGGAGCCCAGCTGCAATCACTGAACCGCCAACCTCTTTAGCAATGCTTTCCCCTTGATATCAGTTGAGAATAGGAAGGGGAAAATCAAAATCAATATCATCTTTGGGCTGCTCTTGTGCACTTGCTGGCCGCTAACAAAGTCTGAAAACTGATGGGGTTTTCCACCACTACCCTGTGCTCTGGTGAATCCAGAGGTACTAAAGAGACAAAGGAGCAATGTGATGCTATCAAAATAGATGAAAATAAAGCCGCAGTGTCATACAGGCCCCCACCTGCCAAGGACATTAATTTTGCCACATGAACATGAAATTTCAAATTGTTGCTGGGAAAAGAAGGCCTGTTACAAGGGTTTGCCAGGCCCCTTGCCGCAAAGACATCTTTGCATATCAGCAGACAGTGTTTGTAGACAAAGGACCATTCCCTGACCCACACAATATACAAAGCCAGAAGTGGTTACATCAGTAGGTCATGTGAATACCCTGCTGGCCAACTTGGGGAGTTTTAAATTGCACAAACAGTGTTTGAACTGGCAGAAAGTTCTTTGCTTCTGGATTGAAAAGACTTCTCCTGGCTGGCTCGCCACAGCCTCTCCTGTCTGCTCCCATCTCTTTCTCAGAACTCCAAAAACCGACTGAAGACACATGAACCCCAAGGGAGAAAAGTCTCCTACAGTGAACAAGGTTCAAGAAGACTGAGCCCCAACGAAAAGCAAGATCTACCTACAATCAAGGACTCTACAGTGAGCTCAAAAAACTGTAACAACTCTTCAGATATTGCCTCAAATCTTTCCACTTTAATTTTTCTTCTGCTCTTTTCTGCCTCTATATGCATATCTGTATCGCGTATTCATGCTAGCGTGGGCGCGTCGTGTATCCCTAAGCGTCAACCAAATTAGAGTTCAAGTTGAATAAAATTTCACCTTTCTTCTTTAAACTTAAAAAAGCCTGTTTGTGCTTGTTTCTTCACCTTATAATTGGAAAGTGGTGAATAAGGATTCACCAAGGAGGAGCTCCAAACACAGTATGTTTAAAATTAAACGCTGTTACAATAAGACCAGGTGAAGGCTGAAAGGGAATCCTAGACCTCTTTCTCACCTGGTCGTAACAAGTAGCTTTACCTACACACAGTAATTAAGCGTAAAAAACAATGGTCCAGCTAATATGTGGGTGCAAAACTAAACACATTAGCTCAGAATTTTCTAATACAGGCATCTCTCAGCATGCCCAATTAGACAGACATCCCCCAACACCTTTTGGCTCAAATAATTTTTCCCATAAAGTTGCGGGAACTGCAAGCTGATAACATGAGGACACAGGTTCGAATCCCATCACAGCTGAAGGTGGAATTTCAATTCAATTAATAAATCTGGAATTTAAAGCTAGTCTAATGATGGCCATGAAACCATTGTCGACTGTTGTAAAAACCCATCTGGTTCACTGAAATCAGCTGTCATAACCTGGTCTGGCCTGCATGTGACTCCAGACCTACAACAATGTGGTTGACTCTTAAATGCCCTCTGAAATGGCCTAGCAAGCCACTCAGTTGTATCTAACTGCTACCAAGTCAATCAAAAAGAATGAAACCGGACGGACCACCTAGCATCAACCTTGGCATCAGAAATGACAACGGCACAGTGGCGCAGTGGTTAGCACCGCAGCCTCACAGCTCCAGCGACCCGGGTTCAATTCTGGGTACTGCCTGTGTGGAGTTTGCAAGTTCTCCCTGTGTCTGCGTGGGTTTCCTCCGGGTGCTCCGGTTTCCTCCCACATGCCAAAGACTTGCAGGTTGATAGGTTAGTTGGCCATTATAAATTGCCCCTAGTATAGGTAGGTGATAGGGAAATATTGGGACAGGTGGGGATGTGGTAGGAGTATGGAATTAGTGTAGGATTAGTATAAATGGGTGGTTGATGGTCAGCACAGACTCAGTGGGCCGAAGGGCCTGTTTCAGTGCTGTATCTCTAAACTAAACTCAGCATTGTCGACCCTGCGAAGTCCTCCTTACTAACATCTGGGGGCTTGTGCCAAAGTTAGGAGAGCTGTCCCACAGACTAGTCAAGCAACAGCCTGACACAGTCATACTCACGGAATCATACCTTACAGACAATGTCCCAGACACTGCCATCACCATCCCCGGGTATGTCCTGTCCCACTGGCAGGACAGACCCAGAAGAGGTGGCAGCACAGTGGCATACAGCTGGGAGGGAGTTGCCCTGGGAGTCCTCAACATTGAGCCCGGACCCCATGAAGTCTCATGGCATCAGGTCAAACATGGGCAAGGAAACCTCCAGCTGATTACCACCTACCGCCCTCCCTCAGCTGTGAGTCAGTACTCCATGTTGAACACCACTTGGAAGAAGCACTGAGGGTGGCAAGGGCACAAAATGTACTCTGGGTGGGGGACTTCAATGTCCATCACCAAGAATGGCTCAATAGCACTACTACTGACTGAGTCCTAAAGGACAGAGCTGCTAGACTGGGTATGCGGCAGATGGTGAGGGAACCAACAAGAGGGAAAAACATATGTCCTCACCAATCTACTCGTCACAGATGCATCTGTCCATGACAGTATTGGTAGGAGGGACCACCGCACAGTCCTTGTGGAGATGCAGTCCTGCCTGCACAATGAGGATACCCTCCATCGTGTTGTGTGGCACTACCGATGTGTTAAATGGGATAGATTTCGAACAGATCTAGCAATGCAAAACTGGGCATCCATGAGGTGCTGTGAGCCAACAGCTGCAGAATTGTACTCAACCACAATCTGTAACCTCATAGCCTGGCATAAGCCCCACTCTATCATTACCATCAAGCCAGGAAACCAACCCTGGTTCAATGAAGAGTGCAGGAGGGCCGGCCAGGAGCAGCACCAGGCATACCACAAAATGAAGTGTCAACCTGGTGAAGCTACAACACAAGACTGTGTTTTTTTTTTATTCATTCACGGGATGTGGGCGTCGCTGGCCAGGCCAGCATTTATTGCCCATCCCTAATTGCCCTCGAGAAGGTGGTGGTGAGCTGCCTTCTTGAACCGCTACAGTCCATGTGGGGTAGGTACACCCACAGTGCTGTCAGGAAGGGAGTTCCAGGATTTTGACCCAGAGACAGTGAAGGAACGGTGATATAGTTCCGTCAGGGTGGTGTGTGACTTGGAGGGGAACTTGCAGGTGGTGGTGTTCCCATGTATTTGCTGCCCTTGTCCTTCTAGTTGGTAGAGGTCGAGGGTTTGGAAGGTGCTGTCGAAGGAGCCTTGGTGCATTGCTGCAGTGCATCTTGTAGATGGTACACACTGCTGCCACTGTGCGTCGGTGGTGGAGGGAGTGAATGTTTGTAGATGGGATGCAAATCAAGCGGGCCGCTTTGTCCTGGATGGTGTCGAGTTTCTTGAGTGTTGTTGGAGCTGCGCCCATCCAGGCAAGTGGAGAGTATTCCATCACACTCCTGACTTGTGCCTTGTAGATTGTGGACAGGCTTTGGGGAGTCAGGAGGTGAGTTACTCGCCTCAGGATTCCTAGCCTCTGACCTGCGCTTGTAGCCACAGTATTTATATGGCGACTCCAGTTCAGTTTCCGGTCAATGCAGGCCGTAGGATGTTGATAGTGGGGGATTCAGCGATGGTAATGCCATTGAATGTCAAGGGGAGATGGTGAGATTCTCTTTTGTTGGAGATGGTCATTGCCTGGCACTTGTGTGGCGCGAATGTTACTTGCCACTTATCAGCCCAAGCCTGGATATTGTCCAGGTCTTGCTGCATTTCTACACAGACTGCTTCAGTATCTGAGGAGTTACGAACATTGTGCAATCATCAGCGAACATCCCCACTTCTGACCTTATGATTGAAGGTAGGTCATTGATGAAGCAGCTGAAGATGGTTGGGCCTAGGACACTACCCTGAGGTACTCCTGCAGTGATGTCCTGGAGCTCAGATGATTGACCTCCAACAACCACAACCATCTTCCTTTGCGCTAGGTATGACTCCAGCCAGCGGAGGGTTTTCCCCCTGATTCCCATTGACCTCAGTTTTGCTAGTGCTCCTTGATGCCATACTCGGTCAAATGCTGCCTTGATGTCAAGGGCAGTCACTCTCACCTCATCTCTGAGTTCAGCTCTTTTGTCCATGTTTGAACCAAGGCTGTAATGAGGTCATGAGCTGAGAGGCCCTGGCGGAACCCAAACTGAGCATCACTGAGCAGGTTGTTGCTAAGCAAGTGCCGCTTGATGGCACTGTTGATGACACCTTCCATCACTTTACTGATGATTGAGAGTAGGCTAATGGGGCGGTAGTTGGCCGGGTTGGATTTGTCCTGCTTTTTGTGTACAGGACATACCTGGGCAATTTTCCACATTGCAGGGTAGATGCCAGTGCTGTAGCTGTACTGGAACAGCTTGGCTAGGGGCGCGGCAAGCTCTGGAGCACAGGTCTTCAGTACTTTTGCCGGAATATTGTCAGGGCCCATGGCTTTTGCAGTATCCAGTGCCTTCAGTCGTTTCTTGATATCACGTGGAGTGAATCGAATTGGCTGAAGTTTGGCATCTGTGATGCCTGGACTTCAGGAGGAGGCCAAGATGGATCATCAACTCGGCACTTCTGGCTGAAGATTGTTGCAAATGCTTCAGCCTCATCTTTCGCACTGATGTGCTGGGCTCCCCCATCATTGAGGATGGGGATATTTGTGGAGCCACCTCCTCCAGTTAGTTGTTTACTTGTCCACCACCATTCACGGCTGGATGTGGCAGGACTGCAGAGCTTAGATCTGATCCGTTGGTTATGGGATCGCTTAGCTCTGTATCGCATGCTGTTTACGCAGTTTGGCATGCAAGTAGTCCTGGGTTGTAGCTTCACCAGTTGACACCTCATTTTGAGGTATGCCTGGTGCTGCTCCTGGCATGCCCTCCTGCACTCTTCATTGAACCAGGGTTGGTCTCCTGGCTTGATGGTAATGGTAGAGTGGGGGATATGCCGGGCCATGAGGTTACAGATTGTGGTTGAGTACAATTCTGCTGCTGCCCAGTTTTGCATTGCTAGATCCGTTCGAAATCTATCCCATTCAGCACGGTGATAGTGCCACACAACACGATGGACGGTATCCTCAATGTGTGTAAGCAGCATGCGATAGACAGAGCTAAGTGATCCCATAGATCAGATCTAAGCTCTACAATCTTGCCATATCCAGCCGTATATTGTGGTGGACAATTAAACAACTAACTGGAGGAGGTGGCTCCACAAATATCCCCATCCTCAATGATGGGGGAGCCCAGCACATCAGTGCAAAAGATAAGCAGAAGCATTTGCAACAATCTTCAGCCAGAAGTTCTGAGTTGATGATCCATCTCGGCCTCCTCCTGAAGTCCAGGCATCACAGACGCCAGACTTCAGCCAATTCGATTCACTCCACGGGATATCAGGAAACTGAAGGCACTGGATACTGCAAAGGCAATGGGCCATGACAACATTCCGGCAATAGTACTGAAGACCTGTGCTCCAGAACTTGCCGTGCCCCTAGCCAAGCTGTTCCAGTACATCTACAACATTGGCATCTACCCGGCAATGTGTAAAACTGCCCAGTATGTCCTGTACACAAAAAGCAGGACAAGTCCAACCCGGCCAATTACTGCCCCATCAGTCTACTCTCAATTATCAGTAAAGTGATGGAAGGTAATGTAAATATGTATATAAAGGGGGCGTGAGGAATAAAGGCCCCCTCGATGTGAAAAATATAAAAGGGGCCTGGGGTATAAAGGCCACCTTAAAAAAAAAAATGGGGTTAGATACAGAGTAAAGCTCCCTCTACACTGTCCCCATCAAACACTCCCAGGACAGGTACAGCATGGGGGGTTAGATACAGAAAAAAAAAACAGTGCCATTAAGTGGCACTTACTTAGCAATAACCTGCTCAGTGATGCTCAGTTTGGGTTCCACCAGGGCCACTCAGCTCCTGACCTCATTAAAGCCTTGGTTCAAACATGGACAAAAGAGCTGAACTCAACAGGTGAGGTGAGAGTGACTGCCCTTGACATCAAGGCAGCATTTGACCGAGTATGGCATCAAGGAGCCCTCGCAAAACTGAGGTCAATGGGAATCAGGGGGAAAACCCTCCGCTGGCTGGAGTCATACCTAGCGCAAAGGAAGATGGCTGTGGTTGTTGGAGGTCAATCATCTCAACTGCAGGAGGTCCTCAGGGTAGTGTCCTAGGCCCAACCATCTTCAGCTGCTTCATCAATGACCTTCCTTCAATCATAGCGCCAGAAGCGGGGATGTTCGCTGATGATTGCACAATGTTCAGCACCATTCCCGACTCCTCAGATACTGAAGCATTCTGTGTATAAATGCAGCAAGACCTGGACAATATCCAGGCTTGGGCTGATAAGTGGCAAGTAACATTCGCGCCACGCAAGTACCAGGCAATGATCATCTCCAACAAGAGAGAATCTAACCATCTCCCTTTGACATTCAATGACATTACCATCGCTGAATTCCCCACTATCAACATCCTAGGGGCTACCATTGACCAGAAACTGAACTGGAGTAGCCATATAAATACTATGGCTACAAGAGCAGGTCAGAGGCTAGGAATCCTGAGGCAAGTAACTCACCTCCTGACTCCCCAAAGCACGTCCACCATCTATAAGACACAATTCAGGAGTGTGATGGAATACTCTCCACTTGCCTGGATGGGTGCAGCTCCAACAACACTCAAGAAGCTCGACACCATCCAGGACAAAGCAGCCCACTTGATTTGCACCCCATCCACCAGTGTGCACAGTGGCAGCATTGTGTACCATTTACAAGATGCACTGCAGCACCTTCCAAGCCCTCGACCTCTACCAACTAGAAGGACAAGGGCAGCAAATGCATGGGAACACCACCACCTGCAAGTTCCCCTCCAAGTCCTGACTTGGAACTATATCGCCGTTCCTTCACTGTCACTGGGTCAAAATCCTGGAACTCCCTTCCTAACAGCACTGTGGGTATACCTAACTCACATGGACTGCAGCAGTTCAAGCCAGCAGCTCACCACCACCTTCTCAAGGGCAATTAGTGATGGACAATAAATTCTGGCATAGCTAGCGACACCCAGATCCCATGAATGAATTATTTTTTCAAAAAGAGGGGCAACAGCGTATCTGGGACCTTAGTGAATGATGTGTCCAATAGTGTATCTCCTTAATCAATGAGATTTAGGGGTTGAGTATAAATAACTGAGGAGCAGGGTGAATTAGAAACAAATGAGGTATAGAGAGAGAGAGACAAGGAACATTGAATGAAGAGGGAGATAGAGAGAAAAAGTATAGACTATAAAAGTAGGGAAGTGTTGCTGCAACTGTACAAGGCATTGGTGAGACTGCACCTGGGGTATTGCGTACAGTTTTGGTCCCCTTACTTGAGAAAGGATATAGTTGCATTGGAGGCAGTTCAGAGGAGGTTCACTAGACTGATTCCAGAGATGGGGGGATTGTCTTATGAAGAGAGATTGAGCAGTTTAGGCCTTCACTCTCTACAGTTGAGAAGAATGAGAGGAGATCTAATTGAGGTGTACAAGATGATTAAGGGGATTGACAAAGTAGACATAGAGAGGATGTTTCCTCTTGTGGGGCAATCGAGAACGAGACGTCATAGTTTTAGGATAAGGGATAGCAGATTTAAAACAGAAATGAGGAGAAGTTACTTCTCACAAAGCGACGTGAATCTGTGAAATTCACTACCCCAGAGTGCGGTGGATGCAGGGACATTGGGTAAATTTAAGGAGGAGATAGATTTTTAATTAGAAATGGGTTGAAGGGTTCTGCAGAACGAGCAGGAAATTGGAGTTGAGGCCAAGATGACATCAGCCATGATCGTATTGAATGGCGGAGCAGGCTCGAGGGGCTGAATTGCCTACTCCTGCTCCTAGTTTGTACACTTTTAGAATCTCCAACCATTCATTCCTTGAAGCAATGAGACTTTTAAGTGTTCATTTTCTGGGCCAGAGAAGTTGATTGGCAAACAACAATTATCACATCATTTAAGGGTACTTACACTATTAATTACTATACTTAACTTTGTGGCAAGCTTAATAGGCATTAATATGCAAATATAGCAACTTCATGAAAATTATTGGTAGATTGAGGGCGAGATGAAATTTGTGTGAAGCTAATGGCAAAAACAGGGCAAATTGATCAACAACTTGTAGCAATTCGCAATTCATGAGGTATCTCTTCCTCGCCACAAGTTGCTGGCTGAATTGCACAATTATAACACTGTGTAGCATTCACACACCATTATATTTTCATCAAATTTTGGGCAATTAACCCTAGACTGTCCAGCTGTCACGAGCATCTTCCAGCAGAGGCAGATAGAGCAGCTTGAAAGGGAACATGGATAAGATAACATTCTATGTGACTGTGACAAAGGTAAATTTTTGCTTCTTGTCCTTCTCGACCTCTCTGCATCCTTTTATACGGCAGACGACACCATCCTTCTCCACTGTCATCCAGCTAGGTGGGACTGCTCTCACCTGGTTCCATTTTCATCGATCAAACCGTAGCCACACAATTATTTTCAATGGCTTCCCTTCCTACTCCCGCACTAGTATTTCTGGTGTTCCCCAAGGATCTATCCTTGTTCCTCTGCCATTTCTCCTCTACATGCTGCACTTTGGTATCATCTGAAAGCACAGCATTATCATAGAATCATATCATAGTTACAGCATAGGAGGCGGCCTTTCGGCCCATCGTGTCTGTGCCGAATCTCTACAAGAGCAACTCACCTAGTCCCAATCCTCTGCCTTTTTCCCATAGCCCTGCAAATTTTCAGTCTTCAGTAATTATCCAACTCTCTTCTGAAGGGTCACTGAACTGAAACATTAACTCTGCTTCTCTCTCCACAGATGCTGCCAGACCTGCTGAGTATTTCCAGCATTTCTTGTTTTTATCTCTTCTGAAGGCCTTGTTTGAATCTGTCGCCACCACACTCTCAGGCAGTACATTCCAGATCATAACTATTCTCTGCATAAAAAAGATTTTTGTGTCACTTTTGCTTCTTATGCCAATTACTTAAATTGGTGTCCTCTGGTTCTGGATCCTTTGGCCAATGGCAACATTTTCTTCCTATCTTTTCTGTCCAGACCACTCATGATTTTAAACACCTCTAACAAATCGCCTCCGAATCTTTTCTCCAAGGAGAACAGATTCAGCTTCTCCAACCGATCCACTTAACTGCAGTTTCTCATTCCTGGAGCCTTTCTCATGAATCTTTCCTGCACCCTCCCTAATGCCTTATCATTCCGAAAGTGTGGTGCCCAGAATTGGACACTCGCAAGGAGATTCACTAGTTTGGCTGGGAAGGTTCAAACTAAATTGTTAGGGGGATGTGCACGAGCATATAGAAATGAAAAAGAGGAATGAGGTGCATGATGTGAGAGCGTTAGACAGTACTAGAGAAGTAGTTCCACATTAGATGGGAGCAGACTGAGAAGGGAGTATGAGGAATGCAAAGACAGGATTACAATGCATGTGCGTAAATGCACAAAGTGTGGTCAGTAAGATTGGTGAGCTAGAAGCACAGATATCAGTATGGGAAATGATGTAGTGGCAATAACGGAAACACAGCTTGAAAATAGCGAAGATTGGCCACTTAACATACATTGATATAAAGTGTTTAGAAAAGATAGAGAGAAAAAATGGGAGGTGGGGTTGCACAGTGGTAGTACCGCAGCCTCACAGCTCCAGCGACCCAGGTTCGGTTCTGGGTACTGCCTGTGCGGAGTTTGCAAGTTCCCTCTGTGACCACGTGGGTTTCCGCTGGGTGCTCCAGTTTCCTCCCAAAGCCAAAGACCTGCAGGTTGATAGGTAAATTGGCCACTGTAATTGCCCCTCGTGTAGGTAGGTGGTAGGAGAATTCAGGGAAAGTGGGAATGTGGTAGGGAATATGGGATTAATGTAGGATTAGTATAAATGGGTGGTTGATGATCGGCACAGGCTCGGTGGGCCGAAGGGCCTATTTTAGTGCTGTATCTCTCTATGACTCTACCTGATTAGAGAAAACACCATAGTGTTCGAAAGAGAGATGTCCTTGAGGGGGCTATGACAGAATCCATTTGGTTAAAATTAAGAAGCAAAGAGGATATGATCACGCTAATAGGGGCATTCTATAGGCCTCGAAATAGTCGGAGGGAGGGAGAGAGAGAGAGAGAGAGAAGCAAATCTGCAGGGAAATCACAGAAATGTGCAAGAACTATAGAGTGATATTTAATTACACAAATATCGACTGGGATAATTTTAGAGTAAAGGGTAAGGAGGGGGAGGAATTTCTGAAATGGGTTCAGGAGAACTTCAGTATGTTCTCAGCCCAACTAGAAAGGATGCATTGCTGGATCAAGACCTGGGAAATAAGGTGGACCAAGTATCTGTCATGGAGCACTCGGTTAAGTGTGATCATCGTATCGTAAAGTTTAGACGAGTAATGCAGAAAAGCAAGAAACGAAATAAGGTAGAAAGTCCAGATTGGAAGAGGAGTAATTTGAACACCAAGAGAAGGGATCTAGCCAGGGTAAAATGGAACCAAACACTGACAGGAAGAGCTGTATCAAAACAATGGGTTATCTTTCGGGATGAGATGCTTCAGATACAGGTTAGGTACATTCCAACAAGGATGAAAGGTAAGGGAACCAAAAACAGGGCTCCTTGGATGATGAGGGAGATAGAGATTATGGTGAAACAAAAAAAAGAGCATTTCAGGTGAACTCATCAAGTGAGAACCAGGTCATATACAATAAATTGAGAGAGGAGATGAAGAGGACAATAAGACTAACAGATAACATGAAAATTGAATGGTATTCAACATAATAGGGAACCCAAAAATGTTCTACCGACATGTAAACTGTAAGCAGTTAGTAGAAGTTGGAGTGGGGCCTATTTAGGACAAAGAGGGCAATATGTGCTTAGAGGTGTAGGGCAAGGCTAATATACTTAATGAGCACTCAGTATCAGTGTTCACTAAGGGTGAATAAGTGGAATCAAAATATTGGTGGAGGCGGAGAGAGTAGTGGCAATGGATAGGGTCAAAATTGAGAGGGAGGTGGTACTAAAAAGGCTGGCTATGCTTAGTGTAGATAAGTCACCTGATCCAGATGGTTTGCATCCCAGATTACTAAAGTACGTGGAGATATAGAGAGAGATAGCGGAAGGGCTTGCCATAATCTTCCAATCTTCCCTGGATTATGGGGGAGATGCCAGAGGATTGCAGCGTAGCAAATGTGACACCCTTATTCAAGAAAGCGTGTAAGGACATTCCGAGCAACTACGGGCCAGTTCGTTTAACATCAGTGGTGTGTGAGGTTTTAGAAACAATAATGAGGGGAAATAAATTTTTTTTTAAAAAATCAGACACTTGGAGAGGTTCGAGTTAATTAAGGAAAGCGAGCATGGATTTGTAAAAGGCAGAGGAGTATTACCAGAATGCTTCCAGGGATGGGGGAATTTTAGTTACAAGGTCAGGTTTGAAAAGCTGGGGTTGTTCTCCTTACAGCAAAGGAGATTGAGGGGAGATTTAATAGAGGTGTACAAGATTATGACACCCTTAGCCAAGTTAGACAAGGAAAAACTGTACAAGAACTAGGGGACACAGATTGAAGGTTTTGGGCAGGTGATGCAGGTAAACGCAAATGTGGTAATGACCTGGAGCTCGCTGCCCACAAGGGTAATAGAAGCGGAGACAATCAATGACTTCAAATAGAAACTGGATGGCCACTTGAAGGGCTATGGGGATTGAGCAGGGGAGGTGTGACTGACTGGATAGCTCCGTGAAGAGCCGGCATGAATGGCCGCCATCTGTGTCATAAGTCACTCGATGTCTCAATATTCCAGTTGCAGCAGAACCAGTGTTATATATAGGTTTATCACAACTTCCTTGTTCTTGGACTCTATGCCCCTTATTTATAAAGCCCAGGATCCTGTATGCTTTATTAACCGCTTTCTCAACCTGCCCTGCATCTTCAATGATTTGTGCACAAATACCCCAAGGTCCCTCTGCTCCTGCACCCACTTTAGAATTGTACCCTTTAATTTATATTGCCTCTTCTTGTTCTTCCTACCAAAATGAATCACTTCACATTTCTGTGCATTAAATTTCATCTACCACTTGTCCGTTGGGCAGCTAGTATTTTCAGCATGCGCAGGCACGATAGGCTGAATAGTCTCCTTCTGTACCTTAATTTTTCTGTGGTTCTACGGTTCATTCCACTAGCCTTCTATGTCCTCTTGAAGTTTATTACTATCCTCCTCACAGTTCAAAAACTTCCAAGTTTTGTGACATTCACAAATTTTGAAATTGTGCCCTGTACACCCAAGTCTAGGTCATTAATATATATCAAAAAAAGCAGGGGTCCCACACCAACCCCAGGAAATCCCACCATATACCTTCCTCGAGTCTGAAAACAACCATTCACAACTACTCTCGGCTTCCTGTCACTCAGCTAATTATCTATTCGAGCTGTGACTGTCCAGTTTATACCATGGTCTCTAACTTTGCTGACAAATCTGTTGTTACTTTTGAAAGTCCACATACACAACAACCACATTATCCTCCATCAACCCTCTCTGTTACCTCAAAAAACTCAAGTAAGTTAAACATGATTTGCCTTTAACAAATCCGTGCTGGATTTCCTTAATTAATCTAAATTTGTGCAAGTGACTATTAATTTTGTCCTGAATTATAATTTCTAAAAGCTTTCCCATCACCGAGGTTAAACTGGCCTATGGTTGCTGGGCCTTTTTCAAAAGGGTGTAACATTTGCAATTCTCCAGTGCCTGGCACCACACCTGCATCTCAGAAGGATTGGAAGATGACAGCCAGTGCTTCTGCAATTTCCACCCTAACTTCCCTAAGTATCCTTAATTTTCACACATATGGTGACAACACCCAGCTCTACCTTACCACAACTTATCTCCATTCCTCCATTGTTGCTAAATCAGACTGCTTATCTGACATCCAGCACTGGATGAGCAGAAATTTTCTCATTACATGTTGGGAAGACTAAAATCATTGTTTCAGGTCCCCGCTCCAAACTCTGTTCCCTAGCTACCAACTCCCTGGTAGCTCTCCCTGGCAAAAGTCTGCGATTAAGCTGGTCTGTTCACAACCTTGGTGTCACATTTGACCCCGAGATGATCTACCAACCTCATATTTGTGCCATCACTAAGACTCGATGGACCGAATTTCCACTTCTGTGATATCACCCGACTTCACCCCTGACTCAGCTCATCTGCTACTGAAACCCTCACTCATGCCTTCATTACCTCCAGACTTGACTACTGCAACGCATTCCTGGCTGGTCTCCCAGATTCTACTCTCAGTAAACTTGATGTCATCCAAAACTCTGTTCCCTGTATCTTAACTCGCATCAAGTCCCTAAAGGCCTGCTCAGGTCGGGAAAAAGAACCCAACCAATCCACAGCAGACCTGAGCCCGACCAGAGTCCCTCCAATATTGCCCCGCGCCCGACCCAACCATCCCTTTACTTATCTTCCCGCTGGGAAGCTCCAGTGTACGCGTGATGACGTCATAGTGCTCAATGCGCAGACTCAGTTTCGTCCCGGACTCCCAGCTCAGGTAAGTTTATTATTTTTAATACTTATCGGCAGAGCACTTACCATGGGTGTCCGGCCCGACCCGACCCAAGCCCGAAAGTCAGACCCAGGAGAGGTGCCCAACCCAACACATGTCGTCAGGTCCCGTCGGGTTCGGGTTGGGTAGCCGGCCTTTACAAGTCCCATTCCCCTATCATCCCTGTTGTCACCGACTTACAATGACTCTCAAGTCGAGCAATGACTTGAATTTAAAATTCTCATCCTTGTTTTCAAATCCCTCTCTGACCTCGCCCCTCCATATCTCTAATCTCTTCCAGCCCCACAACCCTCCAAGAGATTTGCGCTCCCCTAATTCTGACCTCTCAAACATCCCTGACTTTAATCTCTCCACCATTGTTGGTCGTGCCTTCAGTTGCCTAGGTCCCAAGCTCTGGAATTGCCTCCCTACACCTCTCCTCCCTCTACCTCACCTTCTTTTAAGACACTCCTTAAAAACTAACTCTTTGACCAAGCTATTGGTCATCTGACCTAATAACTCCTTTTGTGGCTCAGTGTCATTCTTTGTTTATAATGCTCCTGTGAAGCACCTTGGGAGGTTTTATTACATAAAAGGCACCATATAAACCCAAGATGAAGTTATTTATTTGCTGTTGGAGTAAGATCCATGCAGATTTGACAAATATCTGCTTCATGGGTAACTGTTTGCGTGCTATCAGCACATGGTTCAAAATCAATGGAATTTAGTCCCTCCCACTTAACCCTCCTGACTCAACAGTTCCTCTTGAACTCAATGGCTAATTTACTGAGCAAATTCGATTTATCTTCGCGCCATTCCATGGCCCATATTGCAGGCTGTGTACTGGAGGTAAGAACTTGTTTTCTTACGAGTTTCTGCCTCTAGTATACACAGGCAGAAATATATTACTTTTGACTTCAAATGCTAAATCACAGTTCAAAAAGGTAGCAAATACACCATTACAATGCCAAAACTCAAAATTTTCTCAACTCCCCCTCCTATACTGGAATAAATTTTGAAAGCCAATGCTCACCAATACCCTTCAACTAGTCTAAATCCAAAATTGTACTTTTCCCTCCATAAGATACAATTAACAAAATATTATGCATAGCTTCGTTTAAATCATGGCAAGTTCACGTCATACTGTAGTCCCACTATAACTACTGCTTGGTATGTCATCTGTGAGGCCAATGGGACTGAGTTTTCACAGGAAACCAACTGACTGAACCCAGAATACCAACAAAAATTCTGAAATCGAATGTAATAAACAGAATTTAACATATTCAGTTCCCTTAAAGCAGTGGCCCCAGTCATTGGCCTTTCTTCAGTACTGTTTTTCCAAATGTACGTTTTTTTCAGCATTTCTGAAGCTATTCATCAACTTTTCCAACATTTGCAGACTGTCACATATGCTCTACAGAGCTCCAACTGACAAACACCCACAAGTCAGAGTATTTACTTTAAGTGTTCATTATGGGTGCTTATTTCAAACTGTAAACAAGCACTTCTTTTATTTCAATCTTTCTTTTAAGGTTTCTAAGCTACCAGTTGCTGAGTAACTGCATTCATATAAATGAGATGCTACTACCAATGCAAATCCTTCTCCTTCCCTTTCATTAAAGAAACCACACCTTCTGCCTGCTTTGAAGATAATTCAACTTGCTTGAAGTATGGCACCATCCAAGATAAATCGAGACAGTCAGATCAATTCTTGCTTCTCCTTTTGATGTTGTTTCAGAACTTAGATAAAACAACCACTTCAGCCACAGGAATCACATCGCTCGGTTACCACAGTCAGGAGTATTCAATCTGAAATGTTTAATGGAGCAGAACTGTTCATCTGTAGTTCAATGAGTAGTAAAAGCCAAAGTTTCCACTAGGATAGAAACTGTGCTTCAGTGGAATTTACCAGGTTCAGAATTCATTCTCTTTACCATCTATGCCACCCTGACATCTAGGAATGAACAGCAATCAGCTTGAGCTCTTAAGTTTTCTTCTGATAAATGGAGCACGTCCAATGCTCCATTTACGATGATGGTTGGTGGAGCGCTCAGGGGTCACAACCTAGCCCCCCCCTCTCCTCTCCCTCTTCTAATAAAGAAAATCCTGTCATCAACTAATCGTAAATAACGTAACATCCAAAACCAAACACTGCGATCCATCTGTTGTACTTTCCTGAAGTCCTGTGGAAATCTAACAGAAATTACTTCAAAATATTATTTGACAATTAGCTAGAAGGCAGTAGATGCAGTGGCAGCAATGCGACCTCCAGCTCAATAGTCAGTCAATCCTTCCATAATACTGCAGCACATCTTTCAGAATACCCAACCAATTGGAATATGCAAGTACAGAAAAAAATCATAGTCCATCCTTCCAACAGACCCCGGTCCGACATGCAGGCCCATCCGTCCTTCCAACAAACCCCAGTACAAGGCCCATTCAATCTTCAAACAGACCCCGGTACAAGCAGGCACCATCCGTCCTTCCAACAGACCCCGGTACAAACAGGCACCATCCGTCCTTCCAACAGACCCCAGTACAAGCAGGCACCATCCGTCCTTCCAACAGACCCCGGTACAAGCAGGCACCATCCGTCCTTCCAACAGACCCCGGTACAAACAGGCACCATCCGTCCTTCCAACAGACCCCGGTACAAGCAGGCACCATCCGTCCTTCCAACAGACCCCGGTACAAGCAGACACCATCCGTCCTTCCAACAGACCCCGGTACAAGCAGGCACCATCCGTCCTTTCAACAGACCCTGGTAAAATAAAACAGTTTAAGTGACTGAGGGTAAGGGATTTCTTCCAATACCTATTTCTCACTGGATAGCTAGTCAGTCATTCTGTATGACCATCCTCTGGTTAAACATTTACACTTACGAAACAATCTTTTGAAAATTTAATTGGGTTCCCTCAATATTTTTTTACTAAACGATTTCGAAAGCTTTTTCCCACAATTCGTTTTGATGGTTTCACCAACGAAACCTTATAGTAAATTTAACACAATAAAATGTCCCAAGGCACTTCACAGGAGCATTATAAACCGCAATTTGACACCAAGCCACATAGAGTCAGAGTCATTATGTCACAGAAGGCAGCCACTCAGCCCAAGTCCACGCCAACCCTCTGTACAGAAATCCAGTCAGTCCCATTCCCCCATTCTATCCCCAAAGCCCCAAAAGTTTATTTCCCTCAAGTGCCCATCCAATTTCCTTTGGAAATCACTAATTGTCTCTGCTTTCACTACCCTCATAAGCAGCGTGTTACTGGTTATTACCACACGCTACGTAAAAAAAAGTTCTTCTTCACATTCCCTCTGCATCTCTTGCCCAAAACCTTCAATCTGTGTTACCAAGTCCTTGTATCGTCAGCTAATGAGAAAAGCGTTTGTCTACCTTCGTGAAAACTGTCAATCTTGTGCACCTTGATCAGATATCCCCTCAACCACTTTTACTCCAAAAACAAACCCAACCTTCGGAACCATTCTGGTAAATCTCCTCTGCAACCTCCTAAGGGCCTTCACATCCTTCAAGTGTGGTGACCAGAATTGGACGGGATACTCTAGTTGGGGATAACCAGAGCTTTATAAAGGTTCAGCATAACTCCCCTGCTTCTGTACTCAGTACCTCTATTTATGAAGCCCAAGATCCCACAAGCTTTGTCAATTACTCTCTCAATATGTCCTGCTACCTTCAAATATATCCTGCTAACTGCGTCCCCCCCACCCCAGCCCAGGTCCCTCTGTCCCTGTACACTCTTGAGAAATGTGCCATTAAGTCGTTTTTGCCTCTCCCTCTCGCCAAAATGCATCATCTCTCACTTCTCTGTATTAAATTTCATCTACCATCTGTCTGCCCATTCTGCTACCCTATCTATGCCCTGTTGTATCCCCACTGTTTGCCACATCTCCAAATTTGGTTTCATTGGCAAATATATAAGAGAGAGATACACACACTCACATATGCAGTGGTCCCATCAGTGACCCTTAGGGAGCACCGCTATCGACCATCCTCCAGTCTGAAAAACAACCATTTGCCATGACTCGCTGCTTTGTCCTTAAACCAATTTTTACCCAAGCTGACACAGGCCCTCCTATTCCATGAGACTCAATTTTGTTAATCAGCATTTTATATGGTACTTTGTCAAATGCTTCCTTAAAATCCATGCAGATAACATCCACTGCATTCCCTTCATCAAAAAATTCAATTATGATCTACCTTGCTGGCTCTCCTTAATTAATTCAAACCTCTCCAAGTGGTCCAGATATGGAGATAATGAGATATTAGTGCAGATGGCCAAAAGCTTGGTCAAAGATGTAAGCTTTAAGGAGCATCTTAAAGGAGGAAAGAGAGGCGGAGAGGTTTAGGGAGGGAATTCCAGAGCTTAGAGCCTTGGCAGCTGAAGGCACTGCCACCAATGGTGGACTAAGCTCTACCTTTCTTATTCAGTAAGAACCTGCCAGAAAAAGTTAAGTATTTGAGATTATCGAAAGTGAAACGTTTCTAATTAGTCTAAAACTGCTGTCAACAAGGTGAACTGAACGCTCAAATTTCTCAAGGGCCCATTTGATTTTAATCACACTGACCCAATGTTTCATCTATCATAGTGAGGCAACATTTAGAAAGCTCCTTGCAAATTTGGAGAACCTAAATTCTAAATGTCTTTCACACACTGAAAAAAATTAGAGCAGAGTAACAAACATAATTCCAGGAATTAAGATCCAAAGTATGGGATGTGACTCAGAGCTGAATTTACCGCTGGCGAAAGGATGACTGACCCAGATCTATGGAGAGACATAAATAATGTAGATGTCATCACATGTACTTTTATCATAGAACTGGAGGATGCAGGTTCAAAATCAACAAGCTTCAAACGAGACATGGATTTTCACACCTACAGATTACCTGGTAAAGACTGCCAGAGGGCAAAAAGAAAATCAATCTTGTTCTGTAATCTGCCTTGGTGGAAGAAAAAATACTCTACTTGCAGTAATCTCATTAATGGATTTAATGTAGTCTCATGCTATAAACTGACAACTATTCAGTACAGACCAGATTAAGAACTAGGATATTTACAGTTGAGAAGAGAAGCACAAAGATTTGTCAAATACTCAAAATGCAGAATATCTAAACAGACAAGGAAATCCAAAGTCAGTAACCTTTCAGAGCATCAGAAGAAATGTAAAAGCTTTTGATGAACATGGAACCAAGTTTTATTTTAAGATTGCAAATTCAGTCAGTCAGTTTCATCAGACACAATATTCTCTAAGACTGAATGAGTAGGGCCCGAAATGAAACACTTTGAAAAGGAAGGCCTTAACATACACCATTCATTCTGGAAATCTCAGTTGCTACTTTTGCCAGGCCAAATTGAACAACATGCAATAGGATTTGTTTTGGAGACTGCTGCTAACGTTTCTTAATCTGGACAACCTGCCAATCCAGTTTCCTTTTCAAAGATAAGTAAACCTGAATTAACTTCCTTCTAAGAGTCTATTCAGGTGAAAAAGTTTTGACCTTGAATTGTGCTTGAAATAGAGTTTTCTATTTCTATCCTCACTGCCCAAGTTAAATATTTACTTCAACCTCATCTGCACCTTTCCTTATTTTAAAGGCTAATATGTGACACCCTCAGGCAAGGGAAGGGACAGATTGGATCTCTGGATAACCGATTAATCATTTGACAGACCATATTACAAGACAGTCATTTTTTTTTGTGTGGGCAAGGCGTCCTTTAGCTTAAGAGCTGCATATATGGTTTTTGGACAAAAAGGATATTTTTAAATTGTTCCAGGGCTTTGGAAAGGGTGCAGAGGAGATTTACTAGGATGTTGCCTGGTATGGAGGGAAGGTCTTACGAGGAAAGGCTGAGGGACTTGAGGTTGTTTTCGTTAGAGAGGAGGAGGAGAGGTGACTTAATAGAGACATATAAGATAATCAGAGGGTTAGATAGGGTGGATAGTGAGAGTCTTTTTCCTCGGATGGTGATGGCAAACACGAGGGGACATAGCTTTAAGTTGAGGGGTGATAGATATAGGACAGATGTCAGAGGTAGTTTCTTTACTCAGAGAGTAGTAGGGGCGTGGAACGCCCTGCCTGCAACAGTAGTAGACTCGCCAATTTTAAGGGCATTTAAGTGGTCATTGGATAGACATATGGATGAAAATGGAATAGTGTAGGTCAGATGGTTTCACAGGTCGGCGCAACATCGAGGGCCGAAGGGCCTGTACTGCGCTGTTATGTTCTATGAGAAACTAAATTTCATTTTTCTGCATAACTTAGTTCCCCAAGATCTAGTATTACCCTGTTCTCTATTCTCTCAGCCCTTTCCAATATATCTCTAATCTTGCATGCTATAGATAAGATTAGTCTCTGCACCAATTCGCACATCGATATAGCTTATTCTGACTGTAGTCCAATGTCATCTCGCACTTTTATTAATCTGAAAGCATTTAGTTGGGTTATGATAAATGACCACAAAAAATCTTTTCATTTTTGTCCTCATTCATTCAAGACCCTCTCATATTGCAGGTTTTCTGTAACCTGCTCCTGTGTGCATTACCCTACATTCATCCACACTGAAATTAAATATTTCAGACCATCTACATAATTAGCTCAAATCACATTCAAGCTATTCAATCTCCTTTCTACCTATTACACACCTAATTAAGTTTTGCATTATCAAATACAGTGCGACTTTGTTCTGTATAATTCATAAATGTTTTAACTGTTGGAGGTGGGGTAGGCAATAAATTTTCATACAGTTTTCAGCAAACAGGCCATGTGGTAGTGTTTATGCTCCACATCAGCCTCCTCCCACTTGACTTACTTCATCTCCCCTGCCAACATATCCTTCTATTAATTTCTCGCCCACATACTTAGCTAGCTTTCTCTAAAATGTATTATCTAATCAGCTCAATCACGCCAATGTGCAAATGAGTACTGCATTCTCACCACTCGTGCCTGGGGTACATAAGTCACCTGGTCCAGATGGCTTGCATCCCAAATTGCTAAAGAAAGTGGAGGTGGAGATAATGGGAGGGCTTGCCATAACCTTCCAATCTTCCCTGGATATGGGGGTGGTGTCAGAGAATTGGAGAGTGGCAAATATTACACCCTTATTCAAGCACTGATTTGTAAAAGGGAAATCAGACTTGACTAATGTGATTGAATTTTTTGAAGTAACAAAGAAGGTTGATGAAGGGAATGTAGTGGACGTTGTCAATATGACTTTCAAGAAAACGTTTAATAAAGTACCATATAAAAGGCTGGTTAACAAAATTCAGGCTCATGGAATAGGAGGGTCAGTGTCCAATTGGATAAGCCAATTTTTTTAACGACAGAAAACAGAGTCGTAGTAAATGGTTGCTTTCCAGACTGTGGGATGGTCAACAGTGGTGACTTCCAAGGGTTAGTGTGGGGATCATTGTTTTTTTGTGCGATATATAAATGTTTTGGATCTTGGAACATAGAGTAAAATCTCAAAATTTGCTGATGACACCAAACTTGGAGGTGTGACAAACAGCAAGGATGACATGAACTGCCTGCAACAGGACACAGATAGGCTAGCAGAATGAGCAGACAGGTGGGAGATGGAATTTAATACTGACAAGTATATGGTGATTCATTTTGGCAGAAGGAATAGGGAGAGACAATATATACTTAATAGCACAGTTCTAAAATACCTTAAAAAACAGAGGGACCTAGGGCTTCACATGCATACATCTTTGAAGGGGCAGGACACATTGAGAGAGTGGTAAGCAAAACATATGGCATCTTGGGCTTCATAATTAGAGGGAGAGAGTACAAAAGCAAAGAGTTATGTTAAACCTTTATAAAGCTCTGGTTTGGCCCCAACTGGAGCATTGCATTCAATTCTGGTCACCACACTTCAGGAAAGATGCGAGGGTCCGTGAAAGGGCGCAGAGGAGTATCACCAGAATGGTTCCAAAGATGGGGGATTTTAGTTACAAAGTTAGGTTGGAAAAGCTGGGGTTGTTCTCCTTAGAGCAAAGGAGATTGAGGGGAGATTTAACAGAGGTGTACAAGATTATGACAGGCTTAGGTAAGTTAGAGAAGGAAAAACTGTTCCCTTTAACTAATGGTACAAGGACTGCGGGACAAAGATTGAAGGTTTGGGACAAGAGATGCAGAGGGAAGATGAGGAGGAACATTTTTTTTTAATGCAGCAGGTGGCTATGACCTGGAACTTGCTTCCCACAAGGTGCTGGAAGCAGAGACAATCAATGACTTCAAAAGGAAGTTGGATGGCCACTTGAAGGAAATAAACTTGCAGGGCTGTGGGGATCAAACAGGAGTGTGGAGAACTCAACGGGCCAAATGGTGCCCTTCTGTGCCATAAATGACTCTGACGATGAGTTCTCCAAGATTTTGGGCTGCATCCAGAGTCATTTCTCACATCCTCTTTCCCCTCCCCCACCCAACTAACCACACACACACACTCAATTTAAAATGTAGTTTATATGCATTGTGACTGCACATTTGGAGCACTTGTGTTCAACAGGAGACAGAAAGTATCCCAGCACCAATGAACTGGGAACGCCACTCATTACAACCAAACTGCCCTTAAAACTGCACTATGCTTCACAGAAATGGGACATTCAATCCAACCAGCACCTGTACTCGTCTTGAACAGACACCCAGTCTAATCCCATTTTCTTGCTCACTCTCCACATGCTTTAAGATCCCTACTCTTTATACATCTATTTAATCCCTGTTTAGAAGTAACAAATCTTGGCCATCTGAGCCACATGGAAGATGGCAGGATCCCCAAGGACACATTGTACAGCGAGCTCGCCACTGGTATCAGACCCACCGGCCGTCCATGTCTCCGCTTTAAAGACGTCTGCAAACGCGACAAGAAGTCCTGTGACATTGATCACAAGTCGTGGGAGTCAGTTGCCAGCGATCGCCAGAGCTGGCGGGCAACCATAAAGGCAGGGCTAAAGTGTGGCAAGTCGAAGAGACTGAGCAGTTGACAGGAAAAAAGACAGAAGCGCAAGGGAAGAGCCAACTGCGAAACAGCCCTGACAACCAATTTTACCTGCAGCACCTGTGGAAGAGTCTGTCACTCTAGTATTGGCCTTTATAGCCACTCCAGGCGCTGCTCCACAAACCACTGACCACCTCCAGGTGCTTACCCATTGTCTCCTGAGACAAGGAGGCCAAAGAGAGAAGAGAAGTAACAAAACACAAGTGGCAGAGAATTCCACATCCAAACCAGACTCTGTATAAAAAATTATTTAAACTCTTGAATTTTCAGATTTCTGCCTGCTTATTGTTGTGCATTCTATCGCTTTTTACCTCATCATAACTCTTCATGTTCTTCAAGATTTAGGGTGTTAACCTTTTTGACTAACGAATAAAGCCCCAACATCTCAAGTGTCTAATCATAACTAAGTGTTCCCCCCACCCCTTCATCAAAAACCATCTTCTCCAATTCGATAAAAATTCTACATGTGCAGTTTGCTGACCAATGCCAAATCCAACACAATCTTAATCCAGTAAACAACATTTTGTTTTAGGTACAATGTAATGGAGGCATTAGTGTTAGAAATGTATAAATCACTCAAACAGCAAACATTAAATAGAGTGCAGATCATAACCACTGTCTGCATTTTTTCCTTTTCCCCCCCGCCCCCCCCCCAAGTTACATAAAAAATGAATGCGGGAAGCCCAAAAGACAAATATCTACTCAGACTTCAAAAAAGCTTTTGATGAGGTACTGCACAAGAGACTTAGAGTCACAAGATTGAAGCCTCTGGTGCTGTTGGTAACATATTGAGCTGGATTGACAACTGGCTGGAAGGACATGGGCAAAAAGTAGTTCCAGATGGTTTTGGCACCCAGTTACCAGTGGTATCCCACAGGAATGGATGTTGGGACTATTGCTCATTAACTTTTGTATTAATGCTCTGGAAGTAGGCGTTGAGGCCACGATCTGCAAATTTGCAGATGACACTAAGATCTGTGTGAGTGTTAGGACTGCAGACAATGTACAAATGCTTCGGGTGAACCTCAATGTGTTGGGAGATTGGGCTAATGATGTTTAATTTGGAAACATGCAGTGTTATGCATATGGACAGGGCAAATATTCAATATGAGTCCCCAATTAATGCCCACCACCTCAATTAATCCCCAATTGATATCGAATTAACACCAGGGGGGGGTCACAATTTTAAGTTGTGTAAGGCCAGATCCAGGTTAGATGTCAGGAAGATGTTCTTTTCCAGTGAACAATGGACCTCTAGGTTGTCGTCTTGTGTAGTAGATGTTGATTCACTGCATTCCTTCAAGTGAGAGTTGGACTTGTTTCTGATTGGACTGGACATCGCCTTTTACAAAAGGCAGATACTTCAGGGGCAAAGTGATCTCCCTGAATAGTTTTGAACGTCTAGATGGTTCAGTGAGGAATTTTCCAGCTTTTTGCCCCAAAAATTGGCCTCTTTTAACTGGTTTTTCGCCTTGCCCAGGAGATCACATGGTTTTCATTGGGGTGAAGAGTGCATATATTTTCAGGATGGGTTGTTGTTTGGATATGAGCTTGCCATACCAAACAAAGCTACTTCAAAATGTCTATTCTTCAACTAAAAATTTCACAATAAGGTTGAAAGACAAAAATTACTTCCATTAGTGTAGGTCAGATGATCGGCGCAACATCGAGGGCCGAAGGGCCTGTACTGCGCTGTAATATTCTAATTCTAATTCTAATTATTGTCACAATTCAAATAAAGGAAATAAAAAGTAAAAAATCTCAGACAAAAACTGTGAAGCATGAAGACCAAAAGCCAGTTATGAGCCACTGGTCTATCGATAAATTCCCTACTGTTCAAAGCACAAGCCTGACTGATCGGTTTTAGAGTCATTTTACTGGTTAAATTGCTAAACTCACTTGCTTTAGTGTTCCATCAAGTGATTTAGGGCATGTTCTTTTGAAAGAACATCCATAAAAAAAATTAGAAATTTTGGGTGTCTTTCAACATCCTGAACACCATATTTGCAAATGACATGCAAATTATTCTCCAAAAGATCATCCAGACTTTTCAGTCTAAAAGCAATCTACAAATCCTGAGTCCATGCAACACTTCACCTTTGGAATCATGCAAACTACCTTTTATTTGTTGGCACAATGAAATAGATATTTCTGTGAAAAATAACAGCAAGCTGTTCCTCCAGAGGTCTGTCTGGCAGTAACTTTGTGCTGGTTAAATATTTGCTTTGACCATCTCCCCATATGACATTTGCTGTCATTAGAAAATCACTTTGTGGGCTCTATATAATGCAGTTCCAATGCTGTCATTCCATTTTGCTCAATTTCTGAAAACTCAGTCTGCTTTGCAGTTGAAGCAAGTCATTTTGGGCTTCAAGAGGGGAGGCGGTGGCGTAGTGGTAATATCATTAGACTAGTAACCCACAGCCCAGGTTAATGCTCTGGGGACATGAGTTCGAATCCCACCATTGCAGATGGTGGAATTTGAATTCAAGTAATAAAAAAAACCGGAAATAAAAGCTAGTCTGGTGGTAACTATGAAGCCACTGACGATTGTTGTAAAAACCCATCTGGTTCACTAAAGCCCTTTAGAGAAGGAAGTCAGCCATCCTTACCGACATGTGACTCCAGACTCCCAGCAATGTGGTTGACTCAAAAGGCCTAGCAAGCCATTCAGTTATATCAAACTGCTACAAAAGTCTAAGGAAAGGAATGAAACCACCATCACCATCCCTCAGTACGTCCTGTCCCACCGGAGGTAGCGGCACAGCGGTATACAGTCGGGAGGGAGTTGCCCTGGAAGTCCACAACATTGACTCCGGACCCCATGAATTTCATGGCATCAGTTCAAACACAGGAAAGGAAACCTCCTGCTGATTACTACCTACTGCCGCCCCTCAGCTGATGAAATCAGTGCTTCTCCATGTTGAACACCAATTGGAAGCAGCACTGAGGCATACACAAAGGCACAAAATGTACTCTGGGTGGGGGGCTCCAATGTCCATCACCAAGTGACTCGATAGCACCACTACTGACCGCGCTGGTACTGAGGGAACCAACAAGGGGTAGGAACCAACAAGAGGCAAAAACTGACTTGACCTCGTCCTCACCATTCTACCTGTTGCAGATGCATCTATCCATGACAGTAGTTGGAGTGACCACCGCACAGTCCTAGTGGCGACAAAGTCCCGTCTTCACACCAAGGGTACCCACCATCTTCTTGTGTGACACTACCACTGTGGTAAATGGGATGGATTTCAAACAGATCGAGCAATTCAAAACTGGGCATCCATGAGGTGCTGTGGGCCATCAGCAGCAGCAGCATAAAGTCATGGAGTTATACAGCACAGAAACAGGCCCTTCGGCCCATCGTGACTGTGCCGGCCATCAAGCAGCTAACTATTCTAGTCCCATTTTCCAGCATTTGGCCCGTAGCCTTGTATGCTATGGCGTTTCAAGTGAACATCTAGATACTTCGTAAATGTTGTGAGGGTTCTTGCCTCTACCACCTCTTCAGGCAGTGCGTTCCACATTTCAACCACCCTCTGGATGAAAAATTTTTCCTCAAATCACCTCTAAACCTCCTGCCCCTTACCTTAAATCTATGCCCCCTGTTTATTGACCCCTCTGCTAAGGGAAAAAGTCTCTTCCCATCTAACCTATCAATGCCCCTCATAATTTTGTATACCTCAATCATGTCCCCCCTCATCCTTCTCTGTTCTAAGGAAAACAACCCTAGCCTTTTCAGTCTCTCTTCATAGCTGAAATGCTCCAGCCCAGGCAACATCCTGGTGAATCTCCTCTGCACCCTTTCCAGTGCAATCACATCCTTCCTATAGTGTGGTGACCAGTACTGTACACTGTACTCCAGCTGTGGCTTAACCAGTGTTTTTTACAGCTCCATCATAACCTCCCTGCCCTTATATTCTATGCCTCGGCCAATAAAGGCAAGTATCCCATATGCCTTCCTAACCACCTTATCTACCTGTGTTGCTGCCTTCAGTGATCTAGGTGCAAGTACACCAAGGTCGCTCTGACCTGCTGTACTTCCTAAGGTCCTACCATCCGTTGTATATTCCCGTGCCTTGTTAGTACTCCCAAAATGAATCACCTCACACTTCTCCGGATTAAATTCCATTTGCCACAACTCCGCCCATCTTACCAGCCCTCATCATGTAATCTAAGGCTTTTCTCCTCACTATTTACGACACCACCAACTTTCGTGTCATCTGCGAACTTACTCATCATAGATCCTATATTCATGTCTAAATCATTAATGTACACTACAAACAGCAAGCGTCCCAGCACCGATCCCTGTGGTACATCACTGGTCACAGGCTTCCACTCACAAAAACAACCCTCAACCATCACCCTCTGTTTCCTGCCACCAAGCCAATTTTGGATCCAAATTGCTAAATTGCCCTGGATCCCATGGGCTCTTACCTTCTGAACCAATCTCCCATGCAGAACCTTATCAAAAGCCTTACTGAAGTCCATGTAGACTACATCAACTTCCTTACCCTCATCTACACATCTAGTCCCCTCCTCAAAAAATTCAATCAAGTTAGTAAGACACGATCTCCCCCCTGACAAAGTGGTGCTGACTATCCCTGATTAATCCCTGCCTCTCCAAGTGGAGATTAATCCTGTCCCTCAGAATGTTTTGCAATAGTTTCGCAACCACTGATGTTAGACTCACCGGCCTGTAATTACCTGGTCTATTCCTGCGACCCTTCTTGAATAATGGTACCACATTTACTGTCCTCCAGTCCTCTGGCACCTCTCCCGTGGCCAGAGAGGATCTGAAAATTTGTGTCAGAGCCCCTGCTATCACCTCCCTTGCCTCACACAACAGCCTGGGATACATCTCATCTGGGCCTGGGGATTTATCCACTTTTAAGCCCGCTAAAGCATCTAATACTTCCTCCCTTTCAATGTTAATATGTTCAAGTATATCACAATCCCCCTCCCTGATCTCGACACTTACATCGTCGTTCTCCACAGTGAAAACAGATGAAAAGTAATCATTTAAAACCTCACCCAAGTCCTCCGGCTCCACACACAGATTGCCACTTTGGTCCCTAATGGGCCCTACTCTTTCCCTGGTTATCCTCTTGCCCTTAATATACTTATAAAACGCCTTAGGATTTTCCTTTATATTGACTGCCAATGTTTTTTCATGTCCCCTCTTCGCTCTCTTGATTACTTTAAGTACTTCCCTACACTTTCTATACTCCTCTAATGCCTCCACTGTTTTCAGTGCTCCGAATCTGCCATAAGCCTCCTTTTTTTTTCCTGATCCAATACTCTATATCCCTTGATATCCAGGGTTCCTTGGATTTGTTGGTCCCACCCTTCACCGTAATGGGTACATGTTGGCTCTCAGCTCTCACTATTTCCTCTTTGAATGCCTCCTACTGGCCTTGTGTAGACTTTCCTACAAGTAGCTGCTTCCAGTCCACTTTGGCCAGATCCTGTTTTATCAAATTGAAATCAGCCTTCCCCCAATTCAGTACCTTTATTTCTGGCCCGTCTTTGTCCTTTTCCACAACTACCTTAAATCAGAATTGTATTCAACCATAATCTGTAACCTCAAGGCCCGGCATATCCCCACTCTACAATTACCATCAAGCAGGGGGACCAACCCTGGTTCAATGAAGAGTGCAGGAGCAGCACCAGACATACCTAAAAATGAAGCGACAGCCTTGTGACGCTACAGTGGAAGCAGCATGCAATAGACAGGGCTAAGCCATCCCACAACCAACAGATCAGATCTAAGCTCGGCAGTCGTGAATGGTGGTGAACAATTAAACAACTGACAGGAGGAAGAGACTCCACAAATCTCCCCATCCTCAACGATGGAGGAGCCCAGCACATTAGTGCAAAAGACAAGGCAGAAACATTTGCATCCATCTTCAGCCAGAAGTGCTGAGTGGATGATCAATCTCGGCCTCATCCTGAGATTCCCAGCATCATAGATGCCAGTCTTCAGCCAATCCGATTCACTCCGCATGATATCAAGAAACGACTGAAGGGAGTGGCTACTGCAACGGCTACGGACCCGGACAACATTCCAGCAATAGTACTGAAGACCTGTGCTACAGAACTAGTCACGCCCCTAGCCAAGCTGTTCCAGGACAGTTACAACACTGGCATCTACCCAGCCATGTGGAAAATTGCCTTAAATATCTCCTGTACACAAAAAGCAGGACAAATCCAACCTGGGCAATTACCACCCTATCAGTCTACACCTGATCAGTGCTATGAAGCGACACTTGCTCAGCAATAACTTGCTCACTGAAGCTCAGTTTAGGTTCCGCCAGGGCCACTCAGCTCCTGACCGCATTACAGCCTTGGTCCAAACATGGAAAGAAGAATTGAATGAGAAAGGTGAAGTAAGAGTGAACGCCCGTGACATCAAGGCAGCATTTGACCGCGTATGGCATCAAAGAGCCCTGGCAAAAATGGAGTCCATGGGAATCAGGGGGAAATCTCTCCACTGGTTGGAGTCATACCTAACACAAAGAAAGATGGTTGTGGTTGTTGGAGGTCAATCATTCCAGTCCCAGGCCATCACTGCAGGAGTTCCTCAGGGTAGTGTCCTAGACCCAACCATTTTCAGCTGCTTCATCAATGACCTTTCCTCCATCATAAGGTCATAAGTGGTGATGTTTGCTGATGATTGCACAATGTTCAGCACCATTCACTACTCCTCATATACTGAAGCAGTCCATGCCCACATGCAGCAAGACCTGAACGACATCCAGGCTTGGGCTGACAAGTGGCAAGTAACATTCGTGCTACACAAACACCAGGCAATGACCATCTCAAACAAGAGAGAATCTAACCATCCCCCCTTGACGTTCAATGGTATTACCATTGCTGAGTCCCCCACTATCAACATGCTGGGGGTCACCATTGACCAGAAACTGAACTGGACCAGCTACATAAATGCTGTGGCTACAAGAGCAGGTCAGAGGCTGGGAATTCTGTGGGGAGCTACTCACCTCCTGACTCCCCAATCGTTGTCCGCCATCCACAAGGCACAAGTCAGGAGTGTGATGGAATACTCTCCACTTGGCTGGATGGGTACAGCTCCATCAACATTCAAGAAGCTCAACCACCATCCAGGACAAAGCAGCCTGCTTGACTGGCATCCCATCCACCACCTTCAACATTCACTCCCTTCACCGACATACAAGATGCACCACAGCAATTCACCAAAATTCCTTTGAAAGCACCTTCCAAACCCACGACCGCAAACACCAAGAAGGACAAGGGCAGCAAATGTATGGGAACACCACCACTTGCAAGTTCCCCTCCAAGCCACACATCATCCTGACTTGGAACTATAATCGCCATTCCTTCACCGTCGCTGGGTCAAAACCCTGGAACTCCCTTCCCAACAGCACTGTTGGTGTACCTACACCCCAAGAACTGCAGCAGTTCAAGAAGACAGCTCACCGCCACATTCTCGAGGGAAATTAGGGATGGGCAATAAATGCTGGCCTAGCCAGCGATGCCCAATCCCAGAACCAATATTAAAAAAAAGAAATCCACAAATGGCAGAAGTCGTTGATAAGCTTACATACCCATTCCCACACCATCAGGGAACATCTTATAAATGAGCAGGTCATGAAGCCAATTACAAACAGACACTGCTGGGCTGACCACTGTATTTGATGATGTCAACTGATATGAACACATGATGAGCCAGTCTTACTTCCTGATTGATCAAAATGTACACAGTAGAAGAATGTACAATCTCTGGGTGCTAATGAACACCAAAGCATAAGTCAACAGTGACAATACAAGGTTGTTTGACTGTTCACCCAGACATTGAAAGGAACATCAGTTCCAAATCCATCTGCCAAAGTCACTGGTCCATGCCATGCGTTTACATGCAGTATCAGTAATGACAAGATATCCTTGTCATACATAAAAGAACTTTAACAAAACAGCAAATGTCCACTCGAAACAGTGAAATTATATATTCAATTTTATGGCATGAAATATGAGGCAAAGAGCTGTCCGTAGTTACTTTACATGTTTAGCTAAAAGTAAACTTCCATGTTGGAGCACAGACAGACCAGCAAGCCAGCCCTGTAGACACCGTGCAGCTAGAGACTGCTCAGACTGTAATCTGGTCAGCAGGGTCACTGCAAGCACATCAGAGCAATGTTCTGGTTGTAACTGCTAATCATTCTCTTGTTTGTTACATGGAATATCAGGTAGCAGTTAGTAAAATGCTAAGTTGCTGTGAATTTCCTGGCTATTCACTACTGTTCACTGGAGATGTCACATAGCTGAAACTCATCTTGAAATACTTGTGCTTCCCTCAGTGATTCCCACTGTCAAACAATAATTATGATTTTGCTTACATACATCTCTCACCAGGGATATCTGGAGATGGTAATTTTCATTCTTCTGGTGCAGGGAGGTTTTAAACAAACCTTACATACAATCAATGTACCATCAGCTGAATTAATATTCAACTCCCTACAGAGAAAGAAATAAGCATGGCCCAACTAATTCTCAATGGCTCAAAAACAACAATGGAATAGGATGGTTGGCAGATTTCAGCACTAGTGTGCCAGACAAACTGTCTGGCATACTGTCTATCCCATGACCTGTAAAGCTATCATACTCTTCATCCACAATGTTTCTTGAGTTGTCCTTGACCTTGCTGCTGCTCTATGGCAGCCCAAAACTGCCCATTTATTCACAGCACTTGCACCAAAGTCTTCCCAAACCGCTCTGAGAATCATCCTGCATTATGGTTTTCTAAGATGAGGAAATACTGCCTTTTGAACAGCTAAACCTATGTATACCAGTGTTGTCCGCTAACCATTTGTATCTAATTGCTTATTTACTGATCAGAAATACATTGAGAAATATACACTATTATTGGGTTATCTGATCTAAATACTCCTCCACATGCTGAATGCATGTGTACACCTGTTGGCAAATGAGGAAAAACAAGTGCGAAAGTGTTTTTCAATGTTTGCAATGTTTTACTTCTTTGTTTACTGAGTGGTTTAAGTAAAGAAACACATGAAGTACATTAGTCTGCATTGTGTGAGTGTACGCAAGGCATTTTATATTAAAATTAGGGCAAAAGACTAATATTGGCAATACTGATGACAGTCAGTAATTTCTCTTGAACAGTGGTGTACACAATGCCACATTCAGAAGTTTTACTTCTATATCTTGATCGGCATTGCACAAATCAAGGGCACTGCACAATGCTCTGCTTTGGCAGGATTCTAGACAGTTCTTAATGTATTTGCATGTCGCTGGATGCTGATTAACTTTACAACAGGAAACCAAGAACAGTATACCAAGAAGAGCATAAATTGAGGGGACTCGCAGTACTGCCTGTCTGTACTGAGTGTGAAGAAGGGAGTTTGGTAAGTGAGTGAGTTTTAAGGGTTAATCTCAAGACTTGTTTTTGTTTTGTTTACATTTAGCAATTAATTGAAATTCCTGTTTCAGTTAAGAGGCAAGTGAGGTTTCTTGCAGTTTTAAACAGGGGTATATTAAATTCAGAGTAGCTGTAGCTGGTTAATTAGGTAGCTAGCTTAAACTGCTTTCTGAGCTTTAGCTGAACTCCAGAAGAGCTGACAGCATTGTTTTCAGAGTATAAATTTAGGGGACTCTCAGTGCTGCTGGAGGGCACAGTGTGAAGAAGGGAGTTTGGTAAGGAGGGGAACTATAAAATTAAGAAAATAAATTTGAGTGCAAAGAGTATAAAGTGAGAGTTTGGTGTGTGAGGAAGGGCATTCTTTCTTTCTTCTACCTTTTTTCAGCCTCTAGTAGCTGCCTCTCTCTCTGGTACAGGGGAAGAAGTTGATTGGTGAGTAACTGGTAAGTTATTTTACTTCTCATTGCAATAAAAAGTTTTTAAAGTTACAATATGGCAGGTCAGCTCGGCCAAGTGGAATGTACGTCCTGCGGTATGTGGGAAGTCATGGACACATCCCACGTGTCCTAGACGAGCACATCTGCAGGAAGTGTCACTGGCTGCAGAAGCTTGAGCTCCGGGTTTCGGAACTCAAGCGGCGGCTGGAATCACTGTTGTGCATCTGCGAGGCAGAGGACTACGTGGATAATAAGTTCAGGGAGGTGGTCACACAGCAGGTTAGAAGCACATAGGCAGAGACTGTCAGGCAGTCTAAGAGATCCAGGCAAGCAGTGCAGGAGTCCCGAGTCGATCTTGCTTGCTAATTGGTTTTCCATTTTGGATATTGGTGAGAGCAATGGTTCCTCGGGGGAGTGCAGCCAGAGCAAAGTCTGTGGCACCACGGGTGGCTCAGCTGCACAGGAGGGGAGGAACAGGAGTGGAAGAGCAACAGCGATAGGGGATTCTATAGTCAGGGGATCAGACAGGCATTTCTGCAGCAGTACACAGGACTCCAGGATGATGTATTGCCTCCCTGGTGCCAGAGTCGAGGATGTCATGGAGTGGTTTCAGGACATCCTTCTGGAGGAGGGTGAACAACCAGAGGTCATGGTCCATATTGGTACCAATGACATAGGTAGGAAGAGGGATGAGGTCCTGAAAGCAGACTTTAGGGAGTTAGGAAGGAAATTAAAAAGTAAGACATCCAAGGCAGTAATCTCAGGATAATTCCCAGTGCCACGTGCTAGTGAGCATAGGAATAGGAGGATTGGTCGATTGAACACGTGGCTGGAGAATTGGTGTAGGAGGGAGGGCATCAGATTTCCAAGGCATTGGGACCGGTTCTGGGGCAAGTGGGACCTGTACAAGGTGGACGGGCTACACCTTAAGAGGACCGGGCCGAATATCCTCACAGGGAGATTTGCTGGTGCTGTTGGGGAAGGTTTAAACTAGCTTGTCAGGGGGATGGGAACCTGAGGGGTAGCTCAAATTGGAAGGAAGTAAAGCTGATAACAGGAGGTAAAAAAGTAGCAAGTGACATTAGAAGACAGGCGAAACAAAGGTGAGCATCAACTAGGCTTAGAATGCAGAATGTCAAGACGACAAGTTAAAGGGCACTCTACCTGAATGCACGCAGCATTTTTCAACAAGGTAGATGATTTGAAAGCTCAAAGAGAGGTAAATGGGTATGATCTAATTGTCATAACACAGACATGGCTACAGGGTGACCAATACTGGGAAATGAATATTTAGGAATATTCGACATTTAGGAAGGACAGGTAAAAATGAAAAGGAGGTGGTGTTGCACTGATAATAAGGGATGGGATCAGTACATTGGTAAGGGAGGATCTCAGATCGGAAGAACAAAATCTGTTTGGGTGGAGCCAAGAAACAGCAAGGGGCAGCAAACATTGGTAGGAGTTGTTTATAGGCCACCAAACAGTAGTGGTAGTGTGGGGTTGGCATTAATCAGGAGATTAGAGAAGCATGTAGCATGGGTAATACAGTAATCATGGGGGATTTCAATCTGCATTTTGACTGGGTAAACCTAATGAGCACTAATGCCAAGTACGACGGGTTTCTGGAGTGTGTTAGGGATGTTTTTCTACAGCAATATGTTGAGGAACCGACTAGAGAACAGGCTATTTTAGATTTAATATTATGTAATGAGAAAGTGCTAATTTATAATCTTGTTGTAAAAGAACCTTTCGGGATGAGTGACTATAATATGATCAAATTTTACATTACATTTGAAAGTGAGGCAGTTCAATCTGAAGCCTGGGTGTTAAATTTTAACAAAGGAAATTATGAAGGTATGAGGGACAAATTGGCTGAGGTGGATCGGAAAAATACATAGGCAATGGATAGTCTTGAAAGAAATATTACATAGTTTACAGCAACTATACATTCCTTCAAGGCACAAAAACCCCAAAAATAAAGGCAGCCAACCGTGGATAACAAAGGAAGTTAATGATTGTATGAGATTAAAAGAAAAGGCCTAGAAAGTTGCCAGAAACAGTAGTAAACCTGAGGATTGGGAGAATTTTAGAATACAGCAAAGAAGGATGAAGAAACTGATAAAGAAAGGGAAAATAGAATATGAATGAAAGATAGCAAAAAATATAAAAACAGACTGTAAAAGCTTCTATAGGTACGTGAAAAAGAAAAGTTTGGCAAAGACAAATGTGGGTTCATTATAGGCAGAGTCAGGAGAATTTATAACAGGGAATAGAGAAATGACAGAGAAGCTAAATGATTACTTTGTATCTGTCTTCACTGAGGAAGATATAAGAAATCTCCCAGAATTGGAGATCCAAGGGATTAGGGGAAAAATGAGGAATTGAAGGAAATTATTATTTTTTTTTTAATTCATTCATGGGATGTGGGCATCACTGGCCAGGCCAGCATTTATTGCCCATCCCTAATTGCCCTTGAGAAGGTGGTGGTGAGCTGCCTTCTTGAACCGCTGCAGTCCATATGGGGTAGATATACCCACAGTGCTGTTAGGAAGGGAGTTCCAGGATTTTGACCCAGAGACAGTGAAGGAACGGCAATATAGTTCCAAGTCAGGATGGTGGGGAACTTGCAGGTGGTAGTGTTCCCATGTATTTGCTGCCCTTGCCCTTTTAGTTGATAGAGGTCACGGGTTTGGAAGGTGCTGTCGAAGGAGCCTTGGTGCATTGCTGCAGTGCATCTTGTAGATGGTACACACTGCTGCCACTGTGCGTCAGTGGTGGAGGGAGTAAATGTTTGTAGATGGGGTGCCAATCAAGCGGGTTGCTTTGTCCTGGATGGTGTCGAGCTTCTTGAGTGTTGTTGGAGCTGCACCCATCCAGGCAAGTGGAGAGTATTCCATCACACTCCTGACTTGGTGGACAGGCTTTGCGGAGTCAGGAGGTGAGTTACTCGCCTCAGGATTCCTAGCCTCTGACCTGCTCTTGTAGCCACGGTATTTATATGGCTACTCCAGTTCAGTTTCTGGTCAATGGTAGCCCCTAGGATGTTGATAGTGGGGGATTCAGCGACGGGTAAGAAGATAAAAGCAAAATACTGCAGATGCTGGAAATCTGAAATAAAAACAGGAAATGCTGGAAATACTGAGCAGGTCTGGCAGCATCTGTGGAGAGCGAAGCAGAGTTAATGTTTCAGGTCAGTGAACCTTCATCAGACCCTTCTGATGAAGATTCAATGACCTGAAACGTTAACTCTGCTTCGCTCTCCACAGATGCTGCCAGACCTGCTGAGTATTTCCAGCATTTCCTGTTTTTATTTCTTAGCAAGAAGGCTGCATTGGAGAAATTAATGGGGCCAAAGGTTGATAAGTCCCCAGGACCTGATATTCTACATCCCAGTGTTGAAAGAGGTAGCTATGGAGATAGTGGATGCATTGGTGATCATCTTCCAAAATTTTATAGATTCTGGATTGCTTCCTGCAGATTGGAAGGTCGCAAATGTCACCCCACTATTTAAGAAGGGAGGGAGAGAGAAAGCAGGGAATTACAGACCCGTTAGCCTTACATCAGTCATTGGGAAAATGCTGGAATCCATTCTAAAGGATGTGATAAATGGACACTTGGAGAATAAGGATCTGATTGGGCATAGTCAACATAGATTTATAAATGGGAAATTATGTTTGACAAACCTGTTGGAGTTTTTTGAAGATGTTAATAACAGAATTGATAAAGGGGGTCGGTGGACACGGTATGCTTGGATTTTCAAAAGGCCTTTGATAAAGTCCCCCACAGGAGGTTGGCTAGCAAAATAGAAGCACATGGGATAGGAGGTAATATATTGGCATGGATTAAGGATTGGTTAACAGGCAGAAAGCAAAGAGTAGGAATAAACGGGTCATTATTGCATTGGCAGGCTGTGACTAGTGGGGTACCACAGGGATCAGTGCTTGTGCCCCAGCTGTTCACCATATATATCCATGATTTGGATGTGGGGACCAAATGTAGTATTTCCAAGTTCGCGAATGACTCAAAACTAGGTGGGAATGTGTGTTGTGATCAAGATGCAAAGCAGCCTCAAGGGGATTTGGACAGACTTAGTAAGTGGGAAAGAACGTGGCAGATGAAATAGAATGTGTGGAAAAATGTGAGGTTATCCACTTTGGTAGGAGGAACAGATGTGCAGAGTATTTCTTAAATGGCAAGAGGTTAGAAAGTGTAGATACATAAAGGGACCTGGGTGTCCTTGTTAATAAGTCATGAAAGCTAACATGCAGTTGCAACAAGCAATTAAGGCTTGGTATGTTAGCCTTTATCACAAGAGGATTAGAGTATACGAGTAGTGAAGTCTTGCTTCAATTGTATAGAACCTTGGTTAGACTACACCTGGAGTACTGTGTGTAGTTTTGGTCCCCTTACCTGAGGGAGGATATTATTGCCATAGAGGGAGTGCAATGAAGCTTCACCAGACTTGTTCCTAGGATGGCAGGACTGTCCTATGAAGATAGATTGGGGAAACTGGGCCTGTATTCTCTAGAGTTTCGAAGAATGAGAGGTGATCTCATTGAAACCTACAAAATACTTAAAGGGATAGACAGGGTAGATGTTGCTTAGATGTTTCCCCTGGTTGGAGAGTCTAGAACCAGGGGACACAATTTCCAAATAAGGGGGAAGCCACTTAGGACCGGGATGAGAAGAAATTTCTTTACTCAGAGGGTTATGAATCTTTGGAATTCTCTACCCCAGAGGGCCGTGGAAGCTCAGTCACTGAGTATGTTTAAAGCAGAGATTGACAGATTTCTAAATACAAATGACCTAAGGGGATATGAGGATAGTGTGGGAAAAAGGCATTGAAGTGGAAGATCAGCCATGATAGTATTGAATGGTGGAGCAGGCTCGATGGGCTGAATGGCCTACTCCTGCTCCTATGTTCCTGACAGCTGCTGAAGCGTGCTTGATCTGGAATGCATATCACTTCTAAATTTAAGTTTCCCAATGATCTCCCGCTCCATTTAAACCCTCCACAAACTCCAACTTATTCAACTATACCTTAACCTCCAGATTTGATTTCTCAACCAGGTCTCTCTGCCTATGCTTCACCCTATGTGAAATCCAAGCCATCCACAACTCGATCATCCATGACCTACAGTACACTAAAACACTCTGCCCCTGTTCTCTCCATTGGCTCCCTATCCCACTGAACAGATATGATTTTTGTCCTCAATTAGAACCCCATATTCTCATCTCTTCTTGCAGCTTCCATTCTTGGAGCTCTCATCTAATATTTCAGAGCCTTCAGCCATCTTGCCAACACTCTAGATTCTCGCTCAAAAAAGAATTTAGACTTATATAGCACCCATCATACCCCAAAAATGCTTTTGGCCAATGTACTAAATCCTAAATCCCTCCACCCTGCTATATCTCTTCCTCAATTTCAAAGACTTCTTCAAAACCTGTTCAGCTTCATTGACCACTCCCAATGCTTCTGTCTCCTGTGAACAGTGAGTAAAAATGTCAGTAAACAATAGCGACAAATGGGGTTGAACAGGGAACCCTTGCCACTCTGGCTCAGTGGACCGGATCAAGGTGTAGGGTATAAACCAACATACAAAGTATTTAAATAAAACACAGTAAATGAATGTATTCAATGCAAGGCAACATTTGATACTGTTACAAACTTTACTATTCTCCCAGTTACCTATCAAAAACAAGAAAAATGCTTTTCTCTGAGCCATTTCCAAACATGCAATGAACTTTGAACAGAGATGTTCACTTGCATATAAGAGGATCTGTTGCTCCCAGACTGATGAGCTGGTGCTCACAACTCAATCTCGGACCACGATAGAGACTTCCAGACACACAAATGTTCATTAAAGGACCACAGGCGATCACTGACCTTCCCCCTTCTCACAGGTCTGATCCATGTCTTCACCTTGGATACAGCTGTCAAGCAAAAAATTACACTAAAATAGCTGGATACACTGATTTGTGACAGATAACTTTACCATCCAGCCCATATGGTTAGGAGATTTAACAGAAGAGCTCTGAAACAGTTAAGGGTGCAGTGGAGAGGAACTAAGGTGAAAGAATACCTGCATGAGGTAGATGACAAAAGAATCACCGAAAAGATGCCAAATAATCCAAGCTAAGTATAATGTGAAAAAAAACACCCAGAGGAAGTCAAAGTTAAAAGGGGCACTAGATAGAAGGATAATCAAGTGACTACCTGGGATTAAAAAAAATTAAACCCAAGGGAGGCAGAGCAGGAATACAAGAAAAGGAAACAATCAAAAGAACAGAAACTGAAATGGAGACTGAGGCGTGATTGATTGTGGGATATTCACAAATTAGAAAAACAGACAAAAGACAGGTGAGGCGATGCAATACTTGTCTGTTAACGAATAAACTCAAATCATTCTGGCTTTGGATAGCAAGGTAGAGGAACATACAAGGGCAGACAGATGGAGAAGAAATTTGAAGGTGAATGGATAGCATTAGATTCAGACTGCAAGGCATCTCAGATCAGGGTAGCATCAGACCACAAGAGTGAACCATTAGGAATTACAGCTGGACACCAGCATGATCAAGAATAGGGCTACCAACAGGGGGACAAGTACTTAGAGTCAAGAAAGTGAGGAATTCTGGATGCGTTAAAGTTGGTAAATGGAGTATCGGAAACTCCATGGAGCAACCCAAGAGATGACATTCGCAACCAGGCACTTTCCAACATTGCACAGGGATACAAGGTCCCTCATGTAAAGGTTGTTAGAAAAACAGAAAAACTTGCAGTTTGCAGGTCAGAGAAAGGGTCCCTTGTGGAGGAGCAACCATAACATGATAGAATTCTTCATTAAGATGGAGAGTGAAGTGGTTGAATCAGAAATTAGGGTCCTGAATCCAAATAAAATAAACTATAAAGGCATGAGGTGCGAGTTGGCTATGGTAGACTGGGAACTTTACGAAAAGGGTTGATGGTGGATAGGTAATGGATAATATTTAAAGAACATGTGCATGAATTACAACAATTATTCATTCCTGTCTGGCACAAAAATAATTCAGAAAAAGTGGCTCAACCGTGGCTTACAAAAGAAATTAGGGATAGTATTAGATCCAAAGAGGAGGCATATAAAATTGCCAGAAAGAGCAGCAAGTCTGGGGATTGGGAGCAGTTTAGAATTCAGTAAAAGAGGACAAAGAGGGTGATTAAGCAGGGGAAAATGAGTATGAGAGTAAACTTGCAGGGAACATAAAAACTGACTGTAAAAGCTTCTATAAATATGTGAAGGGAAAAAGATCAGTGAAGACAAATGTCAGTCCCTTACAGTCAGAAACAGGGGAAGTTATAATGGGGAACAAAGAAATGGCAGAATTAAACACATACTTTGGTTCTGTCTTCACAAAGGAGGACACAAATAGCTTCCCAGAACGGTTAGGGACCAAGGGTCTAATAAGAGGGAGGAACTGAAGGAAATCAGTATTAGTAAAAAAGATAAGTGCTAGGGAAAGTAATGGGGTTAAAGGCAGTCAAACCCCCAGGGCCTGACAACCCACGTCCCAGAGAAGCAAGTGGCCCTGGAAATAGTCCAAAATTCTACAGCAGTTCCTACAGATTGGAGGGTGGCAAATGTAACCCCACTATTTAAAAAAGGAGGGAGAAAAAACAGGGAATTACAGACCAGTTAGCCTTACATCAGTAGTGGAGAAAATGCTAGAGTCTATCAAAAAGGATGTGATAGCAGAACACCTAGAAAGCATAAACGGGATTCGGCAAAGTCGGCAAGGGTTTACAAAAGGGAAATCATGCTTAACAAATCTACTGGAGTTTTTTGAGGATGTAACTCGTAGAATAGATAAGGGAGAACCAGTGGATGCGGTGCATTTGGATTTTCAGAAGGCTTTTGATAAGGTCCCACATAAGAGGTTAGTGTGCAAAATTAAAGCACATGGGATTGGGGTAATATACTGGCATGGATTGAGAATTGGTTGACAGACAGGAAACAGAGAGTAGGAATAAATGGGTCTTTTCCGGGTGGCAGACAGTGACTAGTGGGGTACCGCAGGGATCCATGCTTGGGACCCAGCTATTCACAGTACATATTCATGACTTGGGTGAGGGAACTAAATGTAACATTTCCAAGTTTGCAGTCGATACAAAGCTGGGGGGGAATGTGGGCTGTGAGGAGGATGCAAAGAGGCTCCAATGTGATTTGGACAAGTTGGGTGAGTGGGCAAATGCATGGCAGATGCAGTATAACGTGGATAAATGTGAGGTTATCCACTTTGGTTATAAAAACAGAAAGGCAGATTATCTGAATGGTGACAGATTGGGAAAGGGGGAGGTGCAACGAGACCTGGTGTCCTTGTACACCAGTCGCTGAAAGCACGCAATCAGGTGCAGCAAGCTGTTAGGAAGGCGAATGGTATGTTGGCCTTCATTGCAAGAGGATTTGAGTACAGGAGCAAGGATGTCTAACTGCAGTTATACAGAGCCTTGGTGAGACCACATCTGGAGTATTGTGTGCAGTTTTGGTCAACGTATCTGAAGAAGGATGTTCCTGCCATGGAGGGAATGCAAAGATGAAATACTAGGTTGATTCCTGGGATGGCAGACCTAAGTATGAGGAGAGATTGTGTCGACTAGGCCTATATTCACAGGAGTTTTGAAGAACGAGAGGAGATCTCATAGAAACCTATTAAATTCTAACAGGACTAGACAGGCTAGATGCAAGGAGGATGTTCCCGATGGCTGGGGAGTCCAGAACCAGGGATCACAGTCTCAGGATATGGGGTACGCCATTTAGAACCGAGATGAGGAGAAATGTCTTCAATCAGAGGGTGGTGAACCTGTGGAATTCTCTACCAGAGGCGGCAATGGAGGCCAAGTCATTAAATATATTCGAGAAGGGGATAGATATATTTCTTAATGCCAAAGGGATCAAGGGATAGGGGGAGAAAGCGGGAACAGGGTACTGAATTAGACAATCAGCCATGATCTTTTTTGAATGGCGGAACAGGCCTGAAGGGCTGAATGGCCTACTCCTGTTCCTATTTTTCTAAATTTCTATGAATCCAGGTAAGTTGAAACAAAGATTTTTCATTTTTAATCACACCTCCTTCTTTGGCCACCTCCCCTAAATCTTATATCTGGGAAGGACAGACCCACCCTCTGAAGAGCCATTCGACATTTCTCAATTTAAGGTACTATATAAAGGTGAGTTGTTGTTAATCAGTACCTTGAAAACAATGCAGTTAGGTACTATAAAAAGAACCACTGCATTTCACCTGGAAGCATCATGCTGGCGGGCGCACTTCAAACAACTCAACCAAAAAAAAAACACAGCACTAACCAACAGAAGCCAAGACAATACCAGGCATGGAAAGTGTGCGACACAGCAAAACATCAGGGACACTTACCTGGTTAGATGCCAAGGACCCCTATGAGACATCTTTTTACCTGCCACAGAGCACCAGAAGAGCAATAGAAACCATTAGACTGTAACTGACAGATATGTGCAAATAAAACCATTTGGATGCCATATGGCATCAGGCCATCCCTTGCACAAAACACAGTTTTAAAATAACTATTACCAGCAAATCCAATAAACTGAATTTACAGTTCTTTGCGGTTTACAATTTGCATATTAATGAATATATTACTGTTGAAAAATACAGAATCCTTGAACAAGCAGCCTCCATTCAAGTATGAAAAATAAATGTCAAGGCTCCCACTTGAAACTAATTACCAATGTATATTCACACCTACTGCCCTTTTAAAAGGTTTCAATCGCTGATAAGCCGAAGTAAATCGAACAAACGAGGTCTCTTGTACCGTTCAGCTGATGACACCCATCCACCTACAACCATCCAGCCCTTTCACCCATCCCCACATATACCCTCCCCACCATCCTGTCTACGCCCATGCACACCCCTCCACCCAATCCCCACCAACACCCACGCTCCCCACCTGCCCATCACCAACCCCCTCCACTCCACCCATCTCCACATACACACAGCCCCACCACGTGTACACACCTCAACCTATCCTCACCCTTGCGTGGCAACTTTTAATCGACAACCCATCACTTACCAGAGCAGTCTTTCACTTTAAACCCTGCCAAAATCCTTTATAATTTTCTCCTGTCTTCTCTTCTTCAGTGAAAAAGTCCCAGTATCTCAAGTGTCACCTCAATGATAGTTTTTCAACCCTGCTGTCATCCTACTGAACTTTTGCTGTAGGCTCTCAATGTCCTTTATATAATGGAGTTCCCAAAACTGTGCAGTTCTGAAACTTAGCCTGACTATTGTCTTATACAATTTTATATTTCTGCTTCTGTACTTAGTGTCCCTTTTTATAGGAACACAAGGCCATTTAGCCCCTCGAGCACAAGATCATAGTTGATTTGTGGCCTAACTCCACATACTTGCCTTTGCCCCATATCCCTTAATACATCTGGTTAACAAAAAAATCAATGAGATTTAAAATTAATAACCTAGCGTTAACTGCCATTTGCAGAAGAGAGCTCGAAACTTTTACCACACTTGTGTGTCTAAGTTCCCCAATTTCACTCCTAAAAGATCGAATAACTTTTAGGCTACATCTCCTAGCCTGAGACTCCCCAACCAGTGGAAATAATTTCTCTAACTACCCTGTCCGTTCCCCTTAATATCTTGAAATTTCAATCAAATCACCCCTTAACGTTTTAAGTTGCAGGGAATACATCCCTAGTTGTGCAATCACTCCTTGTAACGGAAAGCTTGGAACCCAACTATCAATCTGGGAAATCTACACTACACTGCTTCCGAGGCCAAAACTTTCCTTCCTAAGATGTGGTGCCCAGAACCGCTCTCAGTACTCCAGGTGTGGTCTAGCCAAGGCTTTGTATAACTGAAGCATGACTCCCTTATATTCTAGTCCTCTAAATATAAAGGTCAACATTCCATTACCCTTTGTGATATTATTCTATCCCTGTCCAATGTTCCCTTTAAAATTTTAATGTTGTACATGGCCAGCTTTGTCAATGAATGGTACCTTTAAATATTTTGGCGCAGCCGCATGCACAATATTTAACAAGGCTTGCAGGACAACTCCCAGGCTGCTGCATGGCTGCCCACATGCACAGCTTATTGGGAACACTGCTGTCTGTGATAATTTAGTTACCTGCATACGTGGACACCTAAATCTCTTTTGACCTCCGCTATTTAAAGTCAGAGAGTCATTATGGCACAAGCTGCCACAATTTGGTCCATCAAGTCCATGCTGGCTCTCTGTAGAGCAATCAAGTCAGTCTCATTCCCCCGCTCTATCCCCACAGCCATGCAACTTTATTTCCTTCCAGTACCCATTCAATTTCCTCATGAAATTACTGATTGCCTCTGCTTCCCTCATTGGCAGTAAGTTCCAGGTCATTACCACTTGCTGCGTAAAGAAGTTATTCTTCACATCCCCCATGCATCTCTTGTTCAAAACCTCAAATCTGTGTCCCCTAATCCTTGTACCATGAACTAATGGGAACAGCTTTTCTTTGCCTACGTTATCGAAACATGTCATAATCTTGTACATCTCTATCAAATCTCACCTCAACTGCCTTGGCTCCAAAAGAACAACTCCAGCTTCTCCAACCTAACCTTGTAGCTAAAATCCCTCATCCCTGGAACCATTCTGGTAAATCTCCTCTGCACCCTCCCAAGGACCTTCACATCCTTCCTGAAGTGCAGTGACCAGAACTGGATGCATGACTCTAGTTGTGGTCTAACCAGAGCATTATAAAGGTTCAGCATAACTTCCCTGCTTTTGTACTCAATACTTCTATTTATGAAGCCCAAGATCCCATATGCTTTGCTAATTACTCTCTCAATAGTTCCTGCAAGCTTTAAAAATGTATGCACATGACCTCCAGGTCCCTCTGTCCTTGCACACTTTTCAGAACTGTGCCATTATGTCTATATTGCCTCTCCATATCCCTTCTACCAAAATGCATCACTTCAAACGTCTGTATTAAATTCCATCTGCCACTTGTCTGCCAATTCTGCTAGGCTATGTCCTGTTGTAGTCAATTGGTATCATCCTCCAAGTTTGGCAAATTTTGAAATTTTACTCTGTATTCCAATATCCAAGTCATTTATATATTCCAGAAAGAGAAGCGGTCCTCACACTGACCCTTGGGGAACACCACTGTCTACCATCCTCCAGTCTGCAAAACAACCATTTACCACAACTCACTATTTTTTGTTCTTAAGCCAATTTTTTATCCAGACTGACACTAACCCTCCTATTCCATGAACCCTGATTTTGTTAACCAGTCTTTTATGTGCCATTTTGTCAAATGCTTCCTTAAAATCCATATAGGCAACATTCACAGCATTCCCTTCATCAACCTTCTCTGTTACTTCATCAAAGAATTCAATTTCAATTAGTCTTACGATCTGTCTTACAAATGCATGCTGGCTTTCCTTCATGAATTCAAACCTCTCCAAGGCCTGTTGCTTTTTTTCCCCGACTATGGCTTCTAAAATCTTACCTACCACTTAAACTGACCAGTCTGTAGTTACAAGGAATGTCCTTACACCCTTCCTTGAAGGGTGTCACATTTCCACTCTCTAATCCTCTGGCACCAACCCCCATATCTAGAAAAATTATGGCAAACCCATCCACTGTCTCCACCCTCACTTCCCTTAGCAACATGGGATGTAAGCCATCTGGACCAAGCAAATTATCCACTCTTAGCACAGCCAGCCTTTCCAGTGCACCCTGCCTTTCAATTTTAACCCCATCCATTACCCCTACCATCTCCACTTCTACAAATATTTTGCAAGCATCTCCTTCCTTAGTAAACACCAATACAAAGTGCTTAAGTATTCTAGCCTCACCCTGCGCCTCTAAGCACATATCACCCTCTTTGTCCCTAATAGGCCACACCCCGCTGACTATTTACATGCCGGTAGCTACCATTCTATTCTCAAATTGTTTCTGTGCAAGTCTCAGTTTTCTCTTCAACTTCCCCTCTCAACTTATTGTATTTGGCCTTGCTCAGGCTTGAAGAATTCACTCGACATGCTTCAAACACTCTCCTTTTTTGTTTCATCATATTCTCTATCTTCCTCATCATCCTGGCTTTAGTTCCTCTGCCTTTCCCTCTTATTGGAATGTACCTAGCCAGTATGTGAAACATCTCCTTCAAGATCAACCATTGTTCCATTACAGTTTTTCCTGTTAATCTTTGGTTCCATTTTACCCCGGCTAGAGCCCCTGTCATCCTATTGAAGTTAGCCCTCTTCTAATTTCTAAAGTTCTACTTTATATTGTTTCTAGCTCTTCTCCATTACTAATCTAAACCTTATGATACGATGATCACTCTTACGCGAGTGTTCGCCCAACAGACACTTGGTCCACCTCATTCCCCAGTACCAGATCTCACAATGCCTCATTCCTCATTTCTAACTTTTCAACATTTGGAAAGCATCTGTTCTATACTTTTCAAGTCCAAAGTGGATGACCTCTCACACTCGTACATTCCAATCTATTTGTCACAATTCTGCCCTATCACTTAATCTATCAATATTCCTAATTTTATGCTTCCATCCACACAGCTTACAAAGCTGCCTACCTTTGTGTCATCAGCAAGTTGAGATATTTGGCTTTCTATCCCAAAATCTAAGTTGTTAATTTATAGTCAATAGTTGAGGCTCCAACACCCCGTGGGAAGTCACAAGTCACATCATGCCCATTATCCCCACTCATCGTTTCCTGCCACTCAACTCCATGAGCTTCAATTTTAGCTAACAGTTTCTTAGGAGGGACTTGATCAAATACCTTCTGGAAGTCCATATAACTGACATATAGACATTCCTCTATTCCTTACTTAAGTCAGCTCTTCTAAAAAAAAATTCCAACAGGCATGACCTACCCTTTACAAATAAATGCTGGCTCTCTCTCAGCTGAAAATTTGACCCTGCCCTTAACTAGAAGCCCAAGTAATTTTCCCTGAGAACAGATGTTAGGCTATCTAGTCTATAATTCCCTAGGTTCCCTCTAACCTTCCTTAAATAAGAGTGACATCTATAATTTTTCAATCGAAAGGAATGGTTCCTGAATTGGAAGATTGTCAGCACACCTGCAATGTTCTTGCTTTCTTCCTTTAAAGCCTGGGTTGGAAACCATCTGGTCCTGGGGATTTGTCATTCTTTAGTGCCATTGTTTTTATTACTTTTTTGCTGATGTTAATTTTGATGAATCCCCATCACTGACTCAATTTTAGTTTCATTCAAATGTCTGGCATGCTGACCTCCTACTGTAAATATTGATGCAAAGAAATTCTTCAAACATCCGTCATTTCCTTATTTTCGCTGACAATATCACAGTTATCAGTCCTCAAGGGGCCCACTGCTCCTTACTGATTTAACTGTTAACAATTCTGTGGATTTTGATAACCCTTGCAAGTTTCTTTTCATATTCCCTTTGCGTACTTCTTCCCATCTGTTTTGTCACCTTTTGTTCAATCTCACAGTCGCCAGGACCTGTTATGTTTTGCATTTTTGTATGCTTTTTCTTTGTTTTCTCTTGCCCATTACCTCGCGTTGGCCATAGCTTTTTTTTGGCAAGTAGAGCTCTTGCCCCTATAAAACCCAAAATGCTGCTCGTCCTTCTTCTAGACTTTATGTACCTGCAATTCCAAGTTCAAGGAATTAGTTGCTGGAATTGTTCAGTCTCTATACTTCCACACAGTTCAACATTTCTCCCTTGAACTTACACTCCTATTCTTGGGTTTGGAGAATACAATTGAAATTTGCTGATGAAACAAAAGTAGAGGGTTTGGTAAACACTGAAAATGTTAAGACTTCAGGGGATGTAGAAAAGTCAGTGGAATGGACAGGGAGGGGCAGATGCAATTTCATAGGGTATATATATATATATATATATATATATATATATATATATATATATATATATATATATCTCAAGAACAAACATGGACCTAACATTTACTTTTGGGGTAAACCACTTTTAAGCCTTCACTGTGAGGCAAACTCTGTTTGCTGTCATCAACCTCTCTCTTCCCATACTGCTAAATATCCTTATATACCATATGCCTGAATTTGAGACATCATCAAATGCCTTCTGAAAATCCACATACACTTGATCTACTCCACTCCCTTTCTCTCCGGTTACTTTTTTCAAACTTGACTTGCCCGCAAATGAATTGGTGCTGGCCATACTCGATTATTTGATGCATTTCGACATTCACTAATTTGATTTAGACACTAAGTTAACTTGTCTTTCATCATCCAGTTTATCCATCTCTCTCCTTTATAAATAATAAAGCCATTACGTGGGCTGTCCGAGGTAACTTCAAAACCTAAAAAGGATTGAAAAATTGTGACCTCTGCTACCACTTCCCTCTTGACCTTCTTAGATAGCCTCAAGTACAGTAATCAAGGCCCGATTACTTACCCACTCTTCAGCTCTACTAATTCTTTTCAGAACCAATTTTTTTTGCAGTTGAACAATTTTTCCATATCCTCAACCAGCACATATCTACATTTTTATTTTTGAAGTTATTTAGAAAAATCTAATACGTTAAACTGAACTCCACATCTTAACCTTCCTTAAATTAATCATCCATCCAAGCAGCACTATCTTCTCTAGCTATACGTTGCAAGTATGCTTATTAAAGCCCTAAACATTTCCATTATTAACTGCTAGCCAGTCATTGTCGTGTACTGTTAAATTTTTGCGGGTTTTCCGCAAAGTAAGCTCAGACTCCCATCATCTGGAAGGCATTTTGCTATCCAATATTTAATTAACCTACAGTGTGACCTGGGGATCCATAAAGATCATCTTTGCTGCACTTACTGGCTATCCTGCGAGTGCATTCTCCCATCTTCAAGAAATGGGCAGGGATAATCAAGTTAACTAGACATGGTACAACTGCAAACCAATAAACTGGCTTATTTTGCATTACACATGAAAGAATGGCAATATAACTTTCAAAGCAAGATGGGTTAATTTTCTACTGCTTTTCAATGAAAACAACAAAGACATATTATACAGCCATTTGAAAGGAACATTAATTTCAAGACAGCTGTTCACCGCCAAGTGGCAAACATTCAACACACTTAACCTGGTGGGTGCGTGTGTGCATGAGAGATCTCACCCAAATCTGTGTTGACAAAAGATTTTCCTGATTTAATTAACTCAAAATACTTATTCTACCGACATCAACCGAAAATAAAGCAGACCATCTATGTTGACGTCCAGAAATGCTTCTCAATAGCTTGACTTTTTACTAGTCAAACCCTGGTGTCTTCCCAATGTATAAAAGTTACAGTAGTATACAAAAATCAAGTTTCATGGCTGTCTCATTTCCAGCAATTAACACTGCAAATCAACCTAGTCACATCTTTATCATGTGCTTTCCTTTTTGGCTTCCGTTTAGTTTTAATCTCTTTATCCATGGAATTCTACACTTTTGTGCACTCATTTTTTGCCTTACAGGTATCTATCTATTCATCGCATATTTGAAGTTCTTATTTGTCTACCAGTTTGTTAAATTTACTGCCCAGTTAACTTGGTCCAGATCCCTTCTAATAATCACTGAACTTGGCCTTTATTCAGGCCAACACTTTTATCTTGGACTCATTTCCTTTTTCTATTCTTACACTGAACTCAATCATATTGTTGTTGCTGTTGTCCCATTATTCACTGACAAACATGAGCTATTTATTCCACTTCATTTCTCAGAAATAAATCAAGCTCTGCCTTTGTTGGCACAGAAACACACTGTTGTAGGAAGTAGATCTGGAGGCATTCTGAAAACTTTAACATATACTATTTGTATTCAAGTCTACCTCAGAGTAATTAAAACCACCCAATTATTATTGCCCTGTTGTTCTTGCATATCTCTCATCTGTCAAAAAATTTCTTGCTGTCTCTCATTTCCATTGTTTGGTGATGTGTAATCAAGAATTGTGCTATTTCCTTTCCTGTTCTTTAACTCTTCTGTTAATGCCATCCACAGCATTCTAATACTCTAATGCTGCACTAGAATCCTTTCCTATTACTGCTTTGTTTCCCTTGTCAATCTCACTTTAGAGCATTATAATCAGTAATATTCAGTTTTCAATCTTGTATCAGCCCAAATGTTATAGGCACTGTATCATATCCCTCCAGTTATTCATGCATTCAATTCTCCCAATTTTATTTTCTGTGGTTTGCCTATTCAATCTCCACTCTGCTGTGCACCGTCTCATTTTTTCATAATTTTCAACACTGTTGTATCAATGATAATCTTTGTTTAAATGAATTAAGATCAACTTTTCCTAGTCTTTCTTTGTATTTGTATTTCCTCAAACCAGGAAGCGGTGTCATACTTCCTCTAAAACCTCTATATACTCCTTATAGTGTAAAACCATATGCTCCATACAGTACTCTGGAGGTCTTATTGTGTTGTCACATGTACATGTAGAGATTTTTCACATGTTTTGAAGTATTTTGAGTACATTGTAGTTTTGAATATGCTAGGAGACCACTGTTACTGACATCACTGGTACTACGTAGGTGCATGGTACAGTCCTGTATACACACAGGGGTGGCACAATCTAGTATATTGCTTGCATTATAGGCACAGTGCATGAACACACAGTAAGTCTGGATATGGGCCAGTATTCCTTTCCTTGCTCCCATGCTGGTAGATTCCACAGTATGGGCTGTTCTCCAATATTTGCCCAAAAGTCCATTCTTCTTTGAACTGCTGGAAGAAAGTTCAACCATGGGAGGCCCCACACTGAGCCCTATCCGGTCATATCTCATCCATAAATGCACAATTTCCAGAAAGGGTCACTGAATAAGTAGCAGGAACACTAGCTGATCTTTGCACTCTAAAGCATAGGTTATCAACTTTCTCAGCATAAACTCTACAGGTTGGATGATTCTGTTCCATAGTGAATGATGCACTTACCAACTGAGCAATCAGGGAGGCTCAACATTCCTGCACCTTCAAAGGTTCTACTAGGAAGGGAATGCTCATTAGACTTTTACACTCACAGCACACACCATCAAACTGTGACAACTACCATCTGCAGTCCAGATTTCAAGTAGCTTCTCCAGGCAGGTGGAAATCTAAAAAATGAAAATTGTTGACTACTAAAGCAAATGAATGTTCTAGAAAGGAAACCTTTAACAAGAAGTCCCCATCAGTTACCATATCAAATAGCTGTAAAAGACAGTGGTAATCGCCAAGGCTGCTACGAACAACCTTGCAGCTAGTACAACATGCATTCTAAGTGAACTAGATTGGAAACCTGGCATAGATTGAAAGGCATTACTGTGTAGACTGCCTTTTGATCTTTTTGAAATGTATCGCATAATAGTCTGTATATTAGAGCAGCACAGCAGTGCAATCTATTACTGAATCCAAACCTTTAATGCTTCTGGAATGTGCAATGGGTGCAACTGGCACGGTAGTCCATCATAAATCTGCCCTTTGGTCAAGGTGTTTTTATCTGATTGCTGAAAGACAATGCTGCATGCGGCATGTATTCGGCATTAGTCAAGGTCATAATTCAGCCTTTAACCCTCCAAGACAGTCTCAAAACTTATCTGACTATTTTAGACTTGGGTGAATTAAAAGCTTGCCCTCTGCTATGCACACTTAAACTGTCATCTAATAGGAAGGGCATTTCATAGAAATAAATGCAAGCCGCATGAAAAAGAATTGCCAAGTAGTCCATGTCAGCATTTATGCTCCATATCAGCAAATGGCCCAAGTCATTTACCTGAACTGTTCGCACATCCCTCAATCCCTTCCAATTCATCCACCTTGAATGTCGACACCTCTGCCTCACCCACTATCCTTGGAAGTGAATTCCACAGCAGCCTCATAAAAGTCAATGTTGAAAGTCAGACAGTGGAAATCACCACTTCTGAACAAGCCAAAAAACCCAAATTACTCAAACAGGCATCCAATCTGAAGTCAAATCTAAAATACTGTAGTATCCAACTGCATTACAAACATAATGTAGCTTCCTCACCATAATTTCCCAGTCTGAAATCTGAAGCAACAAGTTTCAAAACGTCTGTCATTGGTCCTTTGTAGTAAGTTACTGCAAAGGATACAAGCCTGGCTGGATAAAAGACTTCACCCCTAACTCCCCAACAGCCTGCTTGACACCTCTTCCTACTAGCAGCAATGAACCAGTACATCTATCTAAAATGCTAGGATTAGCAAAAAGGAATAATGCTATGCACCTTCTGAGCCATGTTACATCTGCTGCTCTTCAACTTATACCACTTACCAATTTTAAAGCTGAATACTAAAAGCCACCTAATTACATTTTCATAACAAAGGAAATGAAAAAATGCATTTTCAGAAACCTTCCACTCACCCAATGTAACAGGAACAGAGAATACACTAGAACTGAAGCCCTGTCACTCACACTTCAAATATTTAAAATATTTCAGAAGCAGCTGGTATTCACCATCATGACCTGGCTTGTGCCTGACACTCACATTTCAATGGATTTGTGTCCTATGAACAAAATAAGGCTGAGTGGCTGGAAATGATGAGTAGGGATAATGGGCAGGCACTCACTATTAGGAAATAAACACAACGATGTGAAGGTGATAGAGCACAGAAACTACCCAAACAGCAGCGTCACAAGCCCGCAAAAGCAAAAGCCGCACTACTGCACCATAGCCAGCTGGCGTACCTGCGTGTTTGTACATTATGCAGACTACACGCTTGTAAGTCATTTTTCTGAAACATTTTCACATACTGACTACGTCTGACTGACAGGCTGTATGAACGGTGAATGCGCCTGTAAAGACAAGTGCTCTTGCACGTTTAGTGCAAGGTGATCAGTTGGAAAATGACTTCCCTTCTTCTCAAAGACATGCTTATTTGAGGAGCTCCTCTGCAGAACAGAAACGCAAGTCAAATAAAAGATAAAGCAGATGCTCTCTACCGACATCATGTGAGGAATGGACTTGGATCGCTACCATTTGCAGATGTTGAGTAGCCAAGCGCTTCAACTGCCAGATCAAATCTCTTATGAAAGCAACATACAACAATCTAAACACGGAGATGCAACATTCAGTCCACCACGCCTCAGAAAACACTTGCACTATTCATACACAAACAAAACAGAGCTCGAGAGCAATGAGCAAAGGAGGAGAATTCTGAGCTCAACTCCAGGCACTGCTGCCAGCAAAAATGAATCTATCCGGAGGATCAGTAAACACCCAGATGAAAACCTTTAACAGGAGAATGAAACCAATCCCTCCGCTCTAAACACAGGGAGGCCGGCTGCCCCTCCATTCTAGCCCGGGGAAGGCTCAGGGCTCCCCAAGAGCCCAATAACCGCCACAGTAGCTCTAGCCCACCAGCGGCCCACAGTACCCGAGCCCCGGGGCAACAAGAAGGCAGCTCCCGGCCTCTACACCAGGGTCAGTCCGGGACAGGAATCCACCGCCGGTACATTCCCAGACCTCAACCCCAACCCGATCCGGCCCAGCCTGGACCCCAACCCCAGCCCAGCCCACTGTGGCGGAGATTTGTGAGGTACATCAAGGTGGTGATTAACGGGCCTGAAGCGGCCCCACACACTCGGTGGCCGCTCCTTACCTCGACATAGGCGGCCTGGGCGGGTGCTGTCACCAGCAAGAGGAGGGCGATAACAGCGCCAGCAGCCATGATCACTCCGTGTCCCGGTTCCACTCTGCCTCTCCCCTCCGAGCGCCTGAATCAAACTGCGCACGCTCCCGCCCGGCGCGCTCACTGCGTGTGCACATGCACGCGCCCGCCTCGGCCCTCCCTGCGGATGCACGCTCCCGCGGTGCGCGCTCACTACAGGGGGAGGGGGTAGACAGAAGGCCAATTATCCTCTCCAGCCTATTCATTGAGGTCAGAGCTGATGTGATACCTAATTCCCATATCCCTTTGTCTTACAAAAAATCTATTAAACCCAAATATAAAATGAACAATTGCCATTTGTGGAAGAGAGTTCCGAACTTCTACCACCCTTTGTGTGTAGAAGTGTTTCCTAATTTTAATCCTGAAAGGTTTGCCTTTAATTTTTACACCATACTCTCCCAGTCGGACAGAACCCAAACAGCCGAAATCTCCCCCATCTACTTGACCTGTTCCCCTTAATATGACGAGAAGTTCAATCAAATCACCCCTTAATCTTCTAAATGCCAGGGAATACAACTCTAGTTTGTGTAATCTCTCCTCATAATTTAATCCTTGGAGTCCAGGTATAATTCTGGGAAATGTACACCACACGCCCTCCAAGGCCAATATATCCTTCCCAAGGTGTGATGCCCAGAACTGCTCACAGTGCTCCAGATTTGGTCTAACCAGGGCTTTGTATAACTGAACCATGACTTCTTACCCCCTTGTAGATATAAAGGCCAGCATTCCATTAGCCTTTTTGAATATTTTCTGTACATACGAACTAGGAGCAGGAGTAGGCTATTCGTGCCCTCGAGCCTGCTCCGCCATTCTATAAGATCATGGCTGATCTGATTGTGGCCACAACTCCATTTTTCTGTTTACCCCACATACCCTTTGACTCCCTTGTTTGTCAAGAATCTGTCTACCTCTGCCTTAAAAACATTCAATGACCCTGTCTCCACTGCTGTCCAGGGAAGATAGCTCCATAGACTCACGACACTCTGAGAGAAAAAAATTCTCCTCATCTCTGTCTTAAATGGGAGACCCCATATTTTTAAACTGTGCCCCCTAGATTTAGTCTCTCCCAGAAGGGGAAACATCCTTTCAACATCCACCCTGTCAAATCCCCTCAGGATCTTAATTGTTTCAATAAGATCACCTCTCATCCTTCTAAACTCCAATGAATACAGACCCAACCTGTCCAACCTTTCCTCATACGATAACCCTCTCATCCCAGGAATCAGTTCAGTGAATCTTCTCTGAACTGCTTCCAATGCAATATATCCTTTCTTAAGTAAGGAGACCAAAACTGTACACAATACTCCACGTGTGGTCTCATCAATGCCCTGTACAACTGAAGCAAAACATCTCTACTTTTATATTCCATTCCCCTTGCAATAAACAACAACATTGCATTTGCCTTCTTAATCACTTGCTGTACCTGCATACTAACTTTTTGTGTTTTGTGTACAAGGATCCCTCTGCATCTCAGAATTCTGTTATGACTCTCTATTTAAATAATATGTTGCTTTTCTATTTTTCCAGCCATAGTGGACAAGTTTATACTTTCCCACATTATACTCCATCTGCCAAATCTTTGTCCACTCACCTAACCTATTTGTATCCTTTTTCAGCAAAGTTAGCAACCATACATTCGGTCCCTTCATCCAAGTCATTGATATAGATTGTAAATAGTTGAGGCCCCAGCACTGATTCCTACGGTACTCTACTAATTACAGCTTGCCAACCTGAAACTGACCCATTTATGCCTACTCTCTGTTTCCTGTTAGCTAACCAATCCTCTATCCATGCTAATATGTTACCTCCTATACCATGGGCTCTTATTTTGTTTAGTAACCTTTGATGTGGCACCTTGTCAAATGCCATCTGGAAATCCAAGTACACCATATCCACAGGTTCTGCTTTATCCACATTGCTTGTTACTTCCTCAAAGAACTCTAATAAATTAGTTAAACACGATTTCCCTTTCACAAAACCATGTTGACGCTTCCTGATTGCATTGACATTTTCTAAATGACCTGCTATAACCTCCTTCATAATAGATTCCAGCATTTTCCCTATGACCAATGTTAAGCTAACTGATCTTCCTCCTTTCTTGTATAGCAGAGTTACATTTGCTATCTTCCAACCTGTCCAGTATCTAGGGAGTTTTGTAAAATTAAAACCAATGCATTCAATATCTCAGCAGCCACTTCTTTTAAGACCCTAGGATGAAGTCCATCAGGACTTGGGGACTTGTCAGCTTTTAGTTCTAATAACTTTCTCAGTACCCTTTCCCTGGTGATGGTAATTGTTTTAAGTTCCTCCCTCCCTTTCAACTCTTGATTCACAATTATTTCTGGGATGTTATTTGTATCCTTTACAGTGAAGACAGATGCAAAAAATCTGTTCAATCCCTCCGCCATTTCCTTATTTTCCATTATTAATTCCCCAGACTCAGTCTCTAGAGGACCAGCACTCACTTTACTTACTCTTTTTCTTTTTAAGTATCTGTAGAAAATCTTACTAGCCATTTTTATATTTCTAGCTAGCTTTCTCTTGTACTCTAATTTCTCTCTCCTTATTATTCTTTTCGTCATTCTTTGCTTTTTTTTTATATTCTTTCCAATCTTCTGACCTGCCACTACTCTTCACTGAATTGAAGGCTTTTTCTTTCAATTTAACTTCCTTTGTTAGTCACGGATAGTGCGTCCTTCTCTCAGAGTCTTTCTTTCTAACTGGAATGTATCTTTGCTGAGTGTTATGAAATATCTCCTTAAATGTCTGCCACTGCATCTCTACTGACCTATCCCTTAATCTAATTTCCCAGTTTACTTTAGCCAGCTCTGTCCTCAAACACTCATAATTACCCCTATTTAGGTTTAAAACACTAGTCCTAGATCCACTTTTCCCCACCCTCAAAATGAATGCGAAATTCAATCAGGTTGTGATCACTGTTACCTAGGGGCACCTTTACTATGAGGTCATTAATTAATCCTGTCTCGTTATACATTACCAGATCTAGAGTAGCCTACTCTCTGGTTGGCTGTAGAATGTGCTGCTCTAAGAAACTGTCCTGAAAACAATCCATGAAACTATCTTCTAGGCTAACTTTGCTAATCTATAGATTAAAATCACCCATGATTATTGTCATATCTTTCTCACAAACTCCCATCATTTCTTCCTGTATACCCTGTCCTACAGTGTGGTTACTGTTAGGGAGCCTCTAAACTACTCCCACAAGTGACTTCTTACCTTTACTATTTCTTATCTCTACAGAAACTGATTCTACATCTTGATTTTTAGAACCAAGGTCACCTCTCTCAATTGTACGAATATCATCCTTAATTAACAGAGCTACCCCTCCACCTTTTCCTCATTTCCTGTCCTTCCAAAATGTCATGTACCCTTGAATGTTCAGGTCCCAGCCTTTGTTATCTTGTGGCCATAGTTTGAAGGAAAAGCACCAGAGTTCTGATGAGCTGAAACCTTTAGAGATTTAAATAGGGTCAAGGAAAGTTTCCAAACAGGCCAGCCAAGCATGAGGGAGATGCCTCACCTAGTTGAAGTGTCACAGGGGAGCGCAATGGAAACTGGACAAGCACCTAGTCTGTCCTAGTAGTATCCTAGAGGACATGGTGCAGATTAGGAAAATACCCATCCCTGAAGTAAAAGGAAAAAGGAATGTAAAACACTTGTGAAAGCCAGCAGAAAAATAAAAGTGAGGTCAGTGAGGATGTGCCCACTGAAAAATCAAAGTGTCAGGTTCTAAATCTATAGCTAACCAAACCCAGCAAACAGATTCAGAACTCACTAATGACAGAGTGCAGGAGGAGACCCAGATGCCTCACAGGGGCTACAAAAAAATGTATTATCCACTATCACCCTAGAGTTAAGAATTATCAATGTGCCAGAACCTGAACTATTAAACCCATGTGTTATGGAAGTGGCAGTTAAGGGGTTAAGTACTAGACAGGCAGTAACATTTGCAAAAAAACAAGAACGATGCAGTAACGGAAATTTGCATATCACAAGCCGAGGAACAGAAAAAGTGGGAAACCAATTTTAAAATAACTTTCTAAAGAGAAGTTTTCATGGGCCAAAAACTTCAACACCCAAAAAGGAAAATTCAATTATAATTGTGCCTCATCCAAAGAAAGGATGATGTAAAACTTAAACTTGAACAAGAAATTACTGTTACAGACAATACCAGCTGTAGCAGTTGAGATTGAGGTGTGGGTGCCATATGTGCAATGGTGTGACCCTATGCCAACCTACCTACCTTCCTTCCTTTCTTATTTCTTTCTTTCTTTAAAAAAAAGCATAAAAATGAAATCCAAGCAATTTCATTTTTTTCCCTCTTGGGGGAGGTGTTATGCTCCCATAAAGTGCAGTAGTTGAAAATCCAAGAACCCAATCTGAAGAGTTATAAAAATGGACTTTGCTTTTTTTTTAAATGTGCTTCAAAATGGCTGCCAAAGATTACAAGATCTGGCTTTGTGTATTCAAACTGTCTACTATCTGGCAAGGACAGAAGGATAGATTCCAAAGGTAAGAGGTGTTAATTACACTCATCCTGAACCCATCAAGAGACATCTTTGAATTGAATGGCTTCTTCTGAAACAAAGAAGCTGTAAAGTAGCCACATCCTGGGCCATTGTCCGTCACCACAAGGAGGAAGATCTATGTCTCCCAACAGAAGCAAGATGTGAGAGACTTCTTAGTTTAAACGGTAACACTCTGGAGAGAGAGAGACCCAGGAAAAAGCATCACCAAAGCTTGTCCAGCTGAGAGCTGGGGGAATATCCAACAAGCCAAAAAGAAGGCACCCTGCTGTGAATTCTACATTTCAGCTTGTGCAGCAGTGAACTGGAAGTGATCCCCTGTCTTCAAACTGAACTTTCAATTCACAAAGAAATCTGAAAACACCCCAGGCCAGCAACTAAAGGGGATTTGACCTCGAAGAAAATTCACAGTTTTACTGTGAACCCCGAAACCCTACCTCACCTTGGACCCTTTAAAACGCCTGTGAATTGGACAAAGGGCAAGCATTTGAAATCTTTGCTTTGACCTGCCTGGAGCAAGAGAGAAAGATCCAGAAAAATGTTACCTCTCTCTATAAAGGAGACTTGCATCTCTTGAAAAGAAATCATGCATTTGAAAAGTGGCAGATTCCTATTACCTCCAGTCTCTGAAGAATTCCTGCATCCAGAGTGGTTCCTGTTGCCTCCTGTGTTTTGGGAAATCCTAAAATCTCAAGAAAGCTTCTACTGCGAGAGTGCTGTTTTAAAAAACCCAAGCAGACTGGTTGCTGCACCCCTGCTGAAAGACCTGTGTGATGCCTGCTGCAGACAAATTGCTTTGAAAGGCTACCCATCACGGACTGTTCATCAACCTTGCCTGGAGCAACTTCCAGTGGCATCCGACTATTCGACTCTGGGACACCTCACCGTACTGAAAATATCCTACCAGAACGTGATAAACTCAATTATTTTTATTATTCCTTCTATTCCTAAGAAACAACTGTAAACCAATAATCCTTTTCCCCAGTTAACTTTTTTTTTAATGTATGTGTCTGTGCTTGAAGATTAAGGAAATAAGGGGCTTTTCATGTATAGATTTATCTCTTCAGTATTTAAGTCCTATTATTTCTTTTCCAATAAATAGCTAATGTTGTTGTTATTTAAATAAATGTGGTTTGGTGTGCTGTATATTGGAGGAAAATACAGTGTTTAATTTGGCTATTCTTTGTTAGGTGGGAAACTTTATTTGATATGCTATGACCTGTGGAGTAGTGGGACTGAATTAACAGTGCATTACTCCCGCCTTGGTCATAACAAAATAAATAATTAGTTATTTAAAACACAGTAAGGATGACAGGGCAGGTGATGTGTTGCAGCTGCAGTATGTGGGAGCTCGTTGTCACCAGTGTGATTCACAGCAACCACATCTACAATAAGTGTCTGTGGCTCGAGAAGCTTCAACGCAGAGTCAGTGAGTTGTAGGCTGAGCTACAGACACTGCGATGCATCAGGGAGGGGGAAAGTTACCTGGACACTTTGTTCCAGAAGGCAGTCACACCCCATAGGATAGGGTGTTCTGGTTTGGTCAGTGGGCAGGGACTGGAGGTCATGACTGCAAGTGAGGCAGGTAAAGGGATCAAAAAGGCAGAAGTGGAGGAGCCTCAGCCCTTGCAATTGTCCAACAGGTTAGAGGTTCTTTCAGCTTGCATGGATGAGAGCGGGGGTGCAGGGTGGATGTGCAAACTGACCATGGCACCATGGTACAGGAAGCCATTCAAGAGGACAGAGTAAATAGGAATGTAGTGGTAGTAGGGGACAGTATAGTCAGGGGGATAGACACCGTTTTCTACAGCCAAGAGCCAGAAGGCTGTGTTGCCTGCCTGGTGCCAGGGCTCAGGACATCTGCTCAGGGCTGGAGAGGAACTTGCAGTGAGAGGGGGAGGATCCAGTTGTCGTGGTTCACATGGTACCAATGACATAGGTAGGACTAGAAAAGAGGTTCTGCATAGAAAGTATGAGTAGCTAGGGGCTAAATTAAAAACAAGAACCTCAAAGGTAATAATCTCTGGATTATTACCTGAGCCATGAACAAATTGGAGTAGGGTAAATAAGATGAGAGAGCTAAATGCGTGGATCAAAGATTGGTTAGCAGAAATGGGTTTCGATTCATGGGGCACTGGCACCAGAACGGGGGAAAATGGGAGCTGTACCATTGGGACAGTCTTCACCTGAACCATGCTGGGACCAGTGTTCTGGCGAGTTGTATAACTAGGGCAGTAGAGAGGGCTTTAAACTAAATAGTGGGGGCAAGGGATCATGTGAGAGAAGATACAATAACTTAAAGAGAATGGACAAGGTAAGAGAGCAATAAGGGAAATAATAATCAGAGCGTGGCAGGAAGGGACAGAATGTACAAAATTAAGAGTGTGCAAGCAACTAAGGCTAGAGGTTGCATAAATAGTTAAAAAAAAGAACTAACGGCTCTGTACTTGAATGCACATAGCATTCATAACAAAACAAACGAATTGATAGCTCAAGTAGACCCATTCAGAAAAACAATTTCTCCTCATTTCCTTCTTAAAAGAGCAGGCCCCTATTGGTTTATCACCTGGGTTCCTTCTTTTAAAAGTTGGAGACTGATCTGGTTTTCCTTCCCTATTCTCCTTCTCTCTCGAGCCCACTTCTGATTCATCTGTATCCCTGCTATCTCTCCCTAGCTTGTAAGAGTTATTAGACACAAATTTATTCTGAGTTAGGGATTTGTGTATTAACTCATAATCATCAGCCATTTTTGCTGTTTCGCCTACCCTTGTATCTCTTTGTTATTCAACGTGGGCCCTTATACTCGGATGCTACTTTTAAATTCTTCCAGCAAAATCACTTCTCTCAAATTTTCATGAGGGTTCTAGCTTGAGAGATCATATACTGCGATCGAAAGCCATAGGTTTAATTCTTTCAAATTCAATGTAAGCCTGTGCTGGTCGTTTCCTGGTATGTCTGAATTTCTGTCTATAGGCTTCAGGTACTAACTCATATGCATTTAGAATTGCAGTTTTAGTGTGTTCATAGTCAGAGGAACTCTCTAATAACAGAGAAAAAGCTTCACAAGCTCGACCCACAAAATCACCTTGTCAGAGGAGAGTCCAAAATTCTTTTGGCTATTTTAGCCTGGTAGCTATTTTCTCAAATGAGATAAAATATGACTCAACCTCCTCCTCATTAAATTTTGGCACTAACTGTGAATGTCTCAGTACATCAAAGTTTTGCTCTGAATTGGTGATAAGGTTTGAGTGACTGGTAGCATTTTCACCTTGCTCTCGTAGCCCTTCTAACTCAAACAGTTTCACCTATCTTTCATCTTTTTCCTTCTGAAACTGGATCTCCTCTCTTTTCAACTGCAACTGTATTTCTTTCCTTATAATTTGCAACTGGATTCGAGCCAGAGCTACCTTTTCAGACTCAGATGCCATAAAAGAAAAAAAAACCTAACAATGATATCATGGGAAATCCATAAGATGATTGGTCAGTGAGTAACAATTGTTAGTAACTGTAAATAGCTGAAAAATCAGAGGAAAAAGTTTTTTTTAAACCCTCAAATAGCTACCTTATATGTGGTAAGGTTAGTACAGTTACAGTTTTAGTTGGTGTAATTTATTAGTAATTACTAATTAGAAAGTGCTGTTTGGACAGAGTGTAAGGCTTAACTTCCCCAATATTGGCCGGGACTCACTTCGTGCTAGGGGCTTGGATGGGGCAGAATTTGTGAGGAGCATCCAGGAGGGCTTCTTGAAACAGTATGTAGATAGTCCAACTAGGGATGGGGCCATTCTGGACCTGGTATTGGGGAATAAGCCTGGCCAGGTGGTCGAAGTTTCAGTGGGGGAGCATTTCGGGAGCAGTGACCATAATTCCATAAGTTTTAAGGTACTTGTGGATAAGGATAAGAGTAGTCCTCGGGTGAAGGTGCTAAATTGGGGGAAGGCTAATTATAACAATATTAGGCAGGAACTGAAGAATTTAGATTGGGGGTGGCTGTTTGAGGGGAAATCAACATCTGACATGTGGGAGTCTTTCAAACGTCAGCTGATTAGAATCCAGGACCAGCATGTTCCTGTGAGGAAGAAAGACAAGTTTGGCAAGTTTCGGGAAGCTTGGATAACACGGGATATTGTGAGCCTAGTCAAAAAGAAAAAGGAAGCATTTGTAAGGGCTGGAAGGCTAGGAACAGATGAAGCACTTGAGGAATATAAAGACAGTAGGAAGGAACTTAAGCAAGGAGTTAGGAGGGCTAAAAGGGGTCATGAAAAGTCATTGGCAAACAGGATTAAGGAAAATCCCAAGGCTTTTTATACATATATAAAGAGCAAGAGGGTAACCAGGGAAAGGGTTGGCCCACTCAAGGACAGAGATGGGAATCTATGTGTGGAGCCAGAGGAAATGGGTGAGGTGCTAAATGAGTACTTTGCATCAGTATTCACCAAGAAGGACTTGGTGGATGATGAGCCTAGGGAAGGGAGTGCAGATTGTCTCAGTCATCTCATTATCAAAAAGGAGGAGGTGTTGGGTGTCTTGTAAAGCATTAAGGTAGATAAGTCCCCAGGGCCTGATGGGATCTACCCTAGAATACTGAGGGAGGCAAGGGAAGAAATTGCTGGGGCCTTGACAGAAATCTTTGCATCCTCATTGGCTACAGGTGAGGTCCCAGAGGACTGGAGAATAGCCAATGTTGTTCCTTTGTTTAAGAAGGGTGGCAAGGATAATCCAGGAAATTATAGGCCGGTGAGCCTTACGTCAGTGGTAGGGAAATTATTAGAGAGGATTCTTCGGGACAGGATTTACTCCCATTTGGAAACAAATGAACTTATTAGCGAGAGACAGCATGGTTTTGTGAAGGGGAGGTCGTGTCTTACTAATTTGATTGAGTTTTTTGAGGAAGTGACGAAGATGATTGATGAGGGAAGGGCGGTGCATAGCAGACTGTTGCAAAAGGTGAAGTCACACGGGATCAGAGGTGAGCTGGCAAGATGGATACAGAACTGGCTCAGTCACAGAAGACAGAGGGTAACAGTGGATGGGTGCTTTTCTGAATGGAGGGATGTGACTAGTGGTGTTCCGCAGGGATCAGTGCTGGGACCTTTGCTGTTTGTAGTATATATAAATGATTTGGAGGAAAATGTAGCTGGTCTGATTAGTAAGTTTGCGGACGACACAAAGGTTGGTGGAGTTGCGGATAATGATGAGGATTGTCAGAGGATACAGCAGGATATAGATCGGTTGGAGACTTGGGCGGAGAAATGGCAGATGGAGTTTAATCCGGACAAATGTGAGGTAATGCATTTTGGAAGGTTTAATGCAGGTGGGAGGTATACAGTAAATGGCAGAACCCTTAGGAGTATTGACAGGCAGAGAGATCTGGGTGTACAGGTCCACAGGTCACTGAAAGTGGCAACGCAGGTGGATAAGGTAGTCAAGAAGGCATACGGCATGCTTGCCTTCATCGGTCGGGGCATAGAGTTTAAAATTGGCAAGTCATGTTACAGCTGTACAGAACCTTAGTTAGGCCACACTTAGAATACTGCGTGCAATTCTGGTCGCCACACTACCAGAAGGACGTGGAGGCTTTGGAGAGGGTACAGAAGAGGTTTACCAGGATGTTGCCTGGTCTGGAGGGTAGTAGCTATGAGGAGAGGTTGGAAAAACTCGGATTGTTTTCACTGGAACGACGGAGGTGGAGGGGTGACATGATAGAGGTTTACAAAGTTATGAGCGGCATGGACAGAGTGGATAGTCAGAAGCTTTTTCCCAGGGTGGAAGATTTAGTTACTAGGGGACATAGGTTTAAGGTGCGAGGGGCAAAGTTTAGAGGGGATGTGCGAGGCAAGTTCCTTACACAGAGGGTGGTGAGTGCCTGGAACTTGCTGCCAGGGGAGGTGGTGGAAGCAGGTACGATAGCGACGTTTAAGAGACATCTTGACAAATATATGAATAGGAAGGGAATAGAGGGATACGGACCCCGGTTGTGCAGAAGGTGTTAGTTTAGGCAGGCATCAAGATCGGCGCAGGCTTGGAAGGCCGAATGGCCTGTTCCTGTGCTGTACTGTTCTTTGTTCTTTGCTGTGAGTTGGTGTGTGAGAGACTTCACTGACAAGGGGAAGGAGATGCCCTTTGGTCTCTTTCTTTTCTGCCTTTTCAGCCTCCATGAAGAAGCTGATTGGCAAGTAACTGGTAAGTTATTCTACTTATTATACTAGCAATAATTAGTTTGTAAAGCTGTCTGGCAGGGCAGCTCAGCCAAGTGGAATGTGCCTCCTGTGGTATGTGGGACGCACCATGTGTTCTAGACAAACACATCTGCAGGAAGTGTCACCTGTTGCAGAAGCTTGAGCTCCGAGATTCGGAACTCAAACGGTAGCTGCAGTCACTGTGGTGCATCCACGAGGCAGAGAACTACGTGGATAGCACACTTAAGGAGGTAGTTACCCCGGAGCCTAAGAGATCACAGGTAAAGAGGGACTGGGTGGCTGCCAGACAGACAAGAAGGACACAGTAGGTAGTGCAGGAATCCCCGGAGGGTATCCGACTTTCTAAACAGTATTCAGTCTGAGTACTGATGGGAGAGAGGGTTCCTCTGGAGAGTGCAGCGAGAGTCATGACCGGAGCACCATGGGCGGCTCAGCTGTACAAGGAAGGAAGAGAAAAGCCAAGAGAGCAATAGTCATAGGGAAATCTATAGCTAGGGAAACAGACAAGCGTTTCTGTGGTCGCAGACGTGATTCCAGGATGGTATGTTGCCTCCCAGGTGCAAAGGTCATGGATATCACCAAGCGGCCACAGAGCATTCTGGAGGGCAAGGGTGCACAGCCAGAGGCCATGCTCCACATTGGTACCAACGATATAGGAAGAAAGTGGTTAGCATCGCAGCCTTACCGCTCCAGCAACCCGGGTTCAATTCTGGGTACTGCCTGTGTGGAGTTTGCAAGTTCTCCCTGTGTCTGCGTGGGTTTTCTTCGGGTGCTCCGGTTTCCTCCCACAAGCCAAAAGACTTGCAGGTTGTTAGGTAAATTGGCCATTCTAAATTGCCCCTAGTATAGGTAGGTGGTAGGGAAATATAGGGACAGGTGGGGATGTGGTAGGAATATGGGATTAGTGTAGGATTAGTATAAATGGGTGGTTGATGGTCGGCACAGACACGGTGGGCCGAAGGGCCTGTTTCAGTGCTGTATCTCTAAACTAAACTAAACTAAACTGAAATAAAAACAAGAAATGCTGGAACCACTCAGCAGGTCTGGCAGCATCTGTGGAAAGAGAAGCAGAGTTAACGTTTCGGGTCAGTGACCCTTAGTGGTTCCAGCATTTCTTGTTTTTATTTCAGATTTCCAGCATCTGCAGTATTTTGCTTTTATTAAACTAAACTGAAGTCCTGCAGTCTGAGTTTAGAGAGTTAGGAAAGAAATCAGCAAGCAGGACCTCAAAGGTAGTAATCTCCGGATTACTCCCAAGGCCATATGCTAGTGAGTATAAAGATAGGAGAATACACCAGATGAATGCGTGGCTGGAGAGAAGGTTCAGGAGGGAGGGCTTCAGATTTCTGGGACATTGGGATCGGTTCTGGGGAAGGTGGGACCTGTACAAGCCAGACGGTCTACACCTGAACAGGACTGGGATGAATATCCTTGCAGGAAGGTTTTCTAGTGCTGTTGGGGATGGTTTAAACTAGTTTGGCAGAGGGATGGGAACCTGAGGGCAGTCTCAGATAGGACAATTTCAGGGCAGGGAACAGGAGGCAGAAAATTAGCGAGTGACTCTGAAAGACAGAAGAAGTAAAGATTAAAAAGTATGCAGCACAGGAACTTGGCAGTGTTAAAAGGGATTTATTTAAATGCAAGGAGTATAGCAAATAAAGCCGATGAGCTGAGGGCACAGGTAGACACATGGCAACACAATATCATTGCTATAACGGAAACTTGGCTTAAAGAGGGGCAAGAATGGCAGCTCAACATCCCTGGATATAGAGTTTTCAGGTGGGATAGTGACGGGATAAAAACGGAGGGGGTGTAGCATTTTTGGTTAAGGAATCAATAACAGCTGTGAGGAGGGATGATATGCTAAATGAATCATCAAATTAGGCCATATAGGTTGAGGTCAGAAATAAAAAAGGGACAGCCACACTACTAGGGGTGTATTATAGACCCCCAAATAGTGAGAGGGAGATAAAAGAACAAATATGGCGGCAAATTTCTGAGTGCAAAAACGATAGGGCAATAATAGTTGGGGATTTCAACTACCCCAATATCAACAGGGATACAAACAGTGTGAAGGGCACAGAGGGTACAAAATTGTTGAACTGCATTCAAGAGAACTTTTTTAGTCAGTGCGTAACAAGCCAATGAGAGGGGGCGCAACTCTAGATTTAGTCTTCAGTAATGAAGCTGAGCAAGTGGATGAAGTAGCAGTGGGTGACCATTTAGGAGATAGTGACCATGATACACTTAGTTTTAGCATAATCATGGAATAGAACAAAGATAAAGCAGGAGTAAAAGTTCTAAATTGGGGGAAGGCAAATTTTACGAAGCTGAGGTGATCTGGCGAAAGTTGACTGGATACAACTACTTGAAGGAAAATCAGTGGCAAACCAGTTGGAGTCATTCTAAAGTGAGATTCTACAGCACAGTATAGACATGTCCCCACAAAGGTAAAGGGTGGAACAGCCAAATCTAGAGCCCCCTGGTTATCTAGAAGCATACAGGGTAAGTTAAAAGCAGAAAAAGAAAGCTTTTGATGGTCACAAAAAACTTAATACTTTAGAAAGCCTAGAGGAGTATAGAAAGTGCAGGGGTGAAGTAAAAAAGAAAATTAGGAAAGCAAAGAGAGGACATGAAAAAATATTGGTAGTAAAATCAAGAAAAACCTAAAGATGTTTTATCAGTACATTAAGAGCAAGAGGATAACTAAGGAAAGTGTAGGGCCTATCAGAGATGTACAACGGAACTTATGCGTGGATACAGAAGATGTGGGCAGGGTTCTTATTGAGGTTTTTGTCTCTGCCTTCACAAAGGAGAGGGATGATGCAGACATTGTAGTAAAAAAGGAGGCGTGTGAAATATTAAATATGATAACCCTAATGAGAGAGGAAGTACTAGAGGGTCTGACATCCTTGAAGTGAATAAATCACCAGGATCGGATGGATTGTATCCCAGGTTGTTAAAGGAAGCCAGGGAGGAAATAGCGGATGCTCTGAGGATCATCTTCAAATCCTCACGAGATACAGGTGAGATACCTGAGGATTGGAGGTCTCCGAACAGTGTACCTTTGTTTAAAAAGGGTCTGAGGGATAGGCCAAATAATTACAGGCCAGTCAGTCTGACCTCAGTGGTGGGCAAATTATTGGAATTCAATTCTGAGAGACAGGATAAACTGTCACTTAGAAAGGCACGGACTAATCAGGGATAGTCAGCATGGATTTGTTAAGGGAAGGTCATGCCTTACTAACTTGATTAAATTTTTTGAGGAAGTAACAAAGAGGATTGATGAGGGTACTGCAGTGGATGTGGTCTACATGGATTTTAGTAAGACATTTGACAAGGTCCCACATGGCAGACTGGTCAGAAAAATGAAAACCCATGGGATACAGGGGAATGTGACAAGTTGGATCCAAAATTGACTCAGTGACAGGAAACAAAGTGTAGTGGTCGATAGATGTTTTTGCGAATGGAAAGCAGTTTCCAGTGGCGTTCCACAAGGCTTAGTGTTGGGTCCCTTGCTGTTTGTGGTATATATTAATGATTTGGACTTAAATGTGGGAGGCATGATTTGCAAATTTGATGATGACACAAAAATTGGCCGTGTAGTTGATAGTGAAGAGGATAGCTCTAGACTCCAGAATATCAATGGTTTGGTTGAGTGGGTGGAAAAGTGGCAAATGGAATTCAATCTAGAGAAATGTGAGGTAATGCATTTGGGGAGACCAATCAAATCAAGGGAATACACAACATTCCTTGTTCCAGTCCTACTCAGGCCCCCTTCCTCACCTCTTTTTCCGGTGCATTGATGACTGTATCGGTGCAGCTTCCTGCTCTCGCCCTGAACTGGAAAACTTCACCAACCTTTCTTCCAATTTCCACACTTCTCTCACCTTTACATGGTCTATTTCCGACACTTCCCTTCCCTTCCTCGACTTCTCTGTCTCCATCTCTGGGGATAGGCTGTTTACTAATATTCATTAAAAGCCCACCATCTCCCTCGGGGACCTTGACTACGCTTCCTCACACCCTGTTTCCTCTAAGGACGCTATCCCATTGTCCCAGTTTCTCCGTCTCCGACACATCTGTTCTGATGATGCAACCTTCTACAACAGCGCTTCCAGGTGAAGCAGCGTTTTACCTGTACTTCCTTCAATTTAGTACACTGTATTCGCTGCTCACAATGCGGTCGCCTCTATATTGGGGAGACCAAACGCAGATTGGGTGACCGCTTTGTGGAACACCTCCGCTCAGTCCGAAAGCATGACCCCGAGCTTCCAATTCCTTGCCATTTCAACATCCCCACCTGCTCTCATGCCCATATGTCTGTCCTTGGCCTGTTCCGGTGTTCCAGTGAACATCAATGCAAGCTCAAAGAGCAGCACCTGATCTTTCGATTAGGCACTCTATGGCCTTGCGGACTGAACATTGAGTTCAATAATTTCAGAGCATATTTTTATAATTTTTTATTTTATTTTATTTTTTTAACCATGTGCCCGTTTTTCATGTAGACAGAGCTGCTCATTATTCTGCTATTAACACTCTCTCTGGACTAATGCTTTGTCTTTCACCATAAGCATTAACACACTCTTTGCCTTTGTCCCAGGACAGTTTTGTTATTTAGTTTCTCCTGCCCTCTGCCCTATCAGACATGTTCTCTTCCCCACCAAACTCCCCCCCACCCACCCCCCACTTCACATGCTTAAAACCTAATTCTTTCTAACCTTTGCCAGTTCTGATGACCTGAAACTTTAACTGTGTTTCTCTCTCCACAGATGCTGCCTGACCTGCTGAGTATTTCCAGCACTTTCTGTTTTTATTGCTCTCACTTAATGATCCTTCTACCATATCATCCCTCCTCACAGCTACAATTGTTTCTTCAATCAATATTGTGACCCCCTCTCCTTTTTTATCCCCCTCTCTACCTCGTCTGAAAACGTTATAACAAGGAATGTTGAGCTATTCCTGCTCTTCTTTCAGCCATATCTCAGGAATAGCTACAATATCATATCCCCAGGTGTCAATCTGTGCTCTCAGCTCATTTGCCTTATTCTCGAGACTTGAATTATGTACCATTTAGCACTACCAAACTCCCTGTTGTCTATTTTCTAGTCTTTGTTTCCTCTGCCTTCCAAACATGCTTTCTAATTTTCTGCCTTCCATTTTCGACATTTATTCTCTCCCTTCTGAATTTACTCTCAGGTTCCTATCCCCCTGTCAAATTAGTTTAAACCCTCCCCGACTTTACCAGTAAAACCCTCTGCGAGGATATTGATCCCGGTCCTCTTGAGGACCAACCTGTCCGGCCTCACGTCCCCAGAAGTAGTCCCAATGTTGCAGGAATTTAAAGCCTTTCTTCCTGCACCATCTCTCCATCCATGATTCTGTACTCACTAGCATGTGGCACCGGGGGTAATCCAGAAATTGCTAACTTTGAGGTCCTCTCTCTCCTAGCACCCTAAACTTTGCCTTCAGGACCTCATTTCTCTTTCTTCCTATGTCATTGGTACTGATATGGACCACGATATTTGGCTGTTCACCCACCCCAGTGCTCCCCAGGGGTCGGTAACAGGATCACTGCTTTTCAGTATATATTCTTGACTTAGACTTGGTTGTACAGCACACAATTTCAAAATTTGCAGATGATACAAAACTTGGAGGTATAGTGAACTGTCAGGAGGATAGTGATATACTTCAAGAGGATATAGACAAGCTGGTGGAACGGGCGGACATGTGGCAAATGAAACAAAGCAGAGAAGTGCAAAGTAATGCATTTTGGTAAGAAAAATGAAAGGGTACAGTTCTAAAGGGGGTGCTGAAACTGAGAGCTGGGGGTATGTGTGCACAAATCATTGAAGGGGAAAGGGTAGGATAAGAAAGCAGTTAAAAAGGAATTAAAATGGGATCTTGGGCTTTATAAATAGAGGCATAGAGTACAAGGAAGTTATGATGAACATTTATAAAATACTAGTTTGGCCTCAACTGGAGTATTATGTCCAATTCTGGACACCGCACATTAGGAAAGATGTGAAGGTTTTAGAGAGGGTGCGGAAAAGATTTTTGAGAGTGGTTCCAGGGACGAGGGGCTTTATTATGTGGATAGATTGGAGAAGCTGGCATTGTTCTCCTTGGAGAAGAGATTTAATAGAAGTGTTCAAAATCATGAGGGGTCCAGACAGAGTAGATAGAGGGAAATTGTTCCCATTGGCAGAAGGGTTGAGAATTCGAGAACACATATTCAAAGTGATTGGCAAAAGAACCAAAGGTGACATGAGGAGAACCTTTTTACACAATGAGTGGTAATGGTCTGGAATGCACTACTTGAGAATATGGTGGAGATATATTCAATTATGGCTTTCAAAGGGGAACTGGATAAGTACTTGAAAGGAAAAAAATTGTAAGGGAAAGGATGGGGGTTGGGACTAGCTAGTATAGGGGATGTAAGACTACACTTAAGAAGGAAATTAGGAGGGCAAAAAGGGGCCATGAGATTTCCCTGGCAGATAAGATAAAGAAGAATCCTAAAAGATTCTATAAGTATATTAAGAGTAAAAGGGTAGCTAGGGAGAGAGTAGGTCCCCTTAAGGATCAGTGTGAAAATCTATGTGTGGAGCCACAGGAAATGGGCGAGGTCTTAAATGAATATTTCTCGACTGTATTTACCATGGAGAAGGTCAGGGAAGCTAGTGAGTTCAAGGGAGGGAACACCGATATCCTGGAACATTACAAACGAGGAGGTGTTGGAGGTTTTGAAGCGCATTAAGGTGGATAACTCCCCAGGGCCTGACCAGGTGTACCCTAGGATGCTATGGGAAGCAAGGGAGGAGATTGCTGGGGCCCTGGCAGAGATTTTTGTATTATCATTAGACACGGGTGAGGTACCGGAAGACTGGAGGATAGCTAATGTTGTGCCTTTATTTAAGAAGGGCAGCAGGGATAAGCCAGGGAACTACAGGCCAGTGAGCCTTACATCAGTGGTGGGAAAGTTATTGGAAGGGATTCTGAGAGACAGGATTTATATGCATGTGGAAAGGCATGGTCTGATTAGGGATAGTCAGCATGGCTTTGTGTGTGGAAAATCATGTCTCACGAATTTGTTTGAGTTTTTCGAAGAGGTAACCAAGAGGATTGACAAGGGCAGGACAATGGACGTTGTCTACATGGACTTTAGCAAGGCCTTTGACAAGATGCCGCATGGTAGGCTGTTCCAGAAGGTTTGAACACATGGGATCCAGGGTGAGCTAGCAAATTGGATACAAAATTGGGCTTGGTGATAGGAGGCAGAGGGTGGTAGTGGAGGGTTGTTTTTCAGATTGGAGGCCGGTGACCAGTGGTGTGCCGCAGGGATCAGTGCTGGGCCCTCTTGTTTGTCATATATATTAATGACTTGGATGTGAATGTAAGGGGCATGATTAGTAAGTTTTCAGATGACACCAAAATTGGTGGTATAGTGGACAGAGAAGAAGGTTGTCTAAGGTTACAACAGAATATAGATCAACTGGGAAAGAGGGCAAGGGATTGGCAAATGGAATTTAATGCAGACAAGTGTGAAGTGATGCATTTTGGGAAGTTAAACCAGGGCAGGACATATACAGTGAATGGCAGGGCCCTGGGGAGTGTTGTTGAGCAGAGAGACCTTGGGGTGCAAGTACATAGTTCCCTGAAAGTGGCAACACAGGTAGACAGGGTGGTGAAGAAGGCGTATGGCATGCTTGCCTTCATTGGCCGAGGCATTGAGTACAAGAGTTGGGACGTCATGTTACAGTTGTACATGACGTTGGTTAGGCCGCATTTGGAGTACTGTGTGCAGTTCTGGTCGCCGCACTACAGGAAAGATGTGATTAAGCTGCAGAGGGTGCAGAAAAGATTCACAAGGATGTTGCCTGGTTTGGAGGGCTTGAGTTATAAAGAGAGATTGGATAGGCTGGGTTTGTTCTCCCTGGAGCGAAGGAGGCTGAGAGGGGACACGATAGAGGTATATAAAGTTATGAGAGGCATAGATAGGGTAGATATCCAGAGTCTATTTCCCATGGTAGGGGTGACTAAAACTAGAGGGCATAGATTTAAGGTGAGAGGGAGGAGGTTTAAAGGGGATCAAAGGGGTAAATTTTTCACACAAAGAATAGTGGGTATCTGGAATGAGCTGCCTGAGGAAATGGTGGAGGCAGGAACAGTAGCAACATTTAAGAGGCATCTGGACAGGTACTTGAATGAGCAAGGCATAGAGGGATATGGAATTAATGCAGGCAGGTGGGATTAGTATAGATTGGCATTATGGTCGGCATAATGGTGGGCCGGAGGGCCTGTTTCTATGCTCTAAATTAATCCTGCGCAGAGCCAGCATGGGCTCAACAGGCTGAATAGCCTCGTTCTGTTCTGTAATCATTCTATGATTTTATTCTACCTCTTCAGTTGTCCATGGCTTTCTTTTTTGGCAACTAGAGTTTCATATGGGTATAAACTGGTTCTGTATCACATTAAATTCCTGTTTGAACACATCCAAATGATCTTCTATCGTTTTACCCATTAACAGATTTGGCCAGTTTACTGTGGACAGTCTCTGTCTCATTCCATTGAAGTCAGTCTTATCTAAATCTAGACCCATTAACAGCTGTTTCACATTTGACCCTTTCAAATAATATGTTGAATTCAATCATATTATGATGGGTATTAGATAAATGTTCACGCACTGTTAGACTGTTAACTAAATCTGGCTCATTACTAAATCTAACATGGCATGCCGCCCTTGTTGGTTCTTGGACATATTGCTGCAGAAAACTATCTCAAACACACTCTCAAGAAATTTTCTGCCTTTTTGATATTTGCAAGTCTGCTTCTCCCAATCGATATGAAACTTAAAATCCCCCATTAAAACCATTCTGCCTTTGCTAAATGCTCGTCTAATCTCTTCATTTATACAACCTATCACTTCACAGCTGCAGCCACGGCATCTATACACAGCTTCTGCTCGTCTTAAATCCTTTTCAGTTTCTTAATTCTACCCATAAAGTCTCCACTACCTGTTTGCTTGCTCTCCCTTCCATCCCATCTCTTCCCCTCCTCTCTCATCTCTCCCCTCCCATATCTTCCCCCTCCACATCTCTCCCCTTCCATATCTTCCCCCACCCCATCTTTCCCCTTTTCCCCATCTCTCTCTCTCAACTCTCCCTCTCTGCCTCCCATTTCTCTCCCTCTCCCTCTCATCTCTCCTCCCATTTCTTCCCCCCCACTCTATCTCTTTCCTCCTCCCCATCTCTCCCCTCTCATCTCTTGACAGTGTGACTTAGGAATCACAATATACACCCAGTATTATGTGCAATCAATTATCTTGCACATGCATTCTCCTGACTTTCTGGAAAATGGACAGATCTGCTGAGATTAAGTTAATTGTAAACTAACAAACTGGTTTATTTTATATGAATGAACAGAATCAGTTTTTCAAGCACAATTGAATCAATTCCCTGATGCCTCTCAAACAATAAAACTACTGTAGAGCAGCTAGCACCTGATTTCTTCTGTTCCAGGATGTATAGATTTATACCTTGAACTGGGTCTCTGAATCTCCCTGGCTGACTACAGAATGAGATAGCTTCATGTCTCTGCATGTCATAGACTGCCTACCCAGAGAAAACAAAGATAGCATTATGGCCCTGTTCAGTTCTCTAGCTGTTAAGAATTAATCTGCCAAACTGCCGAATAAAACTATCATCTCGATTGGAAAGCTGCTCCTTGACACAAAGTTTGCGACACGGCTATGTCCATTCAGCTAAGCACCCTGCCAGGCAGACAGAATGGGTTTTCATTCAAACATAATGACATGAAATATGTAGAGCTAAGAATTAATGAACTCCCATTTTCTTAAAGCTAATGTAATATGCAAAAGTAAACAGACGATGTCTTTGAGCTATCCATCTGTTATTTCACCCAGGACCATCCTAATCAATATTTTATTTAACTTGGAGTTAACTATTTGTAAGCTAACCAATAGCATAACTAGAAACAAGTTCTGCAGCAAATGGGTTAAAGTTCCACAAAAGACAGTATAAATATTTACAGTTATTGCAGGGACATCGCATAGCCTCACACCCAGAGAATCCAAGCCATCAACACCTCAACAGCGCCTCAGCTCCCCACACCAACATGCATCTACTTCTGCTGCTCCCATTTGGGGAGCACAGTCTAATGGTAAGGAGCAGGACAGATACAGGAACACCAAGAGGAAGGAAGGGTGTAGGTCTTAGAAAGTTTTGGGCTTCATGTTGGAAAGGTTCTCAGAGATCGTATGGGGCAGGATCAGGATAAATCAGTTTGAGCAGTTGAAATGTTCATGCGTGTTATACTGCATGTACTTTCATAGAATCATTATGGCACAAAAGGAGGCCATTTGGCCCAATGAATCCATGCCGGCTCTCAGAAGACCACCCAGTCAGTGCCATTCCCCCACTCTATCCCCGATGCCCTGCAGGTTTTATTCCTTCAAGTGCCTAACCATTTCCTTTTGAAATCATTGATTGTCTCCGCTTCCACCACTCTTGTCGGCAGCGGGTCCTCAGTCATTACCAGTCACTGCGTAAAAAATTTCCTCCCTGTATTTTTTGCCCAAATCTTAAATCTGTGTCTCCCTAGTCCTTGTACATCAGCTAATGGGAACAGATTTTCTTTATCTTATCTAAACCTCTCATAATCTTGTACACCTTTATCATATCTCCCCTGAATCTCCTTTTCTCCAAGGAGAACAATCCCAGCTTCTTCAGCCTAACCTTGTTGCTAAATTCTCTCATTCCTGGAACCATTCTGGTAAATCTCCTCCACATCCTCTCAAGGACCTTCACATCCTTCCTAAAGTGTGGTGACCAGAACCGGATGCAATACTCTAGTTGTGGCCTAACTAGAGCTTCATAAAAGTTCAGCATAACTTCCCTGCTTTTGTACTCAATACTTCTATTTATGAAGCCCACGATCCTATATGCTTTGCTAACCACTCTCTCAATATATCCTGCCACTTTCAAAGGTCTATGCACATGAACCCCTAGGTCTCTCTGTCCCTGCACACTCTTTAGAACTGTGCCATTAAGTATATATTGCTTCTCTCTATGGTTCTGCATCTAAATGTGAAAGCATAGTATCTAATCTCCCTAACAATTCAGTATTAGCTGACTGGATAGCAAGAGGTTCAATTTGAGAATTGTCTAGGCCTCCATCTGCTGCATCCTCACTATCCTTTTCATCCTTCCCTGTCCTTACTACCTGACACATCTGTGCTTGCTTATCCTCCTCTCGGCGATGATATTGTTTCAACATATTGATATGACACAGCCAATTCTTTTTCCGGTGATCTGGGGTGTCAATCAAATAATTTACTTTACTAATTCTTTTGACCACTTGATATGGACCACTGAACCATGCTTTCAGCAGTTCACCCTGTAACGGCAGTAATACTAATACCTCATCCCCTGTTTGAAATGTTCGGGTCTTGACATGCTTGTCAGACCATTTCTTCATGGCTGTTTGGGAAGCTTTCAGCTGTTCCTGAGTCACTTGGTAGGCTCTTGTGAACCACTGCCAGAACATGGATACATAATCTAACACGGAACATTCATCCCTCTGTTCCAAAAACCTTTCTTTGATTAGTTTTAGAGGACCTCTTATCTCATGTCCATAAACTAATTCAAAAAGACTAAAACCAGTAGACTCATTAGGTGAATCCCTGGTGGCAAACAAAAGAAATTCTAGCCCTTTATCCCAATCATGGGGACATTCTTGTACTCTGAAGATTTAAACTGTATTATACCCAAATTATCCATAACCTCCTGAAAAATTTTAGACATAAAATTGGAACCTTGATCCAACTGAAACTCAATCGGTATTCCATATCTAGTGAAGAACTGGGTTAACTTTTCTACCACTACCTTAGCAGAAACTATTCTCAAGGGAATGGCCTCTGGGAACCGAGTAGCCATATCCATGATAGTGAGTATATATTGTTGTCACGCTTTCGTTTTTGGTAAAGGTCCCACACAGCCTAGCAACACCCTACTACATAGTCCCCCAAAAACAGGTATGGGAATTAGAGATGCTGGTTTTATGTCAGGTTGCGTTTTCCCACAATCTGGCACGTATGACACGGTTTACAAAACTGTACCATGTCATTGAAAAGACCTGGCCAGTCAAAATGTCGACCTATAAGTGATTTGGTCTTCCAGATCCCCATATGTCCCGCCACAGGAATTTCATGGGCTATCCTTAACATTTCACAGCGATACTTGGGTGGTACCACTATCTGGTGAACTACTGTTCAGTGTTTGTCCACAGGTCTGTGAGGAGGTCTCCACTTCCTCATCAGAATCCCATTTTTAATACAGTAGCCTTCCGGAACCTCCTTAGCCTCAGCTTCTGTTAGATCTCACTCTACCATTGCCATCAAGCCAAGAGACCATCCCTGGTTCAATGAAGAGTGCAGGAGGGCATGCCAGGAGCAGCACCAGGCATACCTCAAAATGAGGTGTCAACCTGGTGAAGCTACAACATAGGACTACTTTTGTGCCAAACTGCGTAAACAGCATGCGATAGACAGAGCTAAGCGATCCCATAACCAACGGATCAGATCTAAGCTCTGCAGTCCTGCCTCATCCAGCCGTGAAAGGTGGTGGATAATTAAACAACTAACTGGAGGAGGTGGCTCCACAAATATCCCCATCCTCAATGATAGGGGAGCCCAGCACATCAGTGCAAAAGATAAGGCTGAAGCATTTGCAACAATATTCAGCCAAAAGTGCTGAGTTGTTGATCCATCTTCGCCTCCTCCTGAGCTCCCCAGCATCACAGATGTCAGACTTCAGCCAATTCGATGCACTCCGTGTGATATCAAGAAACATAGAGTCATAGAGAGATACAGCACTGAAACAGGCCCTTCAGCCCACTGAGTCTGTGCCGACCAGCAACCACCCATTTATACTAATCCTACATTAATCCCATATTCCCTACCACATCCCCACCATTCTCCTACCTACACTAGGGGCAATTTACAATAGCCAATTTACCTATCAACCTGCAAGTCTTTGGCTGTGGGAGGAAACCGGAGCATCCGGCGGAAACCCACAGTCACAGGGAGAACTTGCAAATTCCACATAGGCAGTACCCAGAATCAAACCCGGGTTGCTGGAGCTATGGGGCTGCAGTGCTAACCACTGCGCTGCCCTTGAAGGCACTGGATACTGCAAAGGCTATGGGCCCTGACAATATTCCGGCAATAGTACTGAAGACCTGTGCTCCAGAACCTGCTGCGCCCCTAGCCAAGCTGTTCCAGTTCAGCTACAACACTGGCATTTATCCGGCAATGTGGAAAATTGCCCAGCTATGTCCTGCACACAAAAAGTAGGACAAGCCCAACTTGGCCAATTACCGCCCCATCAGTCTACTCTCAATCATCAGTAAAGTAATGGAAGGTGTCATCAACAGTGCCATCAAGCGGCACTTGCTTAGCGATAACCTGCTCAGTGACGCACATTTTGGGTTCCGCCAGGGCCACTCAGCTCCTGACCTCATTACAGCCTTGGATCAAACATGGACAAAAGAGCTGAACTGAAGAAGTGAGGTGAGAGTGACTGCCCTTGACATCAAGGCAGCATTTGACCGGGTATGGAATCAAGGAGCCCTCGCAAAACTGAGGTCAATGGGTATCAGGGGAAAACCCTCCACTGGCTGGAGTCATACCTAGCGCAAAGGAAGATAGTTGTGGTTGTTGGAGGTCAATCATCTGAGCTCCAAGACATCACTGCAGGAGTACCTCAGGGTAGTGTCCTAGGCCCAACCATCTTCAGCTGCTTCATCAATGACCTTCCTTCAATCACAAGGTCATAAGTGGGGATGTTGGCTGACGATTGCACAATGTTCAGCACCATTCGTGGCTCCTCAGATATTGAAGCAGTCCATGTATAAATGCAGCAAGACCTGGACAATATCCAGGCTTGGGCTAATAAGTGGCAAGTAACATTCACACCACACAAGTGCCAGGCAATGACCATCTCCAACAAGAGAGAATCTAACCATCTCCCCTTGACATTCAATGGCATTACCATCGCTGAATTCCCCCACTATCAACATCCTAGGGCCTACCATTGACCAGAAACTGAACTGGAGTAGCCATATAAATACCATGGCTACAAGAGCAGGTCAGAGACTAGGAATCCTGTGGCGAGTAATTCATCTCCTGACTCCCCAAAGCCTGACCACCATCTACAAGGCACAAGTCAGGAGTGTGATGGAATACTCTCCACTTGCCTGGATGGGTGCAGCTCCAACAACACTTAAGAAGCTTGACACCATCCAGAACAAAGCAACCCACTTGATTGTCACCCCATCCACAAACATTGACTCCCTCCACTACCGACGCACAGTGGCAGCAGTGTGTACCATTTACAAGATGCACTACAGCAAAGCACCAAGGCTCCTTAGACAACACCTTCCAAACCCGCGACCTCTACCAATTAGAAAGACAAGGGCAGCAAATGCATGGGAACACCACCACCTGCAAGTTCCCCTCCAAGTCACACACCATCCCGACTTGGAACTAAATCGGCCTTCCTTCACTGTCTCTGGGTCAAAATCCTGGAACTCCCTTCCTAACAGCACTGTGGGTGTACCTACCCCACATGGACTGTAGCGGTTCAAGAAAGCAGTTCACCACCACCTTCTCAAGGGCAATTAGGGATGGGCAATAAATGCTGGCCTGGCCAGCGACGCCCACATCCCTGAATGAATGAATAAAAAAAAGTCCACCTTGGACAGGGAGAAGTGCATCTAAAAGACTGGCCAACAGACTACCATAGGGCTCAGTGCTAGCCCCAACACTGTTCAACATATATACAAATGACCTGCCAACAACTACGTCTCGCAAGTTCATCTATGCTGCTGACATCTGTTGTGCCATCCAAGCTCCATCCTTCTGCACCCTGGGCCAGATCCTTAACAAAGACGTTACAAATTTGACGGACTGTTGCAGCACATGGCATCTTGCAGTGAATTCCTCTAAAACCATATCCAGTGTATTCCACCTTCACAATGCCAGTGCCAAAAAAGAATTGCGTATCTACATGGCTGGTCAGAGACTAAAGCATGATCCCAACCCAACATACTTGGGCGTGACTCTGGATTGGACTTTGTTCTTCCAGAAGCATCTGAAGAAAACAGCAGAAAAGGTCAAAACCAGAAAACCTAATAACCAAACTTGCTGGACCTACGGGGGCGCTGCTGCCACAACCCTCTGGACTTCAGCACTTGCTCTTTCATATTCAGCAGCAGAGTAATGTGCACCTGTCTGGCATAGGTCATCACACATCTTGTTGATACTCAACTGAATGCAACAATACTCATCATAACTGAAACCCTCTGCTCAACACCCCTCCGCTGGCTTCCTGTCCTCGCAAACATCACTCCCCCACACATCTGCTGATTGATGAAAACCCACAAGCTGGTTGAAACCATCTGTGCTGCACCTCACGTACCACTCCATAATGACATGTTCAATCCACCTACTGCCCACCTTCCATCTCGGCGCCCCACATGGAGCAACCTTCCTGAGCAAGATCTACTAGCAGACATCCTTTGGATCAAGGAATGGGAAACATAGGAAGTCACTAACAAGTTCCCTGTGACAAACCTCATCTGTTGAATGGCAGGCTTTGAACTACCACGGTGAGAGTGGTCCTTGTTAAACAGGGTCAGAACAAGCCAGGGCCCCTCTGCAGCCAACTTCCACCGTTGGGACCTCAGTACAAACCCCTTATGCATTTGTGGAGAGACACAAACGATGCTGCATATTGCCAAGAGTGTCCCCACTACAGACTAAGTGGCAGACTAATCACTGTAAATTCTGCAAATGAGGAGGCTATCGCTTGGCTCTGGGGATTTGCATATGCCAAATAAATAAATAAATAATTCTCAAGATCCTATTTTTTAAATTTTCTCCCTAGCTCCTGAAAGCCCGACCACAGACCTCAATACCTGCACTCCCTATGTTGTCAGCACCAACGTGGACCACAACTTCCGTCTCACTCCTTTCCTCCTGCAGAATATTCTGCACCCTCTCCATGATCCACTGGTGATGCACAGCAACAAATCCCCAAAGTTGTTCTTTACTCTAAGTGGGATGTTTGGTGATGAGGAAGAAACTCTAACCTGCTGGGTCAACATTTAGCAAGGTGGCTGAAATGAGAAACCGTTGGCCGAACTGGCAGATTGGGCATTACTCAACATGACCAAGGGCTTAGTGTCCAAGTTGGCAGAGCTTTCCCATGATTAGTCAAGCAACAGCTTTCACTTCACTCTGCTCCCTGTTGTTCTGGACCATGGTATTTGATGACGTGATATTGCTAATCTCTGGACATATCCTATGCACCACCTATTGGCCAAAAAACTTCAGAAAATGCTCTTCACACAGCCACTTACTGATACAGCATTTTTTGACAATGGCAAGGAGATATCAGCCCTGCATGGATTCTTGCCAGCTTGGACTGTTGAAAGAACACTAGATATTTCACTGCAACCCACAGGCCTGAAACAGCATCACTAATCTCTGATGTGACTGCAAGCATAGTTATAACCTTTGAGACCAACAAACATTGCAGCTCCGGCCCTGGACTGCCACCTGCTGGATTGCCATTGCCATTACAGATAAAAAGCAAAAAATCCAAATGCTGGAAAACACAGCTATTTTTTTTAGATTAGATTAGAGATACAGCACTGAAACAGGCCCTTCGGCCCACCGAGTCTGTGCCGAACATCAAACACCCATTTATACTAATCCTACACTAATCCCATATTCCTACCAAATATCCCCACCTGTCCCTATATTTCCCTACCACCTACCTATACTAGTGACAATTTATAATGGCCAATTTACCTATTAACCTGCAAGTCTTTTGGCTTGTGGGAGGAAACCGGAGCACCCGGAGAAAACCCACGCAGACACAGGGAGAACTTGCAAACTCCACACAGGCAGTACCCGGAATCGAACCCGGGTCCCTGGAGCTGTGAGGCTGCGGTGCTAACCACTGCGCCACTGTGCGGCTGATAGATGCCGCTATCTATCAGCATCTGAGAAATGACAAGACCGCTTTATGTTTAAGAGACAAAACATGGAGTTGAACCAAAAGAACAGCACTTGACTTGGCTTGATAATATTCCTAGTACACACTCGGCTAATACTGGCCCAACATGGCACCAGACCACAGCAATGGACTTCTCTCAAGTTTTCCTTCCTCACATAGCCCACAGACTCTCAAAACTCAAGCTTAATATCATTCCATTACTGGTTCCTAAATCACGTTATAAACAATTGCTATAATGTTCAATAATAAGAAAATTGGACAGACCTATCAGCAACGATCCAGGCATTGTATCAGGATAAGACTACAGCAATCTCAGTTTAGTCCATTCTGCAATACCACCTGGGGCTGTTGCCCAAGTTCGGAGAGCTATCCCACAGACTAGTTGAACAAGATCCTGACGTAGATGTATGTACAGAATTGTATCTATTAGCCAACATCCCAGACTATTGCATCACCCTTCCAGCCAGACTGGGATTGTATCAGGTGGTGAGGGTATCAAACCAAAGTAGTGATCTACACTCGTCCTCACCCACATGTTGCAGAATTATTTGTCCATGATGGTATTGGAGGAAGTGGCCATTGCATCATCGGTGAAGCCAAACTCTTGTGTTCAGCTTGAATACATCTTCTATTGTTTAATATAGCACTACCATGATGTGGGGGACAGATGAAGGACAGATTTCACAACCCAAAATGGGCGACTATGAGAACATAAGAAATAGGAGCAGGAGTAGGCCAAATGGGCCCTTGAGCCTGCTCCGCTGTTCAATAAGATCACAGCTGGTCTGATCATGGCCTCAACTCCACTTTCCTGCCTGCCCTCCATAACCCTTGACTCCTTTGTGGATCAAAAATCTGTCTAACTTAGCATTGAACATATTCAATGATCCAGCCTCCACTGCTCTCTGGATTAGAGAATTCCAAAGATTTATTTATTTAAGCCCAATCGTGGTTTACAAAAGAAATTAGGGATAGTATTAGATCCAAGAAGGAAAATATAAAATGGTCAGAACAAGCAGCAAACCTGAGGATTGGGAGCAGTTTAGAATTTAGCAAAGGAGGTCAAAGGAATTAAGAAGGGGAAAATAGAGTATGAGAGTAAGCTTGCAGGGAACATAAAAACTGACTGTAAAAGCTTCTATCGATATGCGAAGAGAAAAAGATTAGTGAAGACAAATGTGGGTCCCTTACAGTCAGAAACAGGGGAATTTATAATGGGGAACAAAGAAATGACAGACCAATTAAATACATACTTTGGTTCTGTCTTCACAAAGGAGGACACAAATTACCTCCCAGAAATGTTGGGGAACATAGGGTCTAGTGAGAAGGAGGAACTGCATGAAATCAGTATTAGTAGGGAAATGGTGTTTGGGAAATTGATGGCATTGAAGGCCGATAAATCCCCAGGGCCTGATAATCTACATCCCAGAGTACTTAAGGAAGTGGCCCTAGAAATAGTAGATGCATTGCTGGTCATTTTTCAAAATTCTATCGACTCTGGAACAGTTCCAACGTATTGGAGGGTAGCAAATGTTAACCCCACTATTTAAAAAAGGAGGGAGAGAGAAAGCAGGGAATTATAGACCGGTTAGCCTGACATCAGTAGTGGGGAAAATGCTAGAGTCCATTATAAAAGATGTAATAGCAGAGCACTTGGAAAACAATGACAGGATCGGACAAAGTCAACATGGATTTACGATTTGCTCGACAAATCTACTGGAATTTTTGAGGATGTAACGAGTAGAATAGATAAGGGAGAACCAGTGGATGAGGTGTATTTGGACTTTCAGAAGACTTTCGATAAGGTCCCACATAAGAGATTAGCGTGTAAAGTTAAAGCACATGGGATTGGGGGTAAGGTACTGACATGGATTGAGAACTGATTGGCAGACAGGAAACAAAGAGTAGGAATAAACGGGTCGTTTTCCGAGTGGCAGGCAGTGACTAGTGGGGTACCGCAGGGATTAGTGCTAGGACCCCAGCTATGCACAATATATATTAATGATATAGATGAGGGAATTAAATGTAATATATCCAAGTTTGCAGACGACACAAAGCTGGGTGGGAGTGTGAGCTGTGAGGAGGATGCAGAGAAGCTCCAGTGTGATTTGGACAGGTTGAGTGAGTGGGCAAATACATGGCAGATGCAGTATAATATGGATAAATGTGAGGTTATTCACTTTGGTGGCAAAAACAGAAAGGCAGATTATTATCTCAACAGCGATAGATTGGGAAAGGGGGAGGTGCAGTGAGACCTGGGTGTCCTTGTGCACCAGTCGCTGAAAGTAAGCATGCAGGTGCAGCAAGCAGTCAAGAAGGCAAATGGTATGTTGGCCTTCATAGCGAGAGGATTCGAGTACAGGAGCAAGAATGTCTTGCTGCAATTATACAGGGCCCTGATGAGACCACATCTGGAGTATTGTGTGCAGTTTTGGTTTCCTTATCTGAGGAAGGATGTTCTTGCTATGGAGGGAGTACAGTGAAGGTTCACCAGACTGATTCCTGGGATGACATATGAAGAGAGATTGGATCGATTAGGCTTGTACTCGCTAGAGTTTAGAAGAATGAAAGAGGATCTCATAGAAACCTACAAAATTCTAACAGGACTGGACAGACTACATGCAGGAAAGATGTTCCCGATGCCAGGGGAGTCCAGGGTCAGGGGTTACAGTCTTAAGGATAAGGGGTAAGTCATTTAGGACTGAGATGAGGAGGGATTTCTTCACCTGGAGAGTGGTGAACCTGTGGAATTCTCTACCACAGAAAGCAATTGAGGTCAAATCATTAAATATATTCAAGAAAGAGTTAGATATAGTTCTTAGGGCTAAAGGGATCAAGGTATACGGGGAGAAAGCGGGAATAGGGTACTGAGTTTGGATGATCAGCCATAATCGTATTGAATGGCGATGCAGGCTCGAAGGGCCGAATGGCCTACTCCTGCTCCGATTTTTCTATGATCCTCTGAGAGAAGAAATTCCTCCTCATTTTTCTTTCAAATGGGAGACTCCTTATTCTGAAACTGTGCCCCCTAGATATGAGGCGAAACATCCTTTCAGCATCTATCCTTACAAGCCCCCTCAGAATCTCTTACATTTCAATAATATTACCTCTCATTCTTCTAAACTCCAATGAGTATAGGCCCAACCTGCTTAATCTTTCCTCGTAAGACAAGGCCTTCATCCCAGGAACCTTCTCTGAACTGCCTCCAATGCAAGTATATCCCTCCTTAAGTAAGTAGACCAAAAGCAAATGCAGTCTTCGAGGTCTGGTCTCACAGTTGTAGCAAGACTTCCCTACTTTTATACTCCATCCTCCTTGCAATAAAGGTGGGTATTCCATTTTCTTTCCTAATTACTTCCTGAACCACAGCATTCTGTCGTCTCTCTCCATTTAAATGATATTCTGCTTTTCTATTCTTCCTACCAAAATGGATAACCTCACATTTTCCCACATTATAACGCATCTGCCAAATTTTTGCCCACTCACTTCACCTGTTTATATCCCTTTGCAGAATCACGAAGCATTAACATGGTGTTATGTGCTTGTCAAATTTATTATAGTTCCTTGAGGATGTAACAATCAGGTGGATAAAGGGGAACTTTTGTCCTCCTCACAACTTGTTTTCCCACCTGTCTTTGTATCATCTGCAAATTTGGCAACAATACACTGGTCCCTACAATCTATATTAATGACTTGGATGAAAATAGTTGAGGCCCAACACTGATCCCTGTGGCACTCCACTAGTTACAGTTTGCCAACCTGAAAATATCCCATTTTCCTGACTCTCTGTTTCCCGTTAGTTAGCCAATCCTCTATCCATGCTAATATATTACCCCCAACACCATGAGCTCTTATCTCTTGCAGTAACCTTTTATATGGCACCTTATCAAATGCCTTTTGGAAATTCAAATACACTGCATCTACCAGTTCCCCTTTATCCAACTGACTGTTACATCCTCAAAGAACACTAATAAATTTGTCAAGCACATAACATCATGTTAACACTTCTTGATTCTATTAAGATTTTCTAAATGTCCTACTACTACTTCACTAATAATGAATTGCAGCATTTTCCCAGTGACAGATGTTGGGCTAACTGGCCTGCAGTTTCCTGATTAGATTTTAGATTAGAGATACAGCACTGAAACAGGCCCTTCGGCCCACCGAGTCTGTGCCGAACATCAGCCACCCATTTATACTAATCCTACACTAATCCCATATTCCTACCAAACATCCCCACCTGTTCCTATATTTCCCTACCACCTACCTATACTAGTGACAATTTATAATGGCCAATTTACCTATCAACCTGCAAGTCTTTTGGCTTGTGGGAGGAAACCGGAGCACCCGGAGAAAACCCACGCAGACACAGGGAGAACTTGCAAACTCCACACAGGCAGTACCAGGAATCAAACCCGGGTCCCTGGAGCTGTGAGGCTGCAGTGCTTTCTGTCTCTCTCCTTTCTTGACTAGGGGCATTACATTTGTGGTGTTCCAATCTGCTGTGTCCTTTCCAAAATCTAGGGAATTTTGGAAGATTGCAACCAATGCATCCACTATCTCCGCTGCCATTTCTTTTAAGATCCTAGGATGCAGACCATCAGGTCCAGGGGATTTATTAGCCTTTAGTCCCATTAGTTTTCCTAGTACTTTTTCTCTAGTGATAGTGATTGTTTCAAGTTTCTCCCTCACTATTGCCCCTTGATTTTCTACTGCTCTTGGGATGCTTTTAGTGTCTTCTACCGTGAAGACAGATACAAAATACAAAGTCTCTGCCAATTTCTTGTTTCCTATTATTAATTCCCCAGCTCATCCTCTAAGGGACCAATGCTTACTTTAGCTACTCTGTTCCTTTTTATATTCTTGTAGAAGCTCTTCCTGTCTGTTTTTATATTTCTTGCCAGTTTACTCTCATATTCTAATTTCTGCCTCTTTAATTTTTAAGTCATCCTTTGCTGCTTTCTAAAATTTACCCAATCTTCTGGCCTGCCATTGATGTTCAAGTCATTGTATGCTTTTTCTTTCAATTTCATACCATCCTCAACTTTCTTAGTTACCCACAGATGGTTCATCCTTCTTGTAGTCTTTCTTTCTCAATGGAATATATCTTCGTTGAGAGTTATGAGAGTTAAATATCTGCCACTGCTTCTCTACTGTCATACCTTTTAATCTATTTTCTCTGTCAACTTTAGCCAACTGTCTTCATACCTTTGTAATTGCCTTTATTTAAGTTTAAGACACTAGTTTCAGACCCAAGTTTCTCACCCTCAAACTGAATGTGAAATTCTATCATGTTATGATCACTCTTCCCTAGAGGATCCTTTATTGTGAAATTATTAATGAATCCTGTCTCATAACACAGGTCTAAAATAGCCTGTTTCCTGGTTAATTCCACAACGTATTCTTCTAAGGAACTTGGTGTCACATTTGACCCTGAGATAAGCTTCCAACTTCATATTTGTGCCACTACGAAGACTGCCTATTCTCCACCTCCATAATATTGCCCGACTTCACCCCCATCTCAGCTCATCGGCTGCTGAAGCCCTCACTTATGCCTTAATTACCTCTATATTTGACTATTCCAATGCACTCCTCGCTGGTCTCCCACATTCTACTCTCCATAAACTTGAGGTCATCCAAAGCTCTGCTGCCCATGTCTTAACTCGCACCAAGTCCCATTCCCCTATCACCCCTGTGCTTGCTGATCTACACTGGCTTCCCGTCAAGCAATGTAATGATTTTAAAATTCTCATCCTTGTTTTCAAACCCTCCATGGTCTGCTGCTGGGTGGCCACCTCTAGGCAGTTAAACTGCCCCCAGTTGCATTAGGAAACTGGAGGACAACTGGAAAATCCCAGTCAGCCTTCATAATGTACCCTTACAAAGCTCTTAATGAGCCTAATTGCCTGCCCACCTCTTGGGGTAGGCAGCCTTGCTGGGCCCCGAACCTGCGTCGACCAAAATGGTTGATGACGGGAAAAGGGTGGGAAACTGGCACAAGAGCCGGCCTCGTAATTTTCGGGCCTCATCCACCTCCGTCTCGACCCAGCAGGGCCCAAAAATTCAGCCCAAGCTATTTGCAAGAGTCTTCAGACAAAGGTGCCGTGTGAATGAATCCCACTCTGCCTCCTCCTGAGGTCCCCAGAATCACTGGTGCCAGTGTCCAGACAGTTTGGTTCACTCCACGGGCAGAATTTTCAGGCCCCACCAAGGTCGGGAAAGGAAGCAGATGGAGTCTGAAAATACTGGCGCCGGCTGGTGCATGGGTTTCCTGACCCCATTTCCGTCATCTTCCATTTCGGCCGACGCGGATTCAGGGCCGGACAAGGCCGCTGCCCCCAAGATGTGGGCAGGCTATTAGCTCGTCAAGAGCCTGGTAAGGGCAAGTAATCGAGGCCGACTGGGATTTTCCAGTCAGCTTCCATATAGTCATAGAGTTATACAGCACAGAAACAGGCCCTTCGGCCCATTGTGTCTGTGCCAGCCATCAAGCACCTAACTATTCTAATCCCATTTTTCAGCACTTGGCCCGTAGCCTTGTGTGCTATGGCATTTCAAGTGCTCATCGAAATACTTCTTAAATGTTGTGAGGGTTCCTGCCTCTACCACCTCCTCAGGCGGTGCGTTCCAGATTTCAACCACCTTGTGAGTGAAAAAAAGTTTCCTCAAATCCCCTCTAAACCTCCTGCCCTTTACCTTAAATCTATGCCCCCTGGTTATTGACCCCTCTGCTAAGGGAAAACGTTTCTTCCTATCTAACCTATCAATGCCCCTCATAATTTTGTATACCTCAATTATGTCCCCCCTCAGCCTTCTCTGCTCTAAGGAAAACAACCCTAGTCTTTTCAGTCACTCTTCATAGCTGAAATGCTCCAGCCCAGGCAACATCCTGGTGAATCTCCTCTGCACCCTCTCCAGTGCAATCACATCCTTCCTATAGTTTGGTACCCAGAACTGTACACAGTACTCCAGCTGTGGCCTAACTAGTGTTTTATACAGCTTCAACATAACCTCCTGCTCTTATATTCTATGCCTCAGCTAATAAAGGCAAGTATCCCATATGCCTTCCTAACCACCTTATCTACCTGTGCTGCTGCCTTCAATGATGTATGGACAAGTACACCAAGGTCCCTCTGACCCTCAGTACTTCCTAGGGTCCTACCATTCATTGCATATTCCTTTGCCTTGTTAGTCCTCCCAAAATGTATCACCTCACATTTCTCAGGATTAAATTCCATTTGCCACAGCTCCGCCCATCTTACCAGCCCATCTATATCGAACTAAGGCTTTCCTCCTCACTATTTATGACACGACCAATTTTCGTGTCATCTGCGAACTTACTGATCATAGCTCCTATATTCACGCCTAAATCATTAATGTACACTACAAACAGCAAGGGTCCCAGCATCCATCCCTGTGGTACACCACTGGTCATAGGCTTCCACTTGCAAAAACAGCCCTCAACCATCACCCTCTGCCTCCTGCCACTAAGCCAATTTTGGATCCAATTTGCCAAATTGCCCTGGATCCCATGGGCTCTTACCTTCTTAGACAATCTCCCATGCGGGACCTTATCAAAACCCTTACTGAAGTCTATATAGACTGCATCAACTGCTTTACCCTCATCTGCATATCTAGTCACCGCCTCGAAAAATTCAATCAAGTTTGTTGGACACGATCTCCCCCTGACAAAGCCATGCTGACTATCCCTGATTAATCCCTGCCTCTCCAAGTGGAGATTAATCCTGTCCCCCCAGAATTTTTTCCAATAGTTTCCCAACTCACCAGCCTGTAATTACCTGGTTTATCCCTGCTACCCTTCTTGAATAATGGTACCACATTCGCTGTCCTCCAATCCTCTGGTACCTCTCCTGTGGCCAGAGAGGATTTGAAAATTTGTGTCAGAGCCCCTGCTATCTCCTCCCTTGCCTCACATAACAGCCTGGAATACATCTCATCTGGGCCTGGGGATTTATCCACTTTTAAGCCCGCTAAAACAGCTAATACTTCCTCCCTTTCAATGCTAATATGTTCAAGGAAATCACAATCCCCCCCCTGATCTCTACACCTACATCGTCCTTCTCCATAGTGAACGCAGATGAAAAGTAATCATTTAAAACCTCACCTATGTCCTCCGGCTCCACACACAGATTGCCACTTTGGTCCCTAATGGGCCCTATTCTTTCCCTGGTTATCCTCTTGAATTCTCCAGTCTCTCCATGGGACGGGGTGCAGTTTAACTGCTTAGAGGCAATCAACCAGTAGCAGGATGGGCTGCCAGCGCTTCTGGCAGGCCGAGAGGCCCTCCCTGCCTGCCTGGAAAATTTGGTCTGATGTGTCATTAAGAAGCAGCAGAGCACATTGGACACAACAAAGGCTTCGGACCCTGACAAGATTCCTGCTTTAGTGCTGAAGATCAGTGTACTTGAGCCAGCCACTCCTTGACTCCAGGACAGGTAATACACTGGCATCTACTCAAGAATGTGGAATATTTCCCAGGTACAATATATCCACAAAATTTCTACCCATCCAATCAGCCTCCTCCCACCCATCAGTGAAGTGATGGAAGGAGACATAAGTAGTGCCATGAAGCGACACCCACTCAGCAGAGCTTGGTACTTTGTGATGAATGACTCACTTCATGGCCATTGAAAGCCTATCCACTGAATACAAGGCTGAAGTCAGAAGTGTGATGGAACAGTCGTCCCTTGCGGGTGCAACTGCAACACATGAAGCTTGTCACTACACAGTTCACTTGATTGGTGCCCCTGTCAATGGACTCAATATCCATTCCACCCACCAGCGGCACATTGTGGCTACCGTACATATGATCTACTGGATGCACTACAGGAACTCATCAAAGTTACTTTGAAGCACCTCCCACTATCCTGTAACCTCAACCAATGAGCAAGCCACAACAGTGATGTCTAAAGAACACTATCACCTCCAAGTTCCCTTCCAGGTTACAAACCATCTTACTTTGGATATATATCACCATTTCATCACAGTCCTTGGGTCAATATCCTGGAATTGCCTACCTTACACTACAGTGAGAGCATCATTACCACAAAGACTGCAGCGGTTTGAGGAGAATGCCCACCAACACTTTCTCAGGGCAACTAGGGATGGCCACATCCTGAGATAAATAAAAGATATTACTGCACCGACACTGTGACTTTATATCTATAATCACATGCAGGGAGTTCCCTGTAGCCTTTGTGGGAGATACAGTGCAGAGCTGTTCTGATGCTTCCTAACTCCATCAGCACTTCCAGGATTCCCAACATATGGGCAGCAGATTAATATAAAATGGTAATGATGAAAATACTCTAGCTGAAGTATTTTTGTCATTAATTCCTTGACACCACTGAATGGCAAGATTCTGGTGTCCAGCAATGAAAATAAGAAATAGGATCAGGAGTAGACCATATGGTTCCTCGTGTCTGTTCCGTCATTCAACATGATCATGGCTGATTTTCTGCCTCAACTTCACTTTCCCCCCCTGTTCCCCATGTCCCTTGGTCGCCTGAGAGACTAAATAACTGTTTATCTCAGCCTTGAATATGCTCAATGGTGGATCATCCACAACCCTCTTCGGTAGAGAATTCCAAAGATTCACAACCCTCTGAGTGAAGCAATTTCTCCTCATCATAGTTCTAAATAATCAACTTCTTATCCTGACACTGTGCCCCTGATTCTAGATTCCCGAGCCAGGTGAAAAAACATCAGTGTCTACTCTGTCAAGTACTCCAGGTGTTGGCCTGTATTACAATGGGACTGGAATACAGGAATAAGGAAGTTTGGTGAGGCCACACCTGGAGTACTGTGTGCAGTTTTGGTCTCTTATCTAAGGAACGATATACTTGCCTAGGAGGCAGTACAGCGATGGTTCAATATATTGGTTCTTGGAATGAGAGAGTTGTCCTATGATGAGAGGCTGAGTAAATTGGGTCTATATTGGTATGTTGGCCTTCATAGCGAGAGGATTCGAGTGGAGGAGCAGGGATATCTTGCTGCAATTATACAGGGCCTTGGTGAGGCCACACCTGGAATATTGTGTGCAGTTTTGTTCTCCTTATCTGAGAAAGGACGTTCTTGCTATAGAAGGAGTGCAGTGAAGGTTTACCAGCCTGATTCCTGGGAAGGCGGGGCTGACGTACGACGAGAGATTGAGTCGGTTAGGATTATATTCGCTGGAGTTCAGAAGAGTGAGGGGGGATCTCAGAGAAACCTATAAAATTCTAACAGGACTTGACAGGGTAGATGCAGGAAGGATGTTCCCGATGGTGGGGGAGTCCAGAACCAGGGGTCATTGTCTAAGGATACGGGGTAAACCTTTCAGGACTGAGATGAGGAGAAATTACTTCACCCAGAGAGTGGTGAGCCGTTGGAACTCGCTACCACAGAAAGCAGTTGAGGCCAAAACATTGTATGTTTTCAAGGAGTTAGATATAGCTCTTGGGGTGAAAGGGATCAAAGGATATGGGGAGAAAGCGGGAACAGGTTACTGAGTTGGATGAGCAGCCATGATCATAATGAATGGCGGAGCAGGCTCAAGGCCGAATGGCCTACTCCTGCTCCTATTTTCTGTATTCTCTGGAGTTTAGAAGAATGAGAGGTGATCTCATTGAATCACACAAGATTCTGAAGGGGCTTGACAGAGTAGACATTTTGAATTGTTTCTCACTGTTTATTTACCACCATACCTTTTAATCTATTTACCTAATCAACCTTAGCTAGCTCTCCACTCATACCTATGTAATTGGCTTTGTTTAAGATTCTTGTTTGAGACTGGAATATGCTACTTTCAAACTTAATGTGGAATTCAATTGTATTGTGATCACTTTTCCCAGAAGATCTTTGACTATAAGATTGCTAATTAACCCTGCCTCATTGCTTTATCTCTAGTTGGTTCCACAACGTATTGTTCTCGGAAACTGTCAAGAAAACATTTTACAAACTCATCTTCCAGACCACCTTTACCAATTTGATTGGTCCAGTCTAAGTGAAGATTGAAATCCCCCATAATTATTACATTGCCTTTGGTACCAGCTCCAATTATTTCTTGCTTAATGCTCTGCCCAACAGTATAACTGCTGTTAGGGGACCTATGAACTACTCCCACCAGCATTTGCTGACCCTTGCTATTCCTAATCTCCACCCATACTGATTCTACTTCCTGATTATCTGAGCCAAGATCCTTTCTCACTACTGTCCTTACGTCACCATTTACTATCAGGGCTACTCCTCCTTTTCTTCTATTCTGTCTGTCTTTTCGAAATGTTGTGTACACTGGAATATTTATCGCCCAACCTTGGTCACCTTGTAACCATCTCTCTAATGGTGATTAGATCCAAGTCATTTAACTCTTATTTGTGTCACTAGTTTGTCAATCTTATTGCGAATGCTTTGCGCATTGAGATGAAGAGCCTTTAATTTTTTTTTACTACTATCATTTGTGTGGACCTTATTCGCGGATGCGCCCTCTGTCGCTACCTGTCCCACTCTGCTGTCTTTACCCAAATCGCTATACTGTTCTATTGTCTCGACTTTTCTCTTTCAATTTCTAAATTTCCCTTCACCTGAAACCTCCCCCAAGTATTTTAGTTTAAAGCCCTAGCCATGGCCCTAGTTGTAAAATTCTTTCTTTTTCTATCCTGGGTCTCTCTCTCTCTCTTTCTCGGGCTCTCTCCCTCCCTATATCCTGGATTTCTTTCTCATCTCAATCCCAGACTCTCTTTCCCTCTCTACCCCTCTCTCTCTTTCCCATATCCGGCTTCGCTATCTATCTCAGGCTCGCTCTCACTATCCCATGTCTCTTTCTCTCGATCCCAGTCTCTCTCTTTATCCCATACTCTCTCTCTATCCTGAGTCTATCTCTCTGTCTCTCTTTCTCTATCCCAGGTCTCTCTCTCTCTCTCTATCCTGGGTCTCTTGATCCCAATCTCTCTCTTTCCCCTTCCCAGCTCTTTCTCTCTCTGTGCCGGGCTCTCTCTATCTTGGCCTCTCTCTCACTCTATATCCCAGGTCTCTTGCCTCTCTCACTCTATTTCCTGGGTTTCTGACCTCTCTCACTCTATCCAGGGCGCTCTCTCTCTCCATTCCAGGTTTCTTGATCTCTCCCTCTCTCTCTGTCCACACAGAGTTTCTTTCTCTCTATCCTGGGCCTCACCCGCTCTCTGTTTATCCTGGGTCCCTCTCTGTCTGTTTCTCTCCTGGATCTCTCTCTCTTTCTCCCGGTCTCCCTCTCTCTTTCTCCCGGTCTTTCTCTCTCTCTCCATCACGCTTCTCTCTCCATCATGTGTCCCTTTCTCTCTATCCTGTGTCTCTCTTTCTCTCGCGCTTTCTATCTATCCTGTGTCTCTCTGTTTTCCACGTCTCTCTCTCTTTCTGTCTGTCTCTATCCCGGGTCTCTCTATCTCTTTATCCCAGGTCTCCCTTCCTTTTCTCTTTCTTTCTCCCAGGTCTCTTTCTCTCTGTCCCAGGTCTCCCTCTATCACACTTCTCTCTCTTCCCACATCACTTTCTCTCTGCCCTGGGTCTCCCTGTTCTCTCTCTCAATGTATCTATTCCTCGACTCTCTCACACTCTCTCTCACTATCTATCACGTGTCTCTCCCTCTCTTTCTGTATGTCTGTACCCCGATCTCTCTCTCTCTCTTTATCCCAGGTCTCTTTCTCCCTCCCTCTCTGTCCTGGGTCTCCCTCTCTATCCCACGTCTCTCTCTCTCTATTTTGCATCTCTCTCCCTCTCGCTCTTTATGTATCCTGTGTCTCTGTTTTCCACATCTCTCTCTCTTTTTGTCTGTCTCTATCCCAGATCTCTCTCTCTCTCGTTATCCCAGGTCTCCCTTCCTTCTCTCTTTCTCCCAGGTGTCTCTCTCTATCCTGCATCTCTTTCTCTCTGTCTGCATCTCTCCATCTATCCCGGGTCGCCCTCTCTAACATGCTTTTCTCTCTATCCTGTGTCTCTTTCTCTCTGTCCCAGGTCTCCCTCTATCACACTTCTCTCTCTCTCTCTTCCCACATCACTTTCTCTCTGCCCTGGGTCTCCCTGTTCTCTCTCTCAAGATATCTATTCCTCGACTCTCTCGCTATCCATCACGTGTTTCTCTACATCCTGCGTGTCTCTCCCTCTCTTTCTGTCTGTCTGTATCCTGGTCTCTCCCTCTCTTTATCCAGGGTTTCCCTTCCCTCTCTCTTTCTTTCACCCAGATCTCTTTCTCTATATCACGTTTCTCTCTCTATCCCATGTCTCTTTCTCTCTGTTCTGGGTCTTCCTCTCTCTGTCTCTATTCCAGGTCAGTCTCTCTCTCTTTCTCCAGGGTCTCTCTTTCAGTCTCTCTCTAATATAAAATCATAATAAATAGGAGCAGGAGTGGGAGTAGGCCATTCAGCCCCTCGAGCCAGCTCTGCCATTCAATAAGATCATCACTAATCTGATTGTGGCCTTGTTTGTCAAGAATCTGTCTACCTCTGCCTTAAAAACATTCAATGACCCAACTTCCACTATTCTCTGGGGAACAGAATTCCAAAGATTAACGACCCTCATCTCTGTCTTAAAAGGGAGACCCCTTATTTTGAAACTGTGCCCCCTTGTTCTAGATTCCCCCATAAGGGGAAACATCCTCTCAGCATCTACCCTGTCAAGAATCTACAAGAATCTTGTTTGCTTCAATAAGATCACCTTTAATTCTTCTGAACGCCAATGAGTATAGGGTCAACCTTGCCTCATTCCCTTCATTCCGGGAATCAACCTAGTGAATCTTCTCTGAACTGCTTCCAATGCAAGTATATCCCTTCTCAAGTAAGGAGACCAAAACTGTACATAGTACTCTAGGTGCAGTCTCACCAAAGCCCTGTACAGTTGTAGCAAGACTTCCTTACTTCTATAGTTCATCCCCCTTTACATAAAATTCAACATTCCATTTGCCTTCCTAATTACTTGCTGTACCTGAATGCTAAGTTTTTTGTGATTCATGTACAAGGAAACCCAGGTCCTTCTGAACCACAGAATTCTGCAGTCTCTCTCCAAGTAAGTAATATTCTGCTTTTCTATTCTTGCTACCAAAGTGGATAACCTCACATTTTCCCACATTATACTCTATCTGCCAATTTTTTGCCCACTTAACCTATCTATATCTCTTTGCAGACACTTTGTGTCCTCCTCACAACTTACATTCCTACCAATCTTTGTATCATTTGCCAATTTGGCTACAATACAGTCGGTCCCCTTATCCAAGTCATTAATATAGATCATAAATAGTTGTGGCCCCAGCACAGATCCCTGCAGAACTCCACTAGTTACAGTTTGACAACCTGAAAGTGCTCCATTCATCCTGACTCTGTTTCCTGCTAGTTAGCCAATCCTCTACCCATGCTAATATTTTACCCCCAACACCATGAGCTCTTATCTTGTGTAGTAGCCTTGTATGTGGCAGCTGATCAAATGTCTTTTGAAAATCCAAATACACTACATCTACCAGTTTCCCTTTATCCACACTGTTCATTACACCTCAAAGAATGCTAATAAATTCGTTGAGCATTGTTTCCTTTTCATAAAACTGTGTTGACTCTGTCTGATTGTATTATGATTTTCTAAATGTCCTGCTACTCCTTCCTTAATAATGGATTCTAGCATTTTCCCAATGACAGATGTTAGGCTAACTGGCCTCTAGTTTCCTGCTTTCTGTCCCCCTCATTTCTTGAATAAAGGTGTTACATTTGTGGTTTTCAAATCTGCTGCGACCTTTCCAGAGTCTCGGGAATTTTGGAAGGTTACAACCAATGCATCCACAATCTCTGCTGCCAGTTTTTTTTAAGCCCCTAGGATGTAGACCATCAGGTCCAGGGGACTTGTCAGCCTTTAGTCCCATTAGGTTTCCTAGTACTTTTTTTCGAGGGATAAGTGATTGTTTCAAGTTCCTCTTTCCCGTTTGCCTCTTGGAATGCTTTTTGTGCCTCCTACCATGAAGACAGATACAAAATACTTGTTCAAAGTCTCTACCATTTATTTATTTTTCATTTGAAAGGGAAGTCCCGTTTGACTAATTTATTAGAGTTCTTTGAGGAAGTAACAAGCAACATGGATAAAGGGGAAACTTGTGGATGTGGTGTACTTGAATTTCCAGAAGGCATTTGAAAAGGTGCCACATCAAAGCTTACTAAAAAAAAAGGTAACATAGATATCCCTTTGCAGACTCCTTATGTCCTCTTCACAACTAACTCTCCTATATATCTTTGTGTCATCAGCAATTCTAGCAACCATACATTCTGTCCCTTCATCCAAGTCATTGATATAGATTGTAAATAGTTGAGGCCCCAGCACTGATCCCTGCGGGACTCCACTAGTTACAGCTTGCCAACCTGAAACTGACCCATTTACACCTAATTTATGTTTCCTGTTAGCTAATCAATCCTCTATCCATGCTAAATTTGTTCAGAAAGGACACAGATAGGTTAAGTGAGTGGGCAAAGATTTGGCAGATGGAGTATAATGTGGGAAAGTGTAAACTTGTCCACTTTGGCTGGAAAAATAGAAAAGCAACATATTTAAATGGAGCGAGATTGCAGAACTCTGAGATGCAGAGGGATCTGGGCGTCCTAGTACACAAAACACAAAAAGCTAGTATGCAAGTACAGCGAGTGGTTAAGAAGGCAAATGCAATGTTGTCGTTTATTGCAAGGGGAATGAAATATAAAAGTAAAGATAAAAACAAGAAATGGCAGTTCTGATGGTCACTGACCTGAAACTTTAAACTCTGCTTCACTCTCCACAGATGCTGCCAGACCTGAGTATTTCCAGCATTTCTTGTTTTTATTTCAGATTTCCAGCATCTGCAGTATTTTGCTTTTATAAAAGTAGAGGTGTGTTTTCTACAGTTGTACAGGGCATTGATGAGACCATATCTAGAACACTGCGTATGTTTTGGCCTCCTTACTTAACAAAGGATATAATTGTGTTGGTGAATTATGAAGGTTCACTCAACTGATTCCTGGGATGAGAGGGTTATCTTATGAGGAAAGATTGGACAGGTTGGGTCTGTATTCATTGGAGTTTAGAAGGATGAGAGGTGATCTTATTGAAACATGCAAGATCCTGAGGGGACTTGACAGGGTGGATGTTGAAAGGATGTTTCCCCTGTGGGAGAGACTAAAACTAGGCGGCAGTTTAAAAATAAGGGGTCTCCCATTTAAGATAGAGACCAGAAGACATTTTTTCTCTGAGGGTTGGGAGTCTGTGGAACCGTCTTCCCCGGAGAGCAGTGGAGGCAGGGTCATTGAATGTTTTTAAGGTAGGTAGGTTCTTTCCAAACAAGGGAGTCAAAGGGTATCGGGGGTAGGCATGAAAGTGGAGTTGTGTCTACAAACAGATCAGCCATGATCTTATAGAATGGCGGAGCAGGCTCGAGGGGCCGAATAGCCTACTCCTGCTCCTAGCTCGTATGCCTGTTTGTATGTAATTCCCCAGTTTAATCCTCTCGGAGACCAGCACTTACTTTAGCTGCTTTCTTCCCTTTTTATATATTTGTAGAGGCTTTTAATGTCTGTTTTTATATTTCTTACTAGTTGACTCCCAGACTCAACTTCTCCCTCTATTTTTTTTAATTCATCCTCAGCTGGTCTCTAAAGTTTTCCCAATCTTCTGGCCTACCACTGATCTTCACAGCATTGTACACCTTTTCTTCAATTTGATACTTCCTTAGTTAACCACTGATGGTGTATTATTTTCATAGTCTTTTCTTCCTCAATGGAGAGTTATGAAATATCTCCTTAAATGTCTGCCACTGCTTCTCTGCAGTCTTACTGTATAACTTCCTTTCCCAGTCTATTTTAGCCAACTCTGTCTTCACACCCTTATAATTGGCTTTATTTAAGTTCAAGACACTAATTTCAGACCCAAATTTCTCACTCTCATTGTGAAATTCTATCATGTTATGATCATTCCTGCCTAGAGGATTCTTTAGTATGAGATCATTTATTAATCCTGTTTCATTACATATTACCAGGTCTAAAATTGCCTCGCTATCCCGGGTCTCTTTCCCTCTCTATCCCAGCTCTCCCTCTCTCCATCCTGGGTCTCCTCCTCTCTATCTATCTATTGATCCCGGGTCTCTGTATCCCAGGTCTCTCTCACTCTCTCGGGTCTCTATCCCAGATCTCTCTCTGTATCACAGATTTCTCTCTCATTCTCTCCCGGGTCTCTCACTCTGTCCATCACAGGTCTCTCTCTCTCTCCATCCCAGGTCTCTCTCTCTATCCCGGATCTCTCTCAGGTCCCTCCCTCTCTCCCCTCTCTCTCTATCCCAGGTCTCTCTCTCTCTCTTCCGAAGAAGGGTCACTGACCCGAAACGTTAACTCTGCTTCTCTTTCCACAGATGCTGCCAGACCTGCTGAGTGATTCCAGCATTTCTTGTTTTTATTTCAGATTTCCAGCATCCGCAGTATTTTGCTTTTACTCTCTCTCTCTTCTCCTCCCCCACTCCCCCACCGGCATCCCAGGCCTCCTTCTCTCTCTAACTATCTATCCTGGGTCTCTCTCTATCATGGGTTGGTCTCTCTATCTATCTATTCTGGAACTCTCTCACTCTCTATCCACGGTTTCTCACTCTCTCTTTCTCAATCCCAGGTCTCTCTTTCTCCCTATCCCAGGTCTTCCTCCCTCTCTATGTACCCCAGGTCTCCCTCTCTCTTTCACTCTAACACGGGTCTCTCCCTCTCTATCCCACATCATAGAATCATATACAGCACAGAAGGCCATTCGGCACATCGAGTTCATGTCGGCTTTCCACAGAGCTATCCAGTCAGTCCCACTCCCCCTCTCGATCCCCGTCATTCAGCAAGTCTATTTCCCTCAATTGGCCATCCAACTTCCTCTTGAAGTCATTAATTGTCTCTGCTTCCACCATCCTTGTGGGCAGCAAGTTCTGGGTCATTACCACCTGCTGCATAAAAATGTGCTTCCTCATATTCCTACTGCATCTCTTGCCCAAAACTTTCAACCTGTGACCCTATTCCTTGTATCATGAGTTAAATTGAACAGTTTTCCCTTGTCTAACTTTAAGCCAGTCATAATCTGGTTCACTTCTATTAAATCTCCCCTCAATCTCCTTTGTTCTAAGGAAAACAACCCCAGATTTTTCAACTTAACCTTGTAATTAAAATCCCCCATCCCTGGAACCATTCTGCTAAATCTCCTCTGCACCCTCTCAAGGACCCTCACATAATCCCTAAAGCGTGGTGACCAGAACTGGGCACAATACTCCAGTTGGGGCCTAACCAAAGCTTTAAAAAGGTTCAGCATAACTCCCCTGCTTTTGTACTCAACACCTCTATTTATGAAGCCCAGGATCCCACTTTGCTAATGACTCTCTCAATATGTCCTGCCACCTTCAAAGCTCTATGAACGTGAACCCTGGGTCCCTCCGACGCTGCACACTCTTTAGAACTACCATTTAGTCTATATTGCCCCTCTCTATCCCTTCTCGAAAAATGCATCACCTCACACTTCTCTGTATTGAATTCCATCTGCCACTTGTCTGCCCATTCTGCTAGCTTATCTATGTCCTGTTGCAGTCGATTTGTATCATTCCCATTGTTCACACCTCCAAGTTTGATATCATCCGGCTCTCTCTCTCCCATGTGGGGCTTTCTCTCTCTCTCTCTATCCTGGGTCTCCCTCGCTTTCTCTCTCTGTCCCGGGTCTCTCTCTCTCTATCCCGGGACACACTCACTTTCTGTCTCTGTCCTAGCTCTCTCTCTCACAGGCTGTCTCTATTCCAGGTCTATCTCTCACTCTCTCTATCCTGGGGGTCTCTCTCTCCCTTCCTCACACATTCTCTCTCTCTTTCTATCAGGGTCTCTCTCTCTTTCTCACTCTATCGTGGGTCTCTCTCTCACTCACTCTCTCTATCATTCCGGGGTCTCTCTCTCTATCTAGGGTGTCTCTTTCTCTCTATCTATCCCTGGTGTCTCTCACACACTCTCTCTATCCTGAGTCTCTCTCTCTCTCTCTCTTTATCCCGGGTGTCTTCTCTCCCTATCCCGGGTGTCTCTCCCGCTCTCTCTATCGCGGCTGACTCTCCCGCTCTCTCTCTATCTATCCCGGGTCTCTCTCACACTCTCTCTATCCCGGGTCTCTCCCTCTCTCTTTCCTGGGTCACTCTCTCTATCCCAGGTCACTCTTTCTCTATCTCGTTCTCTATCCCGGGTCTCTCTCTCTCTATCCTGGTGTTTCTATCCTGAATCTCTCTCTCTCCGTATCCCGGTGTTTCTATCCCGGGTCTCTCTCTCTCTCCCTCCCGGTGTTTCTATCCCGGGTCTGTCTCTCTCTCTCTCTCTCTCTATCCCGGCTCTCTCTCTTTCCCGGTGTTTCTATCCCGGGTCACTCTCTCTCTCTCTATCCCAGGTCACTCTTTCTCTATCTCGTTCTCTATCCCGGTGTTTCTATCCCGAATCTCTTTCTCTCTCTATCCCGGTGTTTCTATCCCGGGTCTCTCTCTCTCTCTCTCTCCCTCCCGGTGTTTCTATCCCGGGTCTGTCTCTCTCTCTATCCCAGTGTTTCTATCCCGGGTCTCTCTATCCCAGTGGTTCTATCCCGACTCTCTCTCTCTATCCCGGGTCTCTCTCTCTCTCGTCCAGTGTTTCTATCCCGGGTCTCTCTCTCCTGGTGTTTCTATCCCGGGTCTCTCTCTCTATCCCAGTGTTTCTATCCCAGGTCTCTCTCTCACTATCTATCCTGGGTCTCTCTCTCTATCCTGGTGTTCCTATGCCGGGTCTCTCTCTCTATCCCAGTGTTTCTATCCCAGGTCTCTCTCTCACTATCTATCCTGGTGTTCCTATCCCAGGTCTCTCTCTCTTTATCCCGGTGTTTCTATCCCGAGTCTCTCTCTCTATCCCGGTGTTTCTATCTCGGGTCTCTCTTTCTCTCTCTCTCTCTCTATCCCGGATCTTTCTCTATCCGTGTTTCTATCCCGGGTCTCTCTCTCTCTATCTATCTATCCGTGTTTCTAACCCGGGTCTCTCTCTCTCTCTATCTATCTATCCGTGTTTCTAACCCGGGTCTCTCTCTCTATCCCAAGTCTCTCTCTCTATCCTGGTGTTTCTATCTCGGGTCTCTCTTTCTCTCTCTCTATCCCGGATCTTTCTCTATCCGTGTTTCTATCCCGGGTCTCTATCCGTGTTTCTAACCCGGGTCTCTATCCGTGTTTCTAACCCGGGTCTCTCTCTCTATCCGTGTGTCTATCCGAGGTCTCTCTCTATCCGTGTTTCTAACCCGGGTCTCTCTCTCTCTCTCTCTATCCGTGTGTCTATCCGAGGTCTCTCTCTATCCGTGTTTCTAACCCGGGTCTCTCTCTATCCCGGGTCTCTTTCCCCGGCCCGGTGGCCGCTCTCTCCCCGCGCTGTGCTGCAGCCAATGGCAGTGTGCGGCGGGCGGGCCTCTTTATGCTAATACGGGCGGCGCTGCTCCATTCTCCGTTCTGAGGTGAGCACCGGCCGCTATTTACAGTGCGAATCGTCGTTCCCACGCCGTGCCCAGGGGTGCAAAAGCTTCCGAGGAGAGTCCGGCTCGGGGTAAGTGCAGGCCCGGTGTTCCGGGGTGCTGTCCTCGCCGCCCCGCTCCCCTTTCCCGGCTTCTTGTTGTTTTAGTCGCTCCCAAAATGGCGGCGTCTGCGGCCCATCCCCGCCCGGGGAACAGGGGGAGGGGAGAGGAGGAGGCTGCTGCTGTCCGCGGGCCCAGCCGCAGAGCTCCTGCAGCTATGACCGCCGAGAGCTAGTGTCCGTTCTCTGGCGGGACCGCGGCTTTCCCGGACCCCGATCCCCCGCCCCAGCCTCGGCCTCAGCCCTGCTCGCTCCCCGCCGGTGGTACGGTCCGGCTCGGGCTGGAACACTGCACCTCCGGGTCATTGCGGGGGGAGCCGGCGCTCGGGCCTCGGGCAGCTTCCACAGCCCCGCCGCTCGTCAGGCAAACAGTGCGCCACACCGATATCCGTTGCCCCGCCACCCTGCCCATAACAGTCGGTGTGTGGGCCTGGATCCAGCCCGGCCTCGACTATTTCCTGTGTCCCCGCCGGGTGCGGGAGGTGGATTAGTCCGTCCCTGACCGTTGGGCGCGCGGGGGGGAGGGAGGAGGGAGGGGAGTTGAGGGGATCTGGGTGGAGGGAGAAGGGAATTGAGGGGATCGGGGTGGAGGGAGAAGGGAATTGAGGGGATCGGGGTGGAGGGAGAAGGGAATTGAGGGGATCGGGGTGGAGGGAGAAGGGAGTTGAGGGGATCGGGGTGGTGGGAGTTGAGGGGATCGGGGTGAAGGGAGTTGAGGGGATCGGGGTGAAGGGAGTTGAGGGGATCGGGGAGGAGGGAGTTGAGGGGGTCGGGGAGGAGGGAGTTGAGGGGGTCGGGGAGGAGGGAGTTGAGGGGATCGGGGTGGGGGAGGAGGGAGATGAGGGGATCGGGGTGGCGGGCGGAGGGAGTTGAGGGGATCGGGGCGGAGGGTGTTGAGGGGGTCGGGGCGGAGGGAGTTGAGGGGATCGGGGCGGAGGGTATTGGGATTGAGGGGATTGGGGTGGAGGGAGGGGAGGGTGAGGGATCGGGGTGGAGGGGAGAAGGTGAGGGAATCAGGGTGGAGGAAGGGGAGGGGACGGTGAGGGAATCGGGATGGAGGGAGGGAGGGTGAGGGAATCAGGATGGAGGGAGGGAGGGTGAGGGAATCGGGGTGGCGGGTGGGAAGAGTGAGGGAATCGGAGGGGAGGGTGAGGGTATCAGAGGGAGGAGGCGAGGGTGGTGATGAGGGAGGAGGGGAGAGTAGAGATCGTGGTGGACGGGGAGTGGGGATCGGGGTGGAGGGAAAGGGGGGGATATGGGGTGGAGTGAGTGGGAGATGAGGGGATCGGGAGGGGGTGAGGGGATGAGGGAGAGGGGGTTGAGGGGATCGGAGTGGAGGAAGGAGAGGGGGTTGAGGGGATCGGAGTGGAGGAAGGAGAGGGTGAGGGATCGGGTGGAGGGAAGGGAGGGTGAGGGAATCGGGGTGGAGGGAGAGGGGAGTTGACGGGATCGGGGTGGTGTGAAAGTGGGTGAGGGGATCGGGAGGAGGGTGAGGAGATCAGGAATCGGGGTGGAGGGGGAGTGGGTATCGGGGAGAGGATCGGGGTAGAGGGCGAGGGGATCGGGGTGGAGGGAGGGGGCGAGGGGATTGGGGTGGAGGGAGGGTGAGGGGATCGGGTGGAGAGGGAAGGGGCAAGGGGATCTGGGTGGAGATTGAGGGTGAGTGGATCAGGGTGGAGGGGCTGGGGAGGAAGGAGAGGGGTGTGTGGGATTGGCAGGGAGAGGCGTTGAGGGGTTGGGGAGGAGGAGAGGGTTTTGATGATAGGGAATCGGTGGTGGAGTGATGTAGAGGGTAGCTGGGAACATGGGGAGAGAGGGACGATGAGGGGGTTAGAGGACGAAGGGTGTGCGGAGAGGAGAGGGGTGCAGGGAGTTGGGGGGGGGGGGTGAGAAGGGAGGGGGTGAAGTGAGCCAGGGATTTGGGGTGGTGTGGGTTTGAAGGTGAGATGCAGAGCATTAGGGTTTCAACTGGGTGTTTATGTGTGATGCTCAGACACTGGACTGGAGCAATGAGGAAGCTGTGATTGGAGAAAGGTTAACAGAAAGTGAGACTTGGGGATTTGTGACAGCAGGATGAGTGCCAGTAATAAATGTTGGCGGAGAATTGCAGCGGATTGTTCACCGCGAGTACGATGGAAGAATGGTGCTTATGGGATTGTGACCTCTGGAGTCACCCAAGTATCTATACTCGGTCCCTCCTATTTCTCATCTACATGCTGCTGCTCGGTGATGTCAGGTTCCACATGGAGGCTGACGACACCCAGCTGTACCTCATAACCACCTCTTTTAATCCCCCCACTGTCTCTAAATTATCAGACTGCTCGTTCAACATCCAATGAGCAGAAATTTCCTTCAGCTGAATATTAGGAAGACTGAAGCCATTGTCTTTGGTCCCCATAACAAACCCTGTTCCCTAACCATCCCTCTCGCTGGCAGCTGTCTGCTGAACCAGACAGTTTACAACTTAGATGAGCTTTTGATCACATACCTGCTGCCTGGCCCTAAGCTGTGGAATTTTCTCCCTAAATTTCTCTGCCTCTCTAGCTCTTCCTTTAAGATGCTGCTTTAAAACTTACCCCTTTGACCAAGCTTTTCTTCATCCGTTCTGATATCTCCTTCTGCATCAAATATTGTTTGGTAATGGCCCTGTGAAGCACCTTGGGATGTTTTACTCTGTTAAAGGTGCTATATAAATGCAAGTTGTTGTTGGGATAGAGGTCAGTAACTTTGTGTATTCGGGACCGATTTTGCCATCCTTGTTTTGATGGATTCTCACATGCATTAACTTGAGTTATTCTATTTTTCTAATGATAGCCAAATTGAGATATAAATTACTAATTGTTGTTCATAGTGTAATGTGCTGTGGTAATCTCTGGTTTCTAATCCTGTTTTCTGCCCAGTTGCTGGTTGTGGTGGGGAAGAAAAGCATCCACAGCAAGACAAAATGCTGCAATCTAAACTACTGTCGTGCTCCGCATACCATGGAGGGCCTCATTTTAAGCTAACCTTGATGATAGCCAAATGTGCACTTGCTGCTAGCTATCGCTGGGTAGTGATCTAGGTGATAGTGTGGCTTCCCGCTCCCAGGGACGGTGATGCTATTTGTAGTCCCCTAACTGCTGTCCTGATTTAGTATAGATGATGGATTGAACCTGGAAGCTGTTGGTCTGTTTCGTTCCCAAACTAGTTGGTGCCTTTGTCAAGGAGGTGTCAGGAAATCTGCCATTTTTGCCTGGAAATGGAAAATGTACCATTCTTCCCACAGAGTTTAATTGCAGATTTCACTTCATGTAAAATTTCTATTGAGTTGAATAAAGTACGTTATATGGTAAGTTTGAATGGTTGTTTAACATTTGTTGAGGTTTTTTGATGGAAGCACTGTTCTGCAGGCACACTTCAGATAGGGGCTTCTGCTTTCGCCTGTGATTTTATTTTTAGTATTGTATCGGATTAACAATTGGAAGTGACCATCTGTTTCATCTGGCTGGAGGTGGCTTCGGCTCTATGATCAGGCTGACTACATTTCTTAAATGGGGAAAATGTAGTTCATGTAACTAGTAGGAGACAGTAGGTGCAGTCTGAAGGATTTCACTGGGACAGTTTTACTCATCAAAGTATATTTTTGATGTCAAACTGTATAATCTGATGAGTTAGTCAAGTACACAAGGTGTTAGACCATGTGATAGTAACTGATTCAGGACCATAACCAGGCCTATGCAGGTTCACAGGCAATGACCATTGAATGAGCAGAGTCTTCAAACAAAAGAAATCCAGAAAAATGTATTGTCGCATACCTAAAGCAATGGTGAATTCGGTAAAAATTTCAAAATGACTGTTGCAGATATAAAGGCAATATGGTCAGTTAGAAGTGTAAGAATGGAGACCTTCCATAGCACTGGACAGAGGGTTACTTTTCTTGGCATTGGGATAAGCAAATTCAAATTTCTAGAGAGCAGGAGAATCACAGAATAATACAGTGCAGAAAAGGCCCTTTGGCCCATCGAGTCTGCACTGATGCATTAAAGACACCTGACCTGTCTACCTAATCCCATTTGCCAGCACTTGGCCCATAGCCTTGAATGTTATGACGTGCCAAGTGCTCATCCAGGTACTTTTTAAAGGATGTGAGGCAACCCGCCTCTACCACTCTCCCAGGCAGTGCATTCCAGACCGTCACCACCCTCTGAGTAAAAATGTTCTTCCTCAAATCCCCCTTAAACCTCCTGCCCCTCACTTTAAACTTGTGTCCCCTCGTAACTGACCCTTCAACTGAGGGGAACAGCTGCTCCCTATCCACCCTGTCCATGCCCCTCATAATCTTGTACACCTCGATCAGGTCACCCCTCAGTCTTCTCTGCTCCAGTGAAAAACAACCCAAGCCTATCCAACCTCTCTTCATAGCTTAAATGTTCCATCCCAGGCAACATCCTGGTGAATCGCCTCTGCACCCCCTCCAGTGCAATCACATCCTTCCTATAATGTGGCGGCCAGAATTGCACACAGTACTCCAGCTGTGGCCTTACCAAAGTTCTATACAACTCCAACATGATCTCCCTGCTTTTGTGATCTATGCCTCGATTGATAAAGGCAAGTGTCCCATATGCCTTTTTCATCACCCTATTAACCTGCCCTTCTGCCTTCAGAGATCTATGGACAAACACGCCAAGGTCCCTTTGTTCCTCGGAACTTCCCAGTGTCAGGCCATTCATTGAATACTTCAGTGTCACATTACTCCTTCCAAAGTGTATCACCTCACACTTTTCAGGGTTAAATTCCATCTGCCACTTTTCTGCCCATTTGACCATCCCGTCTATATCTTCCTGTAACCCAAGACACTCAACCTCACTGTTAACCACTCGGCCAATCTTTGTGTCTTCCGCAAACTTTCTGATCCTACCCCTCACATAGTCATCAATGTCGTTTATATAAATGATAAACAATAGGGGACCCAGCACAGATCCCTGTGGTATGCCACTGGACACTAGCTTCCAATCACTAAAAGAGACTGAAGAGATGCCATAAACCTGAAGAACCATGTCTTAGGATAATATTCATTTATCATCCCCACACATCTTGCTGGAATCCAGAGAGTGGAGGATCCAGCAAACCTGCCTGGACTAAAATTTGAAGTTGCAGTCAATTTGAGATGAAAGTAAATAAGGATAAATGGCAAAGTATGGATGTGACCAATAAAGTCCCCTGAATTGGCAAGAATGAGAAAAAGCCCTTTGACTCGCCAAACCTGCTCCATCCAGAATCTGGGTGTGATTCTGCCGAAGACTCACCACTGTTAGCCCTGTTTTCAGGCACACTAAGCCTTTCTACCTTATGGAATCTTGCAACACGGAAAGACACCTTTTCTTATTATTCGTTCATGGAATGTGGGCATCGCTGGCGAGGCCAGCATTTATTGCCCATCTCTAATTGTCCTTGAGAAGGTGGTGGTGAGCTCTTTCTTGAACTGCTGCAGTCCTTGGGGTGTGGGTACACCAACAGTGATGTTAGGAAGGGAGTTCCAGGATTTTGACTCGGTGACAGTGAAGGAACGGCGATATAGTTCCAAGTCAGGATGATGTGACGCTTGCAGGTGGTGGTGTTCCCATGCATGTGCTGCCTTTGACCTCGGTGGTCGAGGTCGTGGGGTTGAAAGGTGTTGTCGAAGGACTTTTGGCCTGTCAATACCGTGTTGGCTCTTTGAAAGGGCTGTCCAGTTTAGTCCCACACCCTAGCTTTTTCCCCATAACTCTGCAAATGAGTTTTCATATATGCGACCAGTTGTCTTTTGAAAGTTCCTATGGAATTCCACCACCCTTTCAGGTAGTGCATTCTAGATCTTGACAACCCTCTGTGTTAAGACATTGTGCCTCATTTCCCCTGTAGTCCTTTTGCCAATTATTTTAAATCAGTCACCTTTGGTTACCAACTGACTTGTCAAAGGAGATAGACAAATGTTAGAGAAACTATCAAAACCCCTCAATTTTGAATACCTCTATTAGGTTTCACCTTAACCTTCTCTTTCGAAAGAGAACCATCCCAGCTTCTCAATCTCTCCACATGGGTATATGGGGAAGCGGTGGCGGAGTGCTATTATCGCTGGACGAGTAACTCAGAGACCCAGGGTATTTCTTTTTTTTTTAGTTTTTTTTTAGAGATACAGCACTGAAACAGGCCCTTCGGCCCACCGAGTCTGTGCCGACCATCAACCACCCATTTATACTAATCCTACACTAATTCCATATTCCTACCTCATCCCCACCTGTCCCGATATTTCCCTACCACCTACCTATACTAGGGGCAATTGCTAATGGCCAATTTACCTATCAACCTGCAAGTCTTTTAGCATGTGGGGGGGAACCGGAGCACCCGGAGAAAACCCATGCAGACGCAGGGAGAACTTGCAAACTCCACACAGGCAGTACCCAGAATTGAACCCGGGTCGCTGGAGCTGTGAGGCTGCGGTGCTAACCACTGCGCCACTGTGCCGCCCTCTCTGGGGACATGGGTTTGAATCCCACCACAGCAGAAGGTGGAATTTGAATTTAATTAATAAATCTGGAATTAAAAGCTAGTCTAATGATGGCCATGAAACCATTGTCGATTGTTGTATAAACCCATCTGGTTCACTAATGTCCTTTAGGGAAGGAAATCTGCTGTCCTTACCTGGTCTGGCCTACATGTGACTCCAGACCCACAGCAATGTGGTTGATCTTAACTGCCCTCTGAAATGGCCTAGCAAGCCACTCAATTGTATCTAACCGCGACAAAATCTATAAAAAGGAATGAAACCGGACGGACCACCCGGCATCGACCTAGGCACCGGAAACGACAACGGCAAACCCAGCCCTGTCGACCCTGCAAAGTCCTCCTTACTAACGTCTGGGGGCTTGTGCCAAAGTTGGGAGAGCTGTCCCATAGACTAATCAAGCAACAGCCTGACATAGTCATACTCACGGAATCATACCTTACAGACAATGTCCCAGACACTGCCATCACCATCCCCGGGTATGTCCTGTGCCACCGGCAGGACAGACCCACCAGAGGTGGTGGCACAGTGGTATACAGTAGGGAGGGAGTTGCCTTGGGAGTCCTCAACATCGACTCCGGACCCCATGAAGTCTCATGGCATCAGGTCAAACATGGGCAAGGTAACCTCCTACTGATTGCCACCGACTGCCCTCCCTCAGCTGATGACTCAGTACTCCTCCATGTTGAACACCACTTGTAGGAAGCACTGAGGGTGGCAAGGGCACAAAATGTACTCTGGGTGGGGGACTTCAATGTCCATCACCAAGAATGGCTCAATAGCACTACTACTGACCGAGCTGGCCGAGTACTAAAGGACATAGCTGCTGGACTGGGTCTGCGGCAGGTGGTGGGGGAAAAACATACTTGACCTCGTCCTCACCAATCTGCCTGCCGCAGATGCTTCTGTCCATGACAGAATTGGTAGGAGTGACCACCACACAGTACATGTGGAGACGAAGTCCCGCCTTCACATTGAGGATACCGTCCATCGTGTTGTGTGGCACTATCACCGTGCTAAATGGGCTAGATTTCGAACAGATCTAGCAATGCAAAACTGGGCATCCATGAGGCGCTGTGGGCCATCAGCAGCAGCAGAATTGTCCTCATCCACAATCTGTAACCTCATGGCCCGGCATATCTCCCACTCTACCATTGCCATCAAGCCAGGAGACCAACCCTGGTTCAATGAAGAGTGCAGGAGGGCATGCCAGGAACAGCACCAGGCATACCTCAAAATGAGGTGTCAACCTGGGTGAAGCTATAACCCAGGACTACTTGCATGCCAAACTGCGTAAGCAGCATGTGATAGAGCTAAGTGATCCCATAACCAACGGATCCGATCTAAGCTCTGCAGTCCTGCCACATCCAGCCGTGAATGTGGTGGACAATTAAACAACTAACTGGAGGAGGTGGCTCCACAAATATCCCCATCCTCAATGATGCGGGACCCCAGCACATCAGTGCGAAAGATAAGGCTGAAGCATTTGCAACAGTCTTCAGCCAGAAGTGTCGAGTTGATGATCCATCTCAGCCTCCTCCTGAAGTCCCCAGTATCACAGATGCCAGACTTCAGCCAATTCGATTCACTCCGTGTGATTTCAAGAAACGACTGAAGGCACTGGATACTGCAAAAGCTATGGGCCCTGACAATATTCCAGCAATAGTACTGAAGACCTGTGCTCCAGAACTTGCCGCGCCCCTAGCCAAGCTGTTCCAGTACAGCTACAACACTGTCATCTACCCTGCAATGTGGAAAATTGCCCAGGTATGTCCTGTACACAAAAAGCAGGACAAGTCCTACCCAGCCAATTACTGCCCCATCCGCCGACTCTCAATCATCAGTCAAGTGATGGAAGGTGTCAACAACAGTGCCATCAAGCTGCACTTGCTTAGCAATAACCTGCTCAGTGACGCTCAGTTTGGGTTCCGCCAGGGCCACTCAGCTTCTGACATCATTACAGCCTTGGTTCAAACATGGACAAAAGAGCTGAACTCAAGAGGTGAGGTGAGAGTGACTGCCCTTGACATCAAGGCTGCATTTGACCGAGTATGGCATCAAGGAGCCCTTGCAAAACTGAGGTCAATGGGAATTGGGGGGGGGAGAACCCTCCGCTGGCTGGAGTCATACCTATCGCAAAGGAAGATGGTTGTGGTTGTTGGAGCTCAAACACCTGAGCTCCAGGACATCACTGCAGGAGTTCCTCAGGGTAGTGTCCTAGGCCCAACCATCTTCAGCTGCTTCATCAATGACCTACCTTCAATCATAAGGTCAGAAGTGGGGATGTTCGCTGATGATTGCACAATTTTCAGCACCATTCGTGACTCCTCAGATACTGAAGCAGTCTGTGTAGAAATGCAGCAAGACCTGGACAATATCCAGGCTTGGGCTGATAAGTGGCAAGTAACATTCGCGCCACACAAGTGCCAGGCAATGAGCATCTCCAACAAGAGAGAATCTAACCATCTCCCCTTGACATTCAACGGCATTACCATCGCTGAATCCCCCACTATCAACATCCTAGGGGCTACCATTGACCAGAAACTGAACTGGAGTAGCCATATAAATACCGTGGCTACAAGCGCAGGTCAGAGGCTAGGAATCCTGCGGCGAGTAGCTCACCTCCTGACTCCCCAAAGCCTGTCCACCATCTACAAGGCACAAGTCAGGAGTGTGATGGAATACTCTCCACTTGCCTGGATGGGTGCAGCTCCAACAACACTCGAGAAGATCGACGCCATCCAGGACAAAGCAGCCTGCTTGATTGGCACACCATATACAAACATTCACTCCCTCCGCCACCAACACACAGTAGCAGCAGTGTGTACCATCTACAAGATGCACTGCAGCAATGCACCAAGGCTCCTTAGACAGCACCTTCCAAACCTGCGACCTCTACCAACTAGAAGGACAAGGGCAGCAAATACATGGGAACACCACCACCTGCAAGTTCCCCTCCAAGTCACACGCCATCCTGACTTGGAACTATATCACCATTCCTTCACTGTCGCTGGGTCAAAATCCTGGAACTCCCTTCCTAACAGCACTTTGGGTCTACCTACTCCAAATGGACTGCAGCGGTTCAAGAAGGCAGCTCACCATCACCTTCTCGAGGGCAATTAGCGATGGGCAATAAATGCTGGCATAGCCAGTGACGCCCAGATCCCATGAATGAATTAAAAAAAAACCTAACTGAAGTCCCTCAACCCTGGTATCATCTTGGTAAACTTCCTCTGTATCTTCTCCAAGGCCTTGACATCTTTGCCAAAGAATGGTGCCCAGAATTGTTCACAATACTCCAGTTGAGGCCCAAAAATTTATCAAGACTTGGTTGTTTTCATATTTAGTGCTGCTATTTAAAAAGCTCGGTATCCTACAAACTCTTTTAACTGCGTTATCTTCCTTGACACCTTTGTGAATATGCACCCCCTTATCTCTTCAGGAAAAAAAATCATGTCTGTTATTAGCTCTGTTGGCTGTTCAGAAGAAGCACTGAAGTTATCAATCCAGTTCTCTTTTAAAGAATCAACTCACTTATCTTTTTCCTTAATCTCTAACCTTGTACTTGTAAATTGTGCAATGGTGTTCTCTGGTCCAACCCACATCAGTCAGAGAAAATATAGCACAGAAGGGGGCCATGTGGCTTGAGGTAAATCTCCAGCTGGAGCTTTCAACTCATCCCATTTCCCTGCTCCTTTCAATATATTCTTTCATATTCGTTGTCAATTATTTATCCAGTTCCATTTTAAATGTTAACATTTCTGCTTCAATTGACACTTGTGAAGCATTTGTTCTGTGTTGGGGGGAAAACATTCTTCATTTTTGCTTTTTTTCTAGTAATCTGAGTCTGTGTCCTCTTGATTCCTAGACCAGAGGAAACAATCTTTTACTATTTATCTTGTATACTTGCATCATAACGTTGAAGGCCTCCATTAGGTCACCTCTTAACCTTCTCAGCTTGTGATAAAAGCCCAACTGCAGAATTTGATAACTATACCTCTTTTCAGATAACATTTAAGTGAACCAAACTAGCTGTATCTTTTCCATTGCTTTGCTATCCTTACCAAAACTGCATGCAATACTCTAATTGTAGCCTAACTAAGGTTTTGTACTGGATCAACATAGCTTCCTTGCTTATAGATTTTTCAGGGCTGACATTTTGCATTCATACTGTTGGTGGGGATTCTCACCTGCTGACACTGCATATTCAGAAGCTTTGGGCAACATGCCCATCATTTCCCAATTTGCATAGCTGCCTGCGAGGCTCCACTAAGCAGCACAAAGTCAGGAAATTACCCTATTTATACTCTCCAGATGCTTTCAAGGTATAATCAGTGATCACTACCAAATTGTTCTCCTTTTCTGTCAGTGGAGGAAAAAATCCTCTGGTAGCTCTGTTTATTCAAAGACCAGGTGTTTCATATAGATTGTGACAGTTCCAGGTCGATCACTGCCTTATACTGAGTGAATTGATTGTTTTCTTTTAATCCATCAGCCTAGGACAAAATAGAGTCTTTCATGATATCCGCCTGTGCTCACAGCATCAGTTTGCGTAAGATAACCTTCGAGTACCAACATGGGGTGTGCTCTGACTCACTGGGTCAAGACCGATGGACTTATTTTCTTTGTTTTTTTTTATTACTGAAGTTACCATTTGAATAGAATTTTTTTTGTAGCCTCTATTCGCTGAGATTTTAACCGCTCGCCTCCGTAAGAGGAGCAAGCTATGGTTGGAGGTATCCCTATCCCACAAACAACTGTCCTTTCACAAAATATGACTGCTTCATGCTATCTGCCCCAACTTGATTTTACTATTTATGCAGATAAAACAAATGCAGTGTCCAGCAGCACCATCTCACATTTACCAGCACAGCTTACAAATAATATAAGCTATAGACTTAAAAACAAGAAATGCTGGAAATACTCAGCAGCTCTGGTAGCATCTGTGGAGAGAGAAGCAGAAATAATGTTTCAGGTCAATGACCCTTCTTCAGAACTGGCAAAGATTAGAAATGTAATAGGTTTTAAGTAAATAAAGCGGGAATGGGGCAAGAGATAACACAAGGCAAGGTGTTGATAGGACAGGGTCACAGAGAAAAACTGACCAGAGGTCATGGAGCAAAGGCAAACTGTGTAAATGGTGTGTTGAAAGACAAAGCGTTAGTGCAGAGAGGCTGTTAATAGACAGAAAATGAACAGCCCTGGCCCAAAGCACAAACAGTGAGCAGGCACATGGTAAGAAAAATGAATGATGAAACAAACTAAAATAAAAAGAAAAAAACTGAAAATAAAAAGGGTTGGGGGGTGCCTGTCATGCTTAGAAATTATTGAACTCAATGTTCAGTCTGGCAGGCTGTAGCGTGGCTAGTCGGTAAATGAGATGCTGTTCCTCGAGCCTGCATTGATGTTCACTGGAACACTGCAGCAAGCCCAGGACAGATATGTGGGCATGAGAGCAGAGGCATGTGTTGAAATGGCAAGCAACCGGAAGCTTGGGGTCATGCTTTTGGACTGAGCGGAGGCGTTTCGCAAAGCGGTCACCCAATCTGCGTTTGATCTCCCCAATGTAGTGGTCTCCTCTAGTTTTGGCTTGAATGGGTGTGAGAATATAATGGTCAGGAGTAATGAAGGGAGGAGAAAAGCATTTAAGGTATGCAGTGTTAGTAAATTTGTTATTGTGCAAACATGTAAAGATGCTCTTCTACAGAATCCACGTGGATAGAGTCAAGAAATAGGAGGGGAAATGGTACCATTCTCCATGTACATTACAGGCCAATAACAAGGTGAGTTAGAGGACTGAGATCATAGAATGTTTACAGCACTTTTCTTTGGCTTTGCATCATTGCCGATGATTGATATCTACGTGCTTCGGTCATATGCAGACTGTTCCCTGCTGATTAAGTCAATCTGGCATCAAATTATGTCTTGCTTGCATGAGTCCATGTATCTTGGCTTTAGTTGCCCAACTAGTCTACTGGCACCATCAAGCTCTCCATAGAGTGCATCTTTTGGTAGGCAACCATCATCCATTCTAATGATATGCTCTGGCCATTGTAGTTGATGTCACTTGAGCATTGCCATGACACTTTCTGAATTAGAAAGCTGCAGTACTTCTGTGATGGGGAATGTATACTGCCAATGGATCCCAAGGATCTTTCTCAAGCAATGCATATGAAATGAATTCAATCTGTGTTCCTGCTTCTGATATGTAGTCCCAAGTTTCAGCGTCATCCAGCAGCCTACTCAATATGCAGGCGTTATAGATTATTGGTCATGTGACAATTGTGAATTTGGTTTTTTTCCCAGGCTCTTTCCTGAAGCTTTCCAAATGCCATAGCAATACGAGCCGATATCTCCTCATCAAGCTTCATTTCACTTGAGACCGTTCACTCCAGGTAGCAGAATTTGTCTACATTGTTCAATTCATTGTTGTTTAGTTGTAATGCTGCTTTGGACTGACCACCTTGAGTCATTGTCACTGTCTTTTTACAGCATAGAAGCAGGCTATTTGGCCCATTGAGTACGTGCTGGCTCTGCAAGGATAATTTAGCTAGTCTCGTTCCCCCACCCTTTCCTAGTAGCAATGCAGATCTTTTCCCTTCAGATGCTTATCCAATTCCCTTTTGAAAGCCATGATTGAATCTGCCTCTGCCTCAGGCAGTACATTCTGGATCCTGCATTAAACGTTTTTCTTCAAGTTGCCTTTGTTCTTTTGCCATTCATCTTAAATTTGTGTCCTAGTTCTCAACCCTCCCATCAATGTGAACAGTTACTGTCTATCCTATCTAGACCGCCTATGATTCGGAACACCTCTATCAAATCTCCTCTCAGCCTTCTCTTTAAGAAGAACAACTACTACTTATCGCGCCTTTAACAAAATAAAATGTCCCAAGGCACTTCACAGGAGCATTACAAAACATATAACACTGAACCACATAAGGAGATATTAGGTCAGATGACCAAAAGCTTGGTCAAAGAAGTAGGTTTTAAGTAGTGTCTTAAAGGAGGAAAGTGTGGGAGAGAGGCGGAGAGGTGTAGTGAGGGTATTCTAGAGTTTGGGGCCTAGGCAGTTGAAGGTGCGGCCACTAGTGGTGGAGCCGTTAAAATCGGGGAGCTCAAGAGGCTAGAACTAGAAGAGCGCAGATATCTTGGAGGGTTGTGGGGCTGGAGGAAAATATAGAGATCGGGAGGGGCGAGGCCATGAAGCGATTTGAAAACAAGGATGAGACTTTTAAAATCAAGTCATTTCTTGACTGAAAGCGAATGTAGATCAGCGAGCACAGGGGTGATAGGTGAACGGGACTTTGTGCGACTTAAGACACGGGCAGCAGAGTTTTGGATGAACTTGACTTTACGGAGGGTAGAATGTGGGAGACCAGCCAGGAGTGCATTGGAATCGTCAAGTCTAGAGGTAACAAAAGCATGAATGAGGGTTTCAGCAGCAGATGAGCTGAGATGGGGCAAAGTCAGGTGATGTTACACAGGTGGAAATAGGCAGTTTTAGTGATGGTGCAAATATGTGGTCGGAAGATCATCTCGAGGTCCAATGGGACACCAAGATTGCGAACAGACTGGTTTAATCTCCGACTGTTCCCAGGGAGAGGGATGGAGTTTCGAGTGGGAACCATTAACAGTAGCTTCAATCTTCCTAATATTTAATTGGAGGAAATTTCTGCTCATCCAGTACTGGATGTCAGAGAAGCAGTCTGATAGTTTAGCAACAGTGGAGGAGTCGAGAGAGGTGGTGGTGAGGTAGAGCTGGGTGTCATCGGCATGCATGTTAAAACTAATGCTGTGTTTTTGGCTGATGCCGCCAGGGGACAGCATGTAGATGACAAATGGGAGAAGGCCAAGGATAGATCCTTGGGGGACACCAGACGCCATGGTGCAGGAACAGGAAGAGAAGCCATTTCAAGTGATCCTTTGACTATGATTAGATAGATAAGAATGAAACCTGGTGAGAGCCATCTCCCCCAGCTGGACGTATGGTCAAAGGCTGCAGACAGGTTGAGAAGGACGAGGAGGGAAAGTTTACCATTGTCACAGTCACATAGGATGTTATTTGTGACTTTGATAAGAACTGTTTCAGTTCTGTGGCGTGGCGGAAACCTGATTGTAGGGATTCAAACATGGAGTTCCGGGAGGAATGGGAATGGATATGGAAGGCGACAACGCCTTCAAGAACTTTGGAGAAGAAAGGGAGGTTGGAGATGGGGCAGAAGTTTGCAAGGGCATTGGAGTCGAGTGTTGGCTCTTTGTGGAGAGGTGTGATGATGGCAGATTTCAAGGAGAGAGAGACACCCCTGTCACCCCCGAATCTTGTCCCCTTCCCACGGGACCTTCCCATGCAATCGCAGGAGGTGTAATACCTGCCCTTTTACCTCCTTTCTCCTCACCATCCAAGGCCCCAAAACACTCCTTCCAGGTGAAGCAGCGATTTACTTGTACTTCCTTTAATTTAGCGGTCGCCTCTACATTGGGGAGACCAAACATAGATTGGGTGACCCTTTGTGGAACACCTCTGCTCAGTCCGAAAGCATGACCCCGAGTTTCTGGTTGCATGCCATTTCAACACACCACCATGCTCTTATGCCCGCATTTCTGTCCTTGGCCTGCTTCAGTGTTCCAGTGAACATCAATGCAAGCTCAAGGAGCAGCACCTGATCTTTTGATTAGGCACTCTACAGCTTTCCGGACTGAACCTCGAGTTCAGCAATTTCAGAGCATGTGACTGGCCTTTTTATTTATTTTTTTATTATTTTACTTTTTAAATTTATTTTGTTTATTTTTTAAAACTATATGCCTGCCTTAAACTTGGTTTTTAATGTTGTGCATTTGGGCAGAGCTGCTTATTATTCTGCCATTAATTCTCTCTGTGGACTAATGCTTTGTCTTTCACTACAAGCATTAACACTCTCTCTTTGTCTTTATCCCATTACATCTGCCCTCTGCCCTATCACACACTTTCCCTTTTGTTCTCCTCCTCACCACCCACCCCTCTTCACTTGCTTAAAACCTAACACTTTTCTAACCGTTGCCAATTCTGGTGAAAGGCCGCAGACCTGAAATGTTAACTCTGCTTCTCTCTCCACAGATGCTGCCAGACCTGCTGAGTATTTCTAGCACTTTCTGGTTTTCTTTCAGATTTCCAGCACCTTTCCAATATTTTGCTTTTATTTTAGTGTTCACCATTATTTTCTGCTTCCCGTCAACGCAAACAACTTTATATTCATGCTGCCACAGTCCCTTTTCTTCCTTCAACTTCAATTTTGCTGGAAAACTTATTATGCAACACTTTATCAAATACCTTTTGGAAGTCTATACATAAAGCATCAACTGCATTATCCTCATCAGCCCTCTCTGTTACTCAATCAAAAAACTCAATCAAGTTGTTTGAACGCAATTTACCTTTAACAAATGCGTGCTGGCTTTCCTTACTTAATCTATATATGTCTCTTAATTTTGTCCCGGATTATCGATTCTAAAAGATTTCCCACCATTGAAGTTGAACTGACTCGCCTATCGTTGCATTTATCCTGTGCCCCTTTTTTGAACGAGTATAACATTTGCAATTCTCCTGTACTCTGGCACTACCCCCATATCTAAGGAGGATTGGAAGATTATGGCTAGTACCTCTGTGATTTCCACCCATACTTTTCTTTATTTCCTACATCACAACAGTGACTACGCTTCAAAACAAAAGTACTTCATTGGGTGTAAAGCACTTTGAGACGTTCGGTGGTTCTGAAAGCTATATAAATGCAAGTCTTTGTTTTTCAGCATTCTCTTCTGATGCATCCCTTCTAGTCCTGGTGACTTATAAACTTTAAGTACAGTCAACCTTTCTAATACCTCCTCTTTATCAATTTTTAACTCATCCAGTATCTCAACTACCTCCTCTTTATGACTTGGGCTAAAGGCCTGCTTGGGTCTGCAAAAAAAAACCTGACCCGGCCCGAGACCTTCCATTTTTTTCCTGCACCCAACCCGACCAGGCCCGACCATCAGTTAACTTATTTTCACTTTCTTGCTGATCTGCACAAGCTTAAAATAACTGTAACAAAACCACCTTTCTAGTTCAAAAATTAAACTAACATTGGAGCCACTTACCTGCGATAGAGCGTGTTTGACCCGGCCCGAACCGAGCCCGAATGGTGGACCCGGAAGTGCAACCCGATCTGACCCGAACCCGACATGTAGTCGGGTTCAGGTCGGGTAGTAGGCCTTTAACTTGGGCAACATCTTCTTCCTTGGTAAAGACAGATGCTAAGTGCTTATTTAACACCTCAGCCATGTCCTCTGCCTCCATGTATAAATCGCATTTCAGACCCCTAATGGGCTCCGTCCCTCCTCTTTCTACCTTTTTAATCTTTATATGCCGATAGAAGATTTTAGGACTTCCTTATGGCATTTGACAGTCTCTTCTCACACACTCTGTTTGCCTCTCATTTTCTTTTCCACTTTCCTTCTAAACTTTCTATAATCAGCCTGGTTCTGACTGGTATTATCAACCTGACATCTCTGAATCTTAAGCTTTTTCTGCTGCATCTTACATTCTATCTTTTTTGTCATCCAGCGAGCTCTGGCTTTGTTTACCCTACCTATTCTCCTCGTGGGAATGTACTTCGACTGTACCCGAACCATCTCCTCTTTAAAGGCGGTTGTGGGCCATCAGCAGCAGCAGCATTGTATTCAACCACAATCTGTAACCTCATGGCCTGGCATGCCCCACACTCCACCATTGCCGTCAAGTTAGGGTGTAATGAGGAGTGTAGGACAGCATGGCAGGAACAGCACCAGGCAAACCTAAAAATCAGTTGTCAATCTGGTGAGGCTACAACATAGGACTACTTGCATGCCAAACAGTGGAAGCAGCATGCAATAGACAGAGCTAAGCGATCCCACAACTAACGGATCAGGTCTTGCTCTGCAGTCCTGCACATCCAGTCGTGAATGGTGGTGAACAATTAAACAACTAACTGGAGAAGGAGGCTCCATAAATATCCCCATCCTCAATGATGGGGAGCCCAGCACATCAGTGCAAAACACAAGGGCTAAAGCATTTGCAACCATCTTCATCCAGAAGTGCCAAATGGATAATCCATCTCTGCCTCCTCCTGAGGTCCCCAGCATTACAGATGCCAGTCTTCCGGCAATTTGATTCACTCCACGTTATCAAGAAATGGCTAAAGGCACTGGATACTGCAAAGGCTATGGGCCCTGACAACATTCCGGCAATAGTATCGAAGACTTGTGTTCCAGAACTGGCTGCGCCCCTAGCCAAGCTTTTCCAATACAGTTACAACCTGGCATCTGCCCAACAATGTGGAAAGTTGCTCAGGAATGTCCTGTACACACGAAGCAGGACAAATCCAATCTTGCCAATTACCGTCCCATCAGTCTACTCTCGATAATCAGCAAAGTGATGGAAAGTGTCATCGACATTGCTATCAAGCGCCACTTACTCAGCAATAACTTGCTCACTGTCGCTCAGTTTGGGTTCCGCCAGAGCCAGTCGACTCCTGACCTCATTACAGCCTTGGTCCAAACTTGGACAAAAGAGCTGAATTCCAGAGGTGAGGTGAGAGTGATTGCCCTTGACATCAAGACAGCATTTGACTGACCAGCATCAAGGAAGCCCAGCAAAACTGGAGTCAATGGGAATCAGGGGAAAACTCCCCACTGGTTGGAGTCATACCTAGCACAAAGGAAGATGGTTATGGTTGTTGGAGGTCAATCATATCAGTCCCAAGACATCACTGCAGGAGTTCCTCAGGGTAGTCTCCTAGGGACAGCCATCATAAGGTCAGAAGTGGGGAAGTTTGCTGATGAATGTGCAATGTTCAGCACCATTTGTGACTCTCCAGATACTGAAGCAGCCCATGTCCATATGCAGCAAGGCCTGGACAACCTTCAGGCTTGGGCTAATAAATGGCAAGTTACATTCGTGCCAGGCAATCTCAAACAAGAGAGAATTCAACCATCTCCTTTTAACAGCATTGCAATCGCTGAATTCCCCACCATCAACATCCTGGGGGTTACCATTGACCAGAAATTGTACTGGAGTAGCCATATAAGTACTGTGACAGGTCAGAGGCTGGGAATTCTGCAGCGAGTAACTCACCTCCTGACTCCCCAAAGCCTGTCCACCATCTACAAGGCACAAGTCAGGAGTGTGATGGAATACTCTCCCTTGCCTGGATAGCTGCAGCTCCAACAACACTCGAAGCTCGACACCATCCAGGACAAAGCAGCCCACTTGATTGGCACATCATGCACCACCTTCAACATTCACTCCCTTCACCGATGCACAGTGTAAACAGTGTACCATGTACAAGATGCACTGCAGCAACTCACCAAGGCTCCTTCGCCAACACCTTCCAAATCCACACCTCCTACTACCTGGAAGGATAAGGGCAGCAGATGCATGGGAACACTACCACCTGCAAGTTCCCCTCCAAGCCACACACCATCCTGACTTGGAACTATATTGTTGTTCCTTCACTGTCGCTGGGTCAAAATCCTGGAACTCCGTTCCTAACAGCACTGTGCGTGTACCTACACCCCAAGGACTGCAGTGGTTCAAGAAGGCAGCTCACCACCACCTTCTCAAGGTCAGTTAGGGATGGGCAATAAATGCTGGACGATCCAGTGACGCCCACATCCCATGAAAGAATGTTAAAAAAAAAAATGAAATTTACCCTGCTGCGATTAAGTATTTTTACTCTAGATTGCTCCTTGTCCTATTCCATTGCTAACTGAAGCCTGACGATATTATGATCACTGTTCCCGAAATGTTCCCTTACTGGCAATTGATTCATTCAGCCCTCCTCATTCCCCAGAACCAGATCCAGCAAAGCCTCCTTTCTCAATGGGCTGGAATGTACAGATCAAGAAAATTCTCCTGAACGCACTTCAGAAACTCTTTCCCTGCCCCTTCCCCCCCCACTACCCCCAGCCCTTTACACTATTACTCCCCCAGTCTATATTGGGATAACTAGTGTCCCATTATCAAGACTCGACATTACTCTGTAATTGTCTTGCAAAATTGCTCATCTATATCTTTCCCACTCATTGAAATCTATAAGCTGTTTTGAGAAAGATATACGTATGCCCAACAGAGCAGTAGTGTTATTTTAATTATTAAAAGAAAAGATAAATGTAATGCAGATACGTGGGGAATGCTTTTCAGAATTTTTCCAAGACCGCTTCCTAGCTCACTGTTTGTAGTCTGATAGGGATAGAAGCTGAGCTTGATTAGGTTGTTGGAAATAACTGATGAGAGTAGGAGAACAATTTGGAGACAGCAGCTGTAACAAAGTTAGGTTCAAAGAAAAAAATAGCATAGGATAATGAATAATCAATGGTAAGAGTGCTGGACTGGCAAAAGGCAAAGTTCAATGAGCTAGGAAAGGATCTGGCCCAGATTAACCAGGCAGAAAATTCAGCAAATGGGTTGATGGATCAGCACTGAGAATCTTCAAATCTGAAAAGGATAAAGTACAAAATGGATACATTACTGTATTACATAAAGAGTATGCCTCAGAGAGTTGCATGGATAAATATTTAACGTTAAAGCTAAATAGACACTTAAAAGGGAAGAATATGAGAAAATCAAAGCTGGCAATACAGAAGAGTATTAAAGAATGTGTACAGGGGAGGTTAAACTGAAAAATGAGAATATGAAAAATGGCTAGTCGAAAATATAAAAGGAAAGAATAATTACTTGTGCAAGCGTATTTAAATAGTAAAACAATAAGTAGGCCTGCTCAGAGGCAAATCTAGTTCTGCACGATGAAGGTATGCTTGAGAATTAATAAATATTTTGTCAGGTAACAGTGAGAATGTAGGTGTATATGAGGTGGATGCCAGATGAGGATATGAACAGTGGGTCAAGGAGGAAAATTTTGGGTTTAATGGGTGTTGCTTGTTCTTGTAGAAGAATTGGAAGTGCAGATATTGGTCCTGGTATAAGCAGATAATTCAGAGTTTATGGAGAATACTAAAGGGGATTTGGCAAATGAGCTATATACGATTTCAGATAGAAAATGCAATTAAATGTAGATAAGTGTGAAATAATGCATTTTGGGAAAAAAACAAGAATAGGGATTTTCGGTCAAAGATTGTGGGACCTTGCAGTATTAAAATTGATTCCTGTGTCTGCTTACCTAACAGTGCCTTCTCTTTAAAAGTACCCATTAATTGTTGAGAGCTTTGGAACATCCTGAGAATGGGAAGCACCATATAAATGCAACTTGATATTTCTCATATTGTCTTAGCGAGACCATGCTGAGAGTATTGTGAAATGTTATGCAGTATGCATAAATACAGATATCAAAGCACTGGAACAAATTTAAGGGTTGTGGGTCTGAATCATTGAGCCAGAAAACGAGGCTAACAGAGCTCAACCTGTTCTTGGGGGTAGAAATTGAGATGTCAGGTTTTAAATGTGCTGAACAGGAGGGATAATTAAATAAAATTAAGATGGTGCAGTTACAACGGCACTCATGAATTTCAACACCATCCGGAACATTGCATTCTGCTTGCTTGGCATCTTGTACCACCTTAAACACTGACTGCAGTGTGTACTATCTGCAGATGAATTGCAGCTAATCACCAAGACTTTTGGCAGTACCTCCCAAACCTGCAACCGCCATCTAGAAGGACAAAGGCAGCAGGTGTGCGGAAACACGATTACCTTCAAGCTCCCCTCCAAGTCACGCACCATCTTGACTTGCGGCATATGTCGCTGTTCCTTTCTCATTGCCCGGTCAAAATCCTGGAACTCCCAACTGACAGCATTGTGGGAGCACCTTCACCACATGGAATGCAGCAGTTCAAGAAGGTGGCTCACCATCACCTTTTCTGGGGCAATTGAGGATGGGCATTGAATACTGGTTTTGTCAGTGATGCCCACAAACCAAATTAAAGAGTAAACTAATATCCAGCCGTTACTTGAGGACTCAGTTGCGACAGTAAGAAATGAGATCTTGATGGTGAGGAGGAGGTACTGGATTGACAGAACTAGGAAAGAGATGATCTTTTGTTGCTTTTGAATGTTAAACTAAATGGTTGAGATGAACGGACTCAGATGATCTTTGTTTTTGCCCACCTTACACTCCTCATATCCTTCATCAGTCATTCCACTGGTTGACAAAACACCATATCATCGACTTAACAAAATTAAAGTCCATTGTATGACTTTGTCTCTCTACATCTCTCTGCCTCTCGACCTCACTTTCGTCCTTGAAGACTCTCCTTAAAACCTACTCTTTGACCAAGTTTTTGGTCATCTGACCTAATATCTCCTTATGTGACTCAGTGTCTTTTTAGTTTTTATAATGCTCCTGTGAAGTGTCTTGGTATGTTTTATTATGACAAAGGTGCTATATAAATATAAGTTATCAAACAAAATTTTGACACTGAGCCACAAAGAGGTAAATTTAAGAACTGTCTTAAAGAAGAAGAGCAAAGCAGAGAAGCTTAGAGAGGGATTTCCAGAGCTTAGGGCCCAGGCAGCTGAAGGTGTGGCCGCTAATGGCAGAGCGATTAAAATCAGGAATGTGCAAGAGGCCAGAATTGGAGAGCGTAGGGATCTTGCAAGTTTGTAGGGCTGGAGTAGGTTACAGAGATGGGGACAGGCTGAGGCCATGGAGGGATTTGAGAAAAAGGATGAGAATTTTAAAATGGAGCTGCTGCCGGACTGGAAGCCAGTAGAGGCCAGCGAGCACAGGGATTAGGTAAATGGGAATTTGTGCGAGCAATTATATGGGCAGCAGATCTTTGGGTGAGATGAAGTTTATGGAGGTTGGAAGATGGGAGGCCGGCTAAGAGAGTATCAGAATGCTCAGGTTTAGAGGGAACAAGCAGAGGGTTTCAACAGCAGATGAGCTAATGCAGGGGTGGAGATGGGCAGTGTTGCAGAGGCTGTCTTGGTAATTGAGAGGATAGTTGTTTGGAAGCTCAGCTCAAGGTTAAATAGGATGTCAAGGTTACAAATTCTCTGCCTCAACCTTGGACAGTGGCCAGGGAAGGAATGGATTCAGTGACTAGGAATGGAGTTTTTGGCAGGGACAGAGATAATAGTTTTGGTTTTCCCAGTATTTAGTTGAAAGAAATTTCTTCTCATCCAATAAATTCGAGTAGAGTGACAAATTAGAGGCAGTGGAGGGGTCGAGAGAGATGGTAGTGAGGTACAGCTGGGTGTTGTCGGTATACATGTGGAACCTGACGTGCTTTTGGATGATGCTGAGATGCAGCATGTAGATGAGAAATGGGGAGGGGGCCAAGAAAAGATCCTTGGGGGACTTCAGGTGTAATGGTGCAGGAGCAAGAAGAGAACAGCATTTCTGTTACTGTAATAGTAATCCAGAGGCCTGGCTTAATGATCCAGAGACATGAGTTCAAATCCCAACATGGCAGCTGGGGAACTTGAATTGTTAAGTTAATAAATCTGGAATAAAAAGGTAGTATCAATAATAGTGCCCATGAAACTACCGGATTATCGTAAAAAACCATCTGGTTCATTTAATGCCCTTTAGGGAAAGAAATCTGCTGTCCTTCCCAAGGTACCCTCAATTTTTTTTTTTGGAATGCGCGGGTGATTTATTAATTGCAAAGTCCCTTTTAACTCTTTTGCTTGGCCTGCACGTGCAGTAACTTAAAGAACCTGCGCAGGGACTTTAGGCAGCTTACAGGGAAAGTTGGACATTACTCATCCTGGCCTATATGTGACTCTGGACCCACAGCAATATGGTTGACTCTTCACTGTTCTGTGAAATGTACTAGTAAGCCATTCAGTTGTATCAAACCATCATGACAAAGTATAATAAGCAGACACTGACTGCAACGGATCAAGAAGGAAGCTCGCCACCAATTTCTCAAGGGCAGTTAGGGGTAGGCAATAATAGCAGGCATCACCAGCGAGCCCACAGCCTGTGAATGAATAAAATAAAGTGATTCTCTTGTTACGATCAGGTGAGAAAGGTGTTTAGGGATCTTTTACTGTCTTCGCCTGGTCTTATTGTAACAGAGTTTAATTTTTAAACACACTGTGTTATGAGGTCCCCCTGGTGAATCCTTGTTCACCGCTTTCCAATTATAAGGCAAAGAAATTAGCACAACCAGGTTTTCTCAGGTTTAAAGAAGAAAACTGAAATTTATTAAAGTTTAAACTTAAACTCTAATTCGGTTAACACCTACAGATACACGCCGCGCCCCACACTACCATGCAGTCGTGATACGCACATGCAAATAAAGACAGAAAAGAGCAGAAGAAAAGATAAAGTTGAACAGTTTGAGGCAATATCTTTTTACTGTGTTTTGAGCTCACTGTATAGTCCTTTTGTAGGTAGTTCTTGCTTTTCATTGGGGTCCAGTATTCTTCTTAAACCTTGTTCACTGTAGGAGACTTTTCTCTCTTGGGGTTCATGTGTTTTCAATGGGTCTTCAGTTATGTGAGAAAGAGATGGGAGGAGAGAGATCTTTTCAGTCCAGGAGCAAACAGCTTTCTGAGTTTCTTTCTATCAGCAAGTTCAAATTCAAAAACCTCCAACAGTCAGTTCGTCGTGTGACTAAAACTGGTCTGACCACTTCTTCTGCGTATTGGGGAATCAAGGACTGGATCCCTTGTTCCAACACTGTCTGCTAGCATGCAAATGTCTTTCCAGTCAGGGGCTTGGCAATTCCTTGTGATAGGCCCTCTTTTCTTCCCAGCCACAATTTTAAGTTTTAATGTTCATGTGACAAAATAATGTGTGCCTCCGTCTTGGCTGGTGGGGGGCCTGCATGATACTCTGGTTACACCCACTTGGATGAAAGTGGAAGAGGATGGTCTGGTCAACTATGCCAAAGGCTGCAGATAGGGTGAGATGGAAGAAAAAGGATTGTTTTCCACTGGCACAGTCATATAGGATGTTCCAGGTGGCTTTGATTAGGACCATTTCAGAGCTGTGGTAGGTGTAGTAACCTGATTCGAGGGATTCAAACAACGAATTCAGGAAAGGTGGGCAAGAATTTGGGAGGTGACAGCATGTTCAAGAACTTTGGTTGCCACACTAAAGGAAGGATGTGATTGCACTGGAGAGGGTACAGAGGAGATTCACCAGGATGTTGCCTGGGCTGGAGCATTTCAGCTATGAAGAGAGACTGGATAGGCTAGGGTTGTTTCCTTTAGAGCAGAGAAGGCTGAGGGGGGACCTGATTGAGGTAGACAAGATTATGAGGGGCATAGATAGGTTAGATAGGAAGAAACGTTTTCCCTTAGCGGATGTGTTAATAACCAGGGGGCGTAGATTTAAGGTAAGGGGCAGGAAATTTAGAGGATTTGAGAAAAAGATTTTTCACCCAGAGGGTAGTTGGAATCTGGAACACACTGCCTGAAGGGGTGGTAGAGGCAGGAATCCTCGCAACATTTAAGAAGTATTTAGATGAGCACTTGAAATGCCATAGCATAAAAGGCTATGGGCCAAGTGCTGGGAAATGGGATTAGAATAGATAGGTGCTTGTTGGCCAGCACAGACACAATGGGCCGAATGGCCTATTTCTGTGCTGTATAAATTTATGACTCTAAAGCGAGGTTGGGATGGGGTGATAGTTTGCAAGGACAGAGGGGTCCAGGGAGGATTTTTTGAGAGGTGGAGCTATGTAGGGGAGGGGGACATTACATGGAGAGGGAACCATTAACAATAATATAAAAGCAAAATACTGCAGATGCTAGAAATCTGTAATAAAAACAAGAAATGCTGTAACTACTCAGTAGGTCTGGCAGCATCTGTGGAGAGAGAAACAGAGTTAACATTTTAGGTCAGTGACCCTTCTTCAGAACTGACAAATATTAGAAATGTAAAAGATTTTAAGCAAGTACGGGAGGGGCGGTGGGGCAAGAGGTAACAAAAGAGAAGGTGTTGATTGGACAAGGTCACAGAGAATAGCTGACTAGAAGTTCATGGAACAAAGGCAAATGGTATGTTAATGGTGTGCTGAAAGACAAAGGTTTAGTGCAAAGCGGGTGTGAATAGTCTGTAAAGCACAAAGCACTCCAAGCACAAACATTAAAAAAATTAAAAAAAAAACAAGCTGTGGGTAGGCACAGTAGAAACAAACTAAACACACTAAAAAAAAAACCTAAAATAAAATAACCAAATAAAAAAGAAAACAGAAAAAATAACTAAACATAAAAAGGGGGGCCTGTCATGCTCTGAAATTATTGAACTTAATGATCAGTCTGGCAAGCTGTAGCGTGTCTAATCGGTAAATGAGATGCTGTTCCACGAACTTGCGTTGATGCACGCTGGAACACTGTAGCAATCCCAGGACAGAGATGTGAGCATGAGAGCAGGGGGGGGGGGGGGGTGTTTTGAAATGGCCAGCAACCGGAAGCTCGGGGTCATGCTTACAGACTGAGTGGAGGTGTTCTGCAAAGCGGTCACCCAATCTGCGTTTGGTCTCCCCAGTGTAGAGGAGACCAGATTGTGAACAGTGAATACAGTATACTAAATTGAAAGAAGTACAAGTATATCGCTGCTTCACCTGAAAGTGTTTGGGGCCTTGGATAGTGAGGAGAGAGGAGGTAAATGGGCAGGTATTACACCTCCTGTGATTGCAGGAGAAGGTGCCGTGGGACGGGGACGAGGGTGTTGCGGAGGGAATGATCCCTTTGGAATGCTGACGGGAAGGGAGGGGAAGATGCATTTGGTAGTGGCATCACGCTGGAAGTGGTGGAGGATGATTCTTTGGACCTGGAGGCTGGTGGGATGGAAAGTGAGGACAAGCGGAACCCTGTCGCGGTTCTGGGAGGGAGGGGAAGGGGTGAGGGTAGAGGTGCAGGAAATGGCCTGGACACGGTTGAGGGCCCTGTCAACCACAGTGGGATGGGGGTGGGGGGGAGGAATCTTTGGTTGAGGGAAAAGGAAGGCATATCAGAAGCACTGTCGTGGAAGGTAGCATCATCAGAGCAGATGCGTTGGAGACGGAGAAACTGGGAGAATGGAATGGAGTCCTTACAGGAGGAGGTAGGGTGTGAAGAAGTGTGGTAGCTGTGGGAGTCGTTTAATGGGAACCATTAACAATATCCACTAATTTGGGCAAGGAAGGGAAGTTGGCTTGTCAGCAGTTTAGTGAGAATAGGGTCAAGAGAGCAGGAGGTGGTTCTCATAGACAAGTTGCGCTCAAGAGAGGGTATATGGGGGAGATAGGAGTGAAACTAGAGAATGATATGAATTTGGGGATAGGGTATTGTAGGGAGTTCTCTTCCTCACTCAATCACTCTAAGACCACCCCTCCCTCTATGTGCCTTACACTCTAGTTCATGACACCAGAATTACAAATATCAAATGTATGACTTGGACAGTTTAGCCAGCGAGACAAGTTTCTTCTGATGACTCATAATCATTTTGCTAAATTATCCACAGTCCTTAGAGAAGGGTTACACTGAGCAACTACGAGTTACAGTTGCAACTACAATTACGTTACCCAGGACCCTGTCCTGTTAAAAGGATAAACCCCCAATTCCTAACTTAATTTCCGAACTTAAGACCTCCAGTCATCTCTCGGTTGGTTTGCTGATGGTATTCGTAGGTCCTTCGGTGGAGTTGACCAAACTCTGCCGTCTTCCTTGACTGCCTGCAGGAACAGTAATGTACCCGGAGCTCCACTTTACATCTTGGCCAACTTGTATCCAAATTTGACAATGCTCCAAACCTTTACATCTGATTGGCAACTTATGTTCTCATTCTTGATATTCCTTTTTTCAAAAAAAAGGTCTTCTGTGAAAAACAGCATCATCTATTCCCTGCTGACATTTGATTTCAGGAAGGCCAGTCGTTTACACCACTTCAATCCTTAGATTTACAGAGTATTCCATTGTCTGGTTCTTAAGGTCATCAGGTGCTAATACATTCCTCAGTTGTGATTGCAAGACAGATATGCTTATTATGCCCTTAATTCTCGACTGGGGTATGTGACAGTCTGTTTCCACTGAAACTTGTAACTTCAGCAGAATCTCAAACAAGGAGTTAACTCCTTGTTGTTCTTCAGTAGGAGGGGACCTTAGGGCGAGTTTAGCTTGGTGAGCAGGCAGAAAGGACAGCAGCAGAGGTAGTTGAATGAATGGTTTCAATCTTAGTGACAAAAGGGCGGCGCAGTGGCGCAGTGGTTGGCACTGCAGCCTCACAGCTCCAGGGACCCGGGTTCGATTCTGGGTACTGCCTGTGTGGAGTTTGCAAGTTCTCCCTGTGTCTGCGTGGGTTTTCTCCGGGTGCTCCGGTTTCCTCCCACAAGCCAAAAGACTTGCAGGTTGATAGGTAAATTGGCCATTATAAATTGTCACTAGTATAGGTAGGTGGTAGGGAAATATAGGGACAGGTGGGGATGTTTGGTCAGAATATGGGATTAGTGTAGGATTAGTATTAATGGGTGGTTGATGGTCGGCACAGACTCGGTGGGCCGAAGGGCCTGTTTCAGTGCTGTATCTCTAATAATAATAAAATAAAAAAGAAGTGCATGAGCCTCTTACAGTTGTTGGAGGCAAAGGTGGAGGAGAGATTGTGTTTAGGGGGGTGTGTGTGTGTGTGTGAAGGGGTGTATAGAGGTGTGTGTGTGTGAAGGGGTGTATCGAGGTTGTGTGTGTGCAGGGGTGTATAGAGGTGTGTGTCTGTGTGTGAAGGGGTGTATAGAGATGTGTGTGTGTGTGACGGGGTGTATAGAGGTCTGTGTGTGTATGAAGGGATGTATAGAGGTGTGTGTCATAGAGTTATACAGCACAGAAACAGGCCCTTCTCCCATCGCGTCCATGTTGGCCATCAAGCACCTATCCATTCTAATCCCATTTTCCAGCAATTGGCCCGTAGCCTTATATGCTATGGCGTTTCAAGTGCTCATCTAAATACTTCTTAAATGTTGTGACGGTTCCTGCTTCTACCACCCCTTCAGGTAGTGTGTTCCAGATTCCAACCACCCTCTGGCTGAACAAATATTTCCTCAAATCCACTGTAAACCTCCTGTCCCTTACCTTAACTCTATGCCTCCTGGTTATTGACACCTCCGCTAAGGGGGAAATGTTTCTTCCTATCTACCCTATCAGTGCCCCTCATAATTTTGTATACCTCAATCAGGTCTCCCCTCAGCCTTCTCTGCTCTAAGGAAAACAACCCTAGCCTATCCAGTCTCTCTTCATAGCTGAAGTGCTCCAGCTCAGGCAACATCCTGGTGAATCTCCTCTGCACCCTCTCCAATGCAATCACATCCTTCCTATAGTGTGGCGACCAGAACTGTACACAGTACTCCAGCTGTGGCCTAACTAGTGTTTTATACAGCTCCATCATAACCTCCCTGCTCTTATATTCTATGTCTCAGCTAATAAAGGCAAGTATCCCATATGCCTTCCTAACCACCTTATCTACCTATGCTGCTGCCTTCAGTGATCTATGGATAAGTACAGCAAGGTCCCTCTGACCCTCAGTAATTCCTAGGATGCTGCCATACATTGTATATTCCCTTGCTTGTTAGTCCTCCCTAAATGCATCACCTTATACTTCTCCATCTGCCACTGCTCTGCCCATCTTACCAGCCCATCTATATCGTCTTGTAATGTAAGACCTTCCTCCTCGCTATTTACGACACCACCAATTTTCGTGTCATCTGCGAACTTACTGATCATACCTCCTATATTCAGGGCTAAATCATTAATGTACACTACAAAAAGCAAGGGTCCCAGCACTGATCCCTGTGGTGCACCACTGGTCACAGGCTTCCACTCCTAGAGCAACACCCTCTGCCTCCTGCCACTAAGCCAATTTTGGAGCCAATTTGCCAAATTGCCCTGGATCCCATGGGCTCTTACCTTCTTGACCAATCTCCCATGCAGGACCTCATCAGAAGCCTTACTGAAGTCCATGTAGACTACATCAACTGCTTTACCCTCATCTACATAGCTATTCACCTCCTCAAAAAATTCAGTCAAGTTTGTTAGACATGATCTCCCCCTGACAAAGCCATGCTGACTATTCCTGATAAATCCCTGTCTCTCCATGTGGAGATTAATCCTGTCCCTCAGAATTTTTTCCAGTAGTTTCTCTACCACTGCTGTTAGATTCACCGGCCTGTAATTACCTGGTTTAGCCCTACTACCCTTCTTGAATAATGGTACCACATTCGCTATCCTCCAATCCTCTGGCACCTCTCCTGTGGCCAGAGAGGATTTGAAAATTTGTGTCAGAGCCCCTGCTATCTCCTCCCTTGCCTCACAAAACATCCTGGGATACATCTCATCTGGGCCTGGGGACTTATCCACTTTTAAGCCCACTAAAACCGCTAATACTTCCTCCTTTTCAATGCTAATTTGTTCAAGTATATTACAATCCCCCTCCCTGAACTCTACACGTACATCGTGCTTCTCCATAATGAACACAGATGAAAAGTAATCATTCAAAACCTCACCTACGCCCTCTGGCGCCACACAGATTGCCACTTTGGTCCCTAATGGGCCCTACTCTTTCCCTGGTTATCCTCTTGCCCTTAATATACTTATAAAACGCCTTGGGATTTTCGTTTATCTTGTCTGCCAGTGTTTTTTCATGCCCCCTGCATAGAGGTTTGTGTGTGAAGGGGTGCATAGAGGTGTGTGTGTGTGTGAAGGGCTGCATAGAGGTGTGTGTGTGTGTGAAGGGGTGCATAGAGGTGTGTGTGTGAAGGGCTGCATAGAGGTGTGTGTATGTGTGTGAAGGGCTGCATAGAGGTGTGTGTGTAGGGGGTGTGTGTAAAGGGGTTTGTGTGTGTGTGTGTGAGAGAGAGAAGGCATGTGTTTGTGTAGGGGAGGGTTTGTATGTGTGTTTGAAGGGGTAGGGGTATGTGTGTAGGGGTACGAACATACGAATTAGGAGCAGGAGTAGACCACTCGGCCCCTTGAGCCTGTTCTGCTATTCAGTAAGTTCATGGCTGAACTGATTACTCCACATTTCCACCTACCCCCGATACCCTTTCACCCCCTTGCTTATCAAGAATTTATCTACCTCTGCCTTAAAAATATTCGAAGACTCTGCTTCCACCGCCTTTTGAGGAAGAGAATTCCAAAGACTCACGACCCTCTGAGAGAAAAAAATTCTCTTCTGTCTTAAATGGGCGACTCTTTATTTTTAAACAGTGACCCCTAGTTCTACATTCTCCCACAAGGGGAAACATCCTTTCCACATCCACCCTGTCAAGACCCCTCAGGATCTTCTATGTTTCAATCAAGTCACCTCTTACACTTCTCAATTCCAGCAGATACAAGCCTAGCCTGTCCAGTCTTTCCTCATAAGACAGCCCGCCCATTCCAGATGTTAGTCAAGTAAATCTTCTCTGTACTGTCTCCAACGCGTTTAACATCCTAAATCAAATAAGCAGACTAGTACTGTACACAGTACTCCAGATGTGGTCTCATCAGTGCCCTGTATAGCTGAAGCATAAGCTCCCTACTTTTGTATTGAATTCCCCTCGCAATAAACTATCGCGTTCTATTAGCTTTCCTAATTACGTCCTCTACCTGCATACTAACCTTTTGCAATTCATGCACTAGGACACCCAGATCCCTCTGCATCTCAGAGCTCTGCAATCTCTCACCATTTAGATAATCTGCTTTTTATTGTTCCTGCCAAAGTGGACAATTTCCCACTTTCCCACATTACACTCCATTTGCCAGGTCTTTACCCACTCACTTAACCTATCGATATCCCTTTGTCGCCTCCTTATGTCCTCTTCACAAGTTACTTTCCTGCCTATCTTTGTGTCATCAGCAAATTTCGCAACCATACCTTCGTTCCCTTCATCTAAGTCATTTATATAAATTGTAAAAAGTTGAGCGCTGAGCCCTGTGGCACACCACTCGTTACATGTTGCCAACCAGAAAGTGACCCATTTATGCCTACTCTCTTTTTCCTGTTAGCTAACCAATCTTCGATCCATGCCAATATGTTGCCCCCTACACCATAAGATATGTGTGTGTGAGAGAGAGAGATAGAGAAGGGGTGTACAGTGCAGTGGGTAAGGAAGAACTGAGGTTGCTGATGGCAATTCCTATTTGTGCATAAGAACCATGTAATTTACTTAACCATTAACCACTAGGAAATTGAGATATATTTTACACTATGACTGCACTTATATTGTGACAGTTTTTATATGCAAATCTCAGATACATCAGTATTTGGTTTTTAACTGCAAAGTCTTTATGAGCAGTCTTGCAAAGGTTGTAAAGATTCATAATTATTGACATGCAAATGGCAGCTAATATTTGATGAGACTGGAGAAGTATGGAAAAGCATAACAGTTGCTGGCTTTTGCCATTCAGTAGCAGTGGAATACGTTTCACGCATGGTTAAAAACATTAAACCTGCTGCATGTGTCAAAATGTCTTGATACTTATCTGACATGTTGAAATAGGGCATATACACTGAAGCTTTGCAGTGCATTTTTGTTGAGGACTGCCCACTCAGCTCTGCTTGGCCCTTGCCCCAAGGTGTTTTCTATAACCTGGGTTGAACAGTGTTGGCTATGCTCATATTTGTTGTAATTGTGTTGCTTTTTTTCAGCAGGAATAAGCATCTGGATGTGCCTGATATAAACATGTGAAGGCAGTAGATGGCTTGCTGAAGCTGTTTCTGCATGAGACTCCTCAGGGCTTCAAGTATGGAGTCTAAGACTGAGGATCCTCCTGTCTGGGACGCACCATCTGAGCAGGATCAGACTGCTACCCAGGTGAGTGGAGCCAATGTGATCTTTTCCCATTGAGATGTGGATCACTGATATATCTGGTACTCGATCTCGGATCTGTTGCTCGGGGAGATTGTTCTGCTCCATAATTAGCGTCCACCCAAACTGGGAAGTACTTTGGTCAGCCGGAGTGGAAATTGGAGATGTGGAATGTACAGAAGGGAGAACTGAGGCATATGAGGGATGGAGGAAGGAAAGGGAAGTTTATAAAGGCTCGATACATTTCCTGTTTTTCTTCCAGTTAATTAAATAGCCAGGTTCAAAAGTTGCTTCCTGTTACACTGCCAACAGGGTATATAACTTCACTGCAGCCCCAAGCTGATAGTCAAGGCCACACTAGTTTATAATAACTGATTACACTGCAAACGTTACAACCTTGTTCAAAAGAGGGCATAAAGACAGGCCCAGCAACTACAAACCAGCCACTTTAATCTTGGTGGGAAAGCTTTTAGAAACAATTAATTGGGACCAAATTGATAGTCACTTGGACAAATGTGGGTTAATTAAGGAAAGCAAACATGGATTTGTTGAGGCCAAATCATGTTTAACTAACTTGCTTGAGTTTTTTGATGAGGTAACTCAGAGGGTTAATGATGGTAATGCAGTTGATGTGGTATACATGAACTTCCAAAAGATATTTTATAAAGTGCCACATAACAGGCTTGTCATCAGAATTAGAGCACATGGAATAAAAGAGACAGTAGTAGCAAGGATACAAAATTGTCTGAGTGACAGGAAAACAGAGAATAGTTGTGAACTGTTGTTTTTTGGACTGGGGGTTTCCCAGGGGTCAGTGTTGGGACCCCTGCTCTTCTTGATATGTATTAATGTTCTAGACATGGGTGTACAGGGCACAATTTCAAAATTTACGGATGACACCAAACTTGGAAGTACTGTGAATTGTGAGGAGTATAGTGATAAACTTCAAGAGAACATAGACAGGCTGATGAAATGGGCAGAGACATGGCAGATGAAATTTAGTGCAGAAAAATGTGAAGTGATTCATTTTGGTATGAAAATGAGGAGAGGCAATATAAAATTAAGTGTACAATTCTAAATGGGATTCAGGAGCAGAGGGACCTGGAGGTATATGTGCACAAATCATTGAAGATTGCTGGGCAGGTTGAGAAAGCAGTTAATAGAGCATACAGGATTATGCAGGATACAAATAGGGGCATAGAGTCCAAGAATAAGGAAGTTATGGTAAACCTGTATAAAACACAGGTTTGGCCTCAACTGGAGTATTGTGTCCAGTTCTGGGCACCACACTTTAGGAAGGATGTGAAGACATGAGAGAGGGTGCAGAAAAGATTCACGAGAATAGTTCCAGGGTTGAGGAACTTCATTTATGTGGGTAAGTTAGAAAAGCTGGGTCTGTTCTCCTTGAAGAGAAGGTTGAGAGATGATTTGATAGAGGTGTTCAAAATTATGAGGGGTCTGGATAGAGTAGGTAGGGAGAAAGAAACTGTTCCCATTGGTGGAAGGATCCAGAACCAGAGGAGACCCGATTTAAAGTGATTGGCAAAAGAAGCAATGGCATCATGAGGAAAACCTTTTTACTCAGCGAGTGGTTAGGATCTGGATAGCACTGCCTGAGAATGTGGTGGAGGCAGATTCACTCGAGGCCTTCAAAAGAGAATTAGATAATTATCTGAAGAGAAAAATTTGCAGGGCTGCAGGGTAAAGGTGGGGGAATGGGACTACTTGAGTTGCTCTTGCAGAGAGCCGGCACAGACACGACGGGCTGAATGACTACCTTCTGTGCTATCACCATTCTATAATCTATGAATTTTGTTTTATAATGTTTGCAATTCCGGGATTTTAACTGGTGTTTTGGGTATTGGATTGAGGATTCGGTTTGTCAATTGGAAGATATGTTGGAACTTTGGTGGTTTATTTTGAGAGAACATGCATGTGTGCTTACAAATGTTGAGCCCCATATCTGTAATCTCCTATGAAACATTCACAGGTCCAGTACAGTGTGCAAATAAAACACCCCATAGCTATAGAATACCTCTGCTACCATGAGCCCACGGTGATGGACAATCTGTCCCTTGATGCAGACCTCAATACTTGCATAGGGAAAGCAGCTACCGCCTTTGGCTGAAACGCGCATGGGATAATAACATGCTGACCCTTAGGACCAATCTGATGGTTTATAAGGCCTGTGATCTCAGCACCTTGCTGTATGGCTGTGAAACATGGGCGACTTACAGCTACCTGGAAAAGAAGCTCAATAATTTCCATCTTCGCTGTCTGCGGCACATTATGGGTACATCCTGGCAGGACAAAATCACAAACGCGGCAGTCCTCGCAAAGGCGGAATTCCCAAGTATGTTGGCACTAATCAAATGGGCAACTTCGGTGGATTAGACACGTCCACAGGATGGAAGATGATTGCATACCCAAGGACTTTCTGTAGAGTGAGGTAGCTGGAGCCAGATGACCAGTGGGGCGCCCAAAGCTGTGCTTCAAGGATGCTTGCAAGCGTGACATGGAGGCCCTAAATGTCGACGATTGCACCTGGGAGCCACTAACTGGCAAAAGAGGGAAATGGCGACACATCCTGTGGATTGGTGTGCACTACCACAATGACCAGTTGCTGCAGCAGCTTGGTAATAGACGCCAACATCAAAAACAACAACTCACAGCGTCACCTGGTAGCTTCACGTGCAGCACTTGTGGCAGAAGCTGCCTCTCAAGGATTGGCTTTCACAGCCATCAGCAAAGGTGTACAGAGAGAAGATACCCCACCTAATTGGATTGTTTGCTGCATGTCCATCATCTTTCGTAGATGGAAGGACGCCAACCTAACTTAGTCATAGAATGATACAGTTCAGAAGGAGGCCATTCAGCCCGGGTGCCTATGCCAGCTCCTGCTCGGGCTATCTGATCAATCCCATTCCCCTGCTCTTTCCCCATAGCCCTGCAATTTTTTTCCCTTGAAGTTTTTATACAGCTCTCTTCTGAATGTTACGAATGAATCTGCTTCTACTGCCCTTTCAGGCAGTGATTGCAGATCACAATGACGTGCTGTATGAAAAGGTAAAAAAAAAGATTTCATCATGTCTCCAACTTGCCACACAGTATCATGAAGCCAGAAAAAATTGAAAATAGACAGCACTTAGTAATTAATTGTCCTATCTTAATTTTCTCTGCTTTTGATATCTTTCATATTGTTACAAGTGCTTTCTTTTTGAAAAAAGACTGAGAAAAGGATTTATCTGGGAACAGTGAACGCTGAACTGGCTGGGGCACTTGCAAGGCAATCTGCTTTTCCAAACCACTCAGCAGAGAGAAACGACTGTCACATGATTGGCTGCTGGGGAGTTTTAGTTTCTCTTTTGCAAGAAAAGACCAGTTGGCTGGAACCTGTTCTGGAGAACTCTCACTGAAAGAAATCAAAAGACCAGTTTGCTGCTAGAAGGGGTAGAAAGACAGCCCAGGAACCCTTTCTCTTGAAAAATAATTCCTGTATCAAGGGAAATTCTAATTTCTTTGTGAAGTTCTAAGAACTTTGAACGAGTTGCAAATCGAAGGCATGGAAGCTAAAACCCTTGTTGCTGTTTATGCCTGAACAGAGAGAGAGGACCCAGGAAGAGGGGTTGCGGTACTCTGTGGAGAATCACTGCTTTGGAGAAAGGCTCCTTTGCTGATAGGAAGCCTGCATTGCTGAAGGTAGTCTCCAGTCTCTGAAAGTCTCTACCTCAAGTGTGAGTCCTGTTGCATTGTTGTATTTTTTGGAAGCTCCTGAAATCTCAAAGTTTCTACTGTTGGACTGCTTCTTAGAAATTCAAATAGATCTGATGTTACAATAGTTACTGAAAGATCTGTGTTATGCCTGCTGCAGACGAATTGCCTTGAACGCCTGCCCACCACAGACTATTCATTAATTTTACCTGGAAACTTCGAATGGCATCTGACTATTTGACTCTGGGACACCTCACCGATCTGGAAATATTCTACCAGAAGTTACAACTCAGTTATTTTATTATTCCTAAGAAACAGTTCTAACTTAAACCAATCTTTTAAAATGGTTAATCGTTGGGTTTTGAATGTGTGTGTGCATGAGGGTGAGGAAGAAATAGGAAGTTATAAAATCTGTTCATACATATAGATCTTTCTCATTATCGTTTAAAATTGGTTTATTAATAAATAGTTAATTTGTTGTTTAAAGAAACCTGGTTTGGTGTGCTTTATTCTGGGGAGTAAATACAGTGTTTAATTTGGCTAATTTCCGGTAGGTGGGAAACCGCTAATATGCTGTGACCTGTGAAGTAGTGGGACTGAATTAACAGTACATTACTCCCGCCTCAGTTGTAACAATACTTGAAAGCATTGACCAGTTCAAGCATTTGATTTATGCTCTGACTATTTGGTGAAAGTTGAACAAAATAAATCCATTAAGTCAGAAGCCTTAGCCACAAATGAGTGGCAGCAAAGAATGGAAGGATTACTGGTGAATTATCACCTTCATCGGAACATAGGAGTAGGCCATTCAGCCCTTTGAAACTCTGGCACCATTCAGTTCTATCATGGCTAATCTGTATCTAACTCCATTTACCTGCCTTGGTTTTGTTACCCTTGTCTAACAAAAAAAACCTATCAATCTCAGTTTTTATATTTTCAATTCACCTATTCTGAGAAGCTTTTTGGGACTGAGGTTTCCTGATTTCCATTAACTTTTGTGTGAAGAAGTGCTTCCTGACCTTATCTCTGAACAGCCTAGCTTTAACTTTAAGGTTCTGTCTCCCTGTTCTCTTTTCCACCAGAGGTTTTTTCCTATCTATCCACCCAATGCATCCCCAAATCCTCAATCGCGTTTGATAATGCCTCCAATTCCACCGTGTTTTTAAGTTGTTGGATTGGCTCAAGTAATCAAGTGCCTCAGGTGTATGAAGTATGTAGCTCCTAATTTTGGGCCATACTCGAACATGTGTTCACAATATATATCAAAGATTTGGATGTGGGGACCAAAAGTATTATTTCCAAGTGTGCGGATGACATGGAACTAGGTGGGAAAGTGTGTTATGTGGAAGGTCCAAAGCGGCTTCAAGGGGATTTGGACAGACTTGGTGAGTGGGCAAGAATGTGGCAGATGGAATACAATGTGGAAAAATGTGAGGTTATCCGCTTTGGTAGGAGGAACAAATGTACAGAGTATTTCTTAAATGGTAAGAGATTAGAAAGTGTAGATGTACAAAGTGATCTGACTGTCGTTGTCAATAAGTCACTGAAAGCAGGTGTAGCAAGCAATTAAGAAGGCTACTTGTATCTTAGCCTTTATCGCAAGAGGATTTGAGTATGGCAGTAGTGAAGTCTTGCTTCAATTGTATAGAACCTTGGTTAGACTGCACCTGGAGTACTGTGTGTAGTTTTGCTCCCCTTACCTTGGGAAGGAAGGCCATAGAGGGAGTGCAACGAGGTTCACCAGACTTGTTCCTGGGATGGCGGGACTGTCCTCTGAAGAGAGATTGGGGAAACTGGGCCTGTATTCTCTAGAGTTTCGAAGAATGAGAGGTGATCTCATTGAAGCCTACAAAATACTTAGAGATAGACATGGTAGATGCAAGTAAGATGTTTCCCCTGGTTGGAGAGTCTAGAACCAGGGGACACAATTTCAAAATAAGGGGGAAGCCACTTAGGACCGAGATGAGGAGAAATTTCTTTATTCAGAGGGTTGTGAATCTTTGGAATTCTCTACCCCAGAGGGCTGTGAAAGCTCAGTCATTGAGTATGTTTAAAGCAGAGATTGACAGATTTCTAAATACAAATGACATAAGGGGATATGAAGATAGTGTGGGAAAAAGGCATTGAAGTGGAAGATCAGCCATGATCGTATTGAATGGCGGGGCAGGCTCGATGGGCTGAATGGCCTACTCCTGCTCCTATGTTCCTGTGTTAAATGGAGGAAGGAGGTGGCACAAAGGCCTTTCATTTCTGTGTTTGAATTCAGTTATAGCTCAATCTTAGCTGTGGTTATAAGTGTACAATAAGAAAGAAGTTTGGATAAGTCTAATGATTGTGACGGCAGTGTTATGGCCATATGATGTGATGCGAGTGGTTCCCACTGTTCAACTCCACATCTGACCACAGCAAGTGTGTTTTTTTGCTAGGGTTTAACTCCTTGGGTTATTTTTTCAAAAAAACAGACAGCGACAGATTTTCTTGTAAGTTTAAAAACAGAGAAATCAATTGTTTATTGATCAATACGCCTTATCCTGAAATTGTCGCAACTGCATTCGCATGCGCGTTTGCTGGTGCGCGCATGCACAAGCACGCGCACACACCAGAAGAGACAGATAGAGAGGGAAAAAAGGGAGTGATTTTTTAGTGAGGGGGCGCAGGAAGATCAGGATAAAATCTGTTGAATTCTCTTGGAAATTGCGTGCAGGCCTAAGATGGTTGTAGATGTCTCTCTTGATTGAAAGTTTAGTGAAAGACAGTCGATCACTTCTAGTTCACTGCTGTCTAATGTAGATGAAGGATACTACAGGATTTTCTGGAAAACAAGCTGCTGGCTGTTGCTTTGTCTTCTCTCTCTCTCTGGAGCCTCTCTCTTTCGGCTCATCATGGGTAGGAGACCTTCTGATCTCTTCCCTGTGGTGATCGTACAGTGGCCCAGGATGTGGCTACTTTACACTTGCTTGGTTTCAGAAGAAGACATTCAATTTTGGAATGTTTTAGGATGGGGTGCAATTGACACCTCTTAGCTTTGAAGATTTCTCCTTTGTTCTTGTCAGACAGTTTGAATACACGAAGGCCAATCCCTTTTTCTTTGATGGCCATTTTGGACAATAGTTCACTTTTTAAAATAAAGGTGCATTTTTAAAAGACAGTCAGTTTTTCATAACTCTTCAGAGTTAGTCCATAATTTTTTATCATCACACTTCCGGTGTGCATGACAGCAGAGTAAAATGTACTCTTAATTGGCACTAATCTACAATCTTAATCTGGTGTCAGGATGACAGGAGTTTTGTCGCATTGATGCAGTTGGTTTGGAATGAGTATGGATAAACCCCAAGTACCTGACTTGGAAGTGCTAGATGCAAACAGTGGAACTTGAAATAAGTGTTCTATGCACCAGCACTGATATCCCACTCCCTGATGAGCAAAAAACTACCCAAATAAAAAAATGTTTGGAACAATTATATTGATAGAGAGTAGCTCCTAATGAGAACTGACTTCTGTTTTTATCTGTTCCTGTCATTTATATCACAGACACTGCTTTTGAATTAGTAATTATTTCATTTGTTGCACAACTTCACTTCATAACAAGAGCTATCTGTGTCCTGTATCTCTCTGTATTCCCCTGTTATCTGTGTTTCAAACCTCTACCACTGGCCAGAGATATTTCTGTGGAGACTAAATGTGAATGTCAGGAGAGTAGCAGCATGTAAGTGTGCTGTTGCATCGTACCCACAGGTTCTCTTCTCGGGTGAATTCCAGATGTCATTCCAGAGAGGGGTTATAGTAAATGGAGATGCTATTTTTGGAGGACGGTGTACAAAGACCTCTTCTTCCTCCACCCTCCTCTCCCCACTTCAGCCTTCTCTTTGGGAATGTTATCAGAAGGAACGTATACAATGGCGAAAATAACAATAAACAAATCCAAGTGTTAAAAGCTGGACCTGCAGAACTGGCTAAAAAATCAGCTTCAGGGTTTTAGCAGCTCTCTTACCAAGACATCGGAAGTTTACCAAATGACTGCCTGTTTTCTCATCTCTGTTTTTTAGCCACACAACATCCTTTGCCTGATGGCATGGGAAAGCTTGCTGCCTATGCTACTTTCAGCAGGGTTCATGGCGAGTTGGGTTGGGACGACTGGTTTGCTTTTCTTCTGTTTTATTCCTCTGTTGTGTTGAGCCTCAGGTTATCACAATTGTCACAATTTGTAGATCATAAGGAGCCAATTAGGAAGTAATTTGTGTTTGAGCTATAAGAGTGAGTGGGTTTAGTTGTGCGAGTGTCTGGGGTTTCTATGTTTGTTTCTTCTAGTGTCCTACATTTTCTTGACCAGGTGCATTCGTTTCCCAGGTACATTTTGTTCCGGAGAGCAGTGCTGTTGCTCAAATTGTTTACACAGATGAACAGGATCGACCGTCGCAGCAAGTAGTTTACACAGCAGATGGGACATCCTACACATCTGTGGATGGGGCGGAACATACCCTGGTGTACATTCACCAAGCTGATGGAGCGCAGGTATATGGTCATTACAATGAGGGTATGCAGTCATTGCAGGCACTAGGGTTGTGTGGCAATCAAGCTACTGAAAGTTCAGTTTTTTTGGGAGGGTCTTCGAAGGGAGACTGGGACACTGAGGTTAGTTTGGTGGTCCATGCCACTTTTGAGCCATGTGCCTGGGGTGGGGAGCAGGGGGTACCCTATACTCTAGTGACTGAGGTCCTTTCATGATTGTCCCACACACCACCCAGGTATCATAATAATTGTGTGTTGGTGGAAGATTTGAATAATATCTCCTTAGCAATAGTGATCTATTTAGTAAACATTTTACATTAGACTATGAGGAGATGTAAACCTTTGATTCAGATAAAGTTGCAGTCTGGTACAGGCACTGTTTTCTCAGTGTGTGACACCAGTAGTCCTGGGTCAGTGAGAAAAGTGTGGGAGCCAATGGTGAATTTCAAACATGTGGGATCAAATTTGAGGTTGTCATCTGTCCTAAATCTCCTGATGTGGCTGAGTGTCAAAATTTGTTTGATAATGCGCCTGTTAAATGCCTTGGGACGTTTTACTGTATTAATATTGTTGGATGAATACATGTTATTGTTATCTTGTAAATCACTTTCATGCTGGGGAATGATTGCAGGGGGCTTTTTTGAGTGGGAAGGAACCATGAAACACCCACTGACGTCTTTAATTAAGATTAGTAACTGTATAAAGATCCTTTTTGTTTAATGCCTCTGTTTTTCAAGACTGTTTTCACAGATCAGTCCCAGGTAGCGTACATCCAACAGGACGCAACTACACAGCAGGTAGGAAGGCAAGAGAGCAAAATTCAATTCTGTTCTGTGCAGCACATGCTCTATGTTAAACTGATGCGATACATGCTTCCTATGATGGAGCGCTAATTGTGCATTGTATATTAGCAGAAGCTGATGGAGGGTTCCCTGTGTACTGTATATTAGGGCTGGTGGAGGGTTCCCTGTGTACTGTCTATTAGGACGGGTTGGTGGAGGGTTCCCTGTGTACTGTATATTAACAAGCTGGTGGAGGGTTCCCTGTGTACTGTCTAATAGGACAAGTTGGTGGAGGGTTCCCTGTGTTCTGTATATTAGGATGGGCTGGTGGAGGGTTCCCTGCATACTGTATATTAGCACAGGCTGATGGAAGGTTCCCTGTATACTGTATATTAGGGCTGGTGGAGGGTTCCCTGTATACTGTATATTAGGGCTGGTGGAGGGTTCCCTGTGAACTGTCTAATAGGACAAGTTGGAGGGTTCCCTGTGTTCTGTATATTAGGATGGGCTGGTGGAGGGTTCCCTGTATACTGTACATTAGCACAGGCTGATGGAAGGTTCCCTGTTTACTGTATATTAGGGCTGGTGGAGGGTTCCCTGTGAACTGTCTAATAGGACAAGTTGGTGGAGGGTTCCCTGTGTTCTGTATATTAGGATGGGCTGGTGGAAGGTTCCCTGTTTACTGTATATTAGGGCTGGTGGTGAAGGTTAGAGTCTTAGATACAGCACTGAAACAGGCCCTTTGGCCCACCAAGTCTGTGCCGACCAACAACCACCCATTTATACTAATCCTACATTAATCCTGTATTCTCTACCACATCCCCACCGTTTTCCTACCACTTACTTACACTACGGGCAATTTACAAAGGCCAATTTACCTATCAACCTGCAAGTCTTTGGCTGTGGGAGGAAACCGGAGCACCCGGCGGAAACCCACGCGGTCACAGGGAGAACTTGCAAACACCGCACAGGCAATACCCAGAACCAAACCCGGGTCGCTGGAGCAGTGAGGCTATGGTGCTCGCCACTGTGCCACCCACCCTGTGTTCTGTATGTTACAGGCTCGTGGAGGGTTCCCTGTTTACTGTGTATTCGGACAAGGCTTGTGGGGGGTTCCCTGCCAATTACCTCAGGAGAAAATAAGGGCAAAAATTGGAAGAAGGCCATTAAACTGATCAGCCGTTGTTACTCTGGTTCCCCACCCCATCTGCCTGCAGTTTGAATGCCCCTAAGTTGGTGTGCACCCAACAGTCTGGAAAATTGCAGACATTAGTCGCATGAAGTATTTCTTGTATTTTATTTAAATTTACTTGCTTGTCTTACTTTAATCTTCTCGATATGCATAGAATTACATAGGATGTGCAGAATATGAGTAGGCCATTCAGCCCAACTATAGAATGAAACAGCACAGAAGGAAGCCATTCGGCCCATCATGCCTGTGTGATGATAGGGCTATCCAATTCGGCTGAATCCCCTGCTGTTTCCCCATCGCCCTTTAATTTTTTTCCTCTTCAAATTCTCTTTTGAAAGTTATAATCGTATTGTCCTTTGAGGCAGTGCATTCCAGATCACAACTTGCTGTTTATATTTTGTGTTACTCATGGTGCTTCCAGTTCTTTTGCCAATCACCTTTAAATCTGTTCTGTGGTGACTGACCCTTCTGTGGACATAGTTTCTCCTTATTTACTGCCTTTAAGACTACTTCCTTCTCTGCTCTGAAGTGAACAACCCCATCTTCTCCAGTCATCCAAGTAACTGAAGTCCCTCATCCCTGGAACCGAAGTCACTCATCCCTGAAACCCTTCTAGTAAATCATTTCTGCACCCTCTAAGGTCTAGACGTCCTTCCTAAAGTGTTGTTCCAGGAATTGAACAGATACTCCAGTAATTTATGAAGGTTTAGCATAACTTCCTTGTTTTTGTACTCTACTCCTCTATTAGTGAATCCGAGTGTCCCAATGCTTTTTTAACAGCCTTCTCAATTTGTCCTACCAACTTCAGAAGATTTGTGTGCATAGATCCCCAGGTCTCTCTGTTCCTGCATCTCTTATAAAATTGTACCATTTATTTTATATTGCCTCCCCTAATTTTACCTTCCAAAATGTATCATTTCATACTTCTCTGCATTGAATCTCATCAGCAATGTGTTTTGCCAATCTGTCTGTATCCTCCTGAAAAGCAAAACACTGCAGTTGCTGCAAATCTGAAATAAAAACAGAAAATGCTGGAAATGCTCAGCCGGTCTGGAAGTATTTTTGGGGAGAGGACTCTGTTACTAACCCCCTCATTGTTGACTACATTTGAGTTTTGTGTCATTTTTGAAACTTTGAAATTAGGCCCTGTATGCTAGTATAAGTCCAAGTCATTAATACACTATCAAAAAAAGCAGTGGTCCCAATACTGACCCCTAGGGAACACCACTGCACACTTCCCTCCAGTCTGAAAAACAACCATTCACCATTACTTTCTGCTTTCTGTCCCTTAGCCAATTTCATATCTATGCTGTCTCTGTTCCTTTAATCCCATCGACTTTAAATTTGCTTACAAGTCTATTATATTGTACTTTGTCAAATCCGTTTTGAAAGTCCATATACACAACATCAACCACAATACCTCATCAACCCTCTCCACTATTTCTACAAAGAACTCAATCAAGTTAGTAAAGCACAATTTGCTTTTAACAAACCCATGCTGACTTTCATTAATTAGCCCATACTTTTCCAAGTGCCAATTAATTTTGTCCTGAATTATTAATTCAAAAGTTTCCCTATCACTTATTGACTGGCCTTCTGGGTTTATCCTTCTCCGCTTACTTGAAGAGGGGTTTAACATTTGAAATCCTCCAGTCTTGTGGCACCGCTCCCATATCCAAGTAGAATTGGAAGATTGTGGCCAGGCCAACACAATTTCCACCCTTACTTCCCTCAGCAACCTAGATGCTTTCCATCTGGACCGGGTGAATTTTCTACTTTTAGTGCTGCAAACTTTTAACATAAGAATATAAGAAATAGGAACAGGAGTAGGCTATTCAGCTCCTCAAGCTTGCTCCGCCATTCAGTAAGATCTGATTGTGGCTTTAACTCCACTTTCCTACCTGCCCCCCATAAACCCTTGACTCCTTTGTCAATCAAAATCTGTCTAACTTAGCCTTGAATATATTCAATGACCCAGCCTCCACTGTTCGCTGGGGAAGAGAATTCTAAATGCTAACAACCCTCTGAGAGAAGAAATTTCTCCTCATCTCTGTCTTAAATGGAGACGCTTTAATTTGAAACCATGCCCCCTAGTTCTAGATTCCCCCAAGAGGGGAAACATCCTCTCAGCATCTACCCTGTCAAGCCTCCTGAGAATCATGCATGTTACAATAAGATCACCTCTCAATCTTCTAAACGCCAATGAGTATAGGACCAACCTTTCCTGCTAAGACAAACCCCTCATCCCAGAATCAACTTAGTGAACCTTCTCTGAACTGCTTTCAATGCAAGTATGTCTCTTCTTAAATAAGGTGATCAAAACTGTACACAGTGCTCTAGGTGTGGTCTTTCCGATGCCCAGTACATTTGTAGTAATACTTCCCTATTTTTATTCTTCATCCCCTTTGCAATAAAGGCCAACATTCCATTTGCCTTCCTAATTACTTGCTGTACCTGCATGCTGACTTTTTGCGATTCATGTACGAGGACACCCAGGTCCCTCTGTACCACAGCATTCTGCAGTCTCTCTCTCTTTAAATAATATTCTGTTTTTCTATTCTTCCTGCCAAAGTGGACAACCTTACATTTTCCCACATTATACTTCATCTGCCAAATTTTTACCCACTCACTTAACACATCTATAACCCTTTGGAGACTCTTTGTATCCTCCTCACAACTTGCTTTGCTACCTATCTTCATATCATCAGCAAATTTGGCTTCAGTACAGTCTATTTTTATCCTATCTAAATCCCTACCACTTCCTCCTGTATTGCTACGGAGGCAGCATCCTCTTTAGTGAAGACAGATGCAAAGTACTCAATTAGTACCTCAGCCAAGCCTTCTGCCTCTATAGGAATATCTCCTTTTTGGTCCCTCATTCAGGTCCATCCTTCCTTTGATGATACTTTATATGTTTTTAAAAAAACTTTTGGGTTCCTTTTCATGCTGGTTGCTAATCTATTCTCATACTTTGTCTTTGCTCCTTTTTTTAAGAGTTCCTCTGTATTTTTTGTATTCATTTTAGTTTCCCATTGTAATTATCAATCATACTTTTGGCATAAGCCTCATTTTCTGTTTCATTTTCATCCCTACATTTTTAGTCATCTGGGGAGCTGTATCTTCTTCATTAGTGGGGATGTGTCTGTTTTGTTCCTGAAGTCTCTCTTGTTTGAAGGCTTCCCATTTCTGATTTACTGTTTTATTTACCAATTTTGGATTCCAGTCAACCTGGGCCAGATCCTTTCTTTGAACTCATTGAAATCAGCCCTCCTCCAGTTATGTATTTTCACACTTGATTGTTCCTTGTCCTTTGCCATAACTATTCTAAACCTGATGATATTATGATCACTGTTCCCCAAATGCTCCCTGATTGAAACATACTCCCCTTGCTCCACATCATTCCCCAGTACTAGACCCAGCACTGCTTTCTTCCTAGTTGGGCTAGAAACACACCAATGAAGAAGGTTTTCTTAGAGTCATAGAGTTGTACAGCACAGAAACAGGCCCTTCAGCCCATCGTGTCTGTATGCCAATTTGCCCTGGATCCCATGGGCTCTTAACTTCTTAACCAATCTTCCATGCGGGACCTTATCAAAAGCCTTACTGAAGGCCATCAAGCACCTATCTATTCTAATCCCATTTTCCAGCACTTGGCCCATAGCTTTGTATGCTATGGCGTTTCAAGTGTTCATCTAAATACTTCTTAAATGTTGTGAGGGTTCCTGCCTCTACCACCCCTTCAGGTAGTGTGTTTCAGATTCCAACCACCCTCTGGGTGAAAAAATATTTCCTCAAATCCCCTCTAAACCTCCTGCCCCTTACCTTAAATCTATGCCCCCTGGTTATTGGCCCCTCCGCTAAGGGAAAAAGCTTCTTCCTATCAATGCCCCTCATAATTTTGTATACCTCAATCATGTTCCCCCAAGGCCTTTTCTGCTCGAAGGAGAACAGCCCTAGCCTATCCAGTCTCTCTTCATAGCTGAAATGCTCCAGCCCAGGCAACATCCTGGTGAATCTTCTTTGCACCCTATCCAGTCCAATCACATCCTTCCTATAGTGTGGTGCCCAGAACTGTACACAGTACTCCAGCTGTGGCCTAACTAGCATTTTATACAGCTCCATCATAACCTCCCTGCTCTTATGTTCTGTGCCGCGGCTAATAATGGCAAGGATCCCATGTGCCTTCCTAACCACCTTATCTACCTGTGCTGCTGCCTTCAGTGATCTATGGACAAGTACACCAAAGTCCCTCTGTACTTCCTAGGGTCCTACCATCCATTGTATATTCCCTTGCCTTGTTAGTCCTCCCAAAATGCATCACCTCACACTTCTCCGGATTAAATTCCATTTACTACTGCTCCGCTCATCTTACCAGCCCATCTATATCGTCCTGCAATCTAAGGCTTTCCTCCTCACTATTTACGACACCACCAATTTTTGTGTCATCTGCGAACTTACTGATCATACTTCCTATATTCACGTCTAAATCATTAATGTACACTACAAAAAGCAAGGGTCCCAGCACTGATCCCTGTGGTGCACCACTGCTCACAGGCTTCCACTCACAAAAACAACCCTCAACCATCACCCTCTGCCTCCTGCCACTAAGCCAATTTTGGATCCAATTTGCCAAATTGCCCTGGATCCCATGGGCTCTTGCCTTCTTGACTAATCTCCCATGCGCGACCTTATCAAAACCCTTACTGAAGTCCATGTAGACTACATCAACTGCTTTTCACTCATCTACACCTCTAGTCACCTCCTTGAAAAATTCAATCAAGTTTGTTAGACACGATCTCCCCCTGATTAAAGCCATGCTGACGATCCCTGATTAATTCCTGCCTCTCCAAGTGGAGATTAATCCTGTCCCTCAGAATTTTTTCCAATAGTTTCTCTACCACTGATGTTAGACTCACCGGCCTGTAATTACCTGGTTTAGCCCTACTACCCTTCTTGAATAATGGTACCACATTCGCTATCCTCCAATCCTCTGGTACCTCTCCTGTGGCCAGAGAGGATTTGAAAATTTGTGTCAGAGCCTCTGCTATCTCCTCCCTTGCCTCACGTAACAGCCTGGGATACATCTCATCTGGGCCTGGGGATTTATCCACTTTTAAACCCACTAAAACAGCTAATACTTCCTCCCTTTCAATGCTAATTTGTTCAAGTATATCACAATCGCTCTCCCTGATCTCTACACCTACATCATCCTTCTCCATAATGAACACATTCTTGTACATATTTTAGCAATTCTTCCCCCACTTAGCCCTTTACACTATGACTATTCCAGTCTCTGTTCGGATAATTTCCTTCCTCCTTGGGAGTATCCCAAATATCCATCCTTGGTCACCCTCCTCTTCCTCAACCTCCACGCTCCCATGGCAACATCATCCACAAACATCAGATCTGCTTGCACAGGTATGCTGATGACACCTAACGCTATGTGTCCACCACCTCGCAAGCACTTTACTGCCTTTGCTGTTGGACTGCTAGTCTTGGTCATGATAAGATTCCACTGCGGCCTGTTGTGCCATTTGCTGCCTAGGCTCCATAGTCTGGAATTTTGTCCCGGAGCCCATCCTCCTCCTCACTTCTCCTTTTAAGACCCACTATAAGATCTATCGCTTTGACTGAAAGTTTAGCCATCCCGCCTAATAAATCACATTTGGCTCACTGACTAATCATATATTTTTCTTGGACCTTTGTGCAGCACTTTGGGACCTTTATCCAAATGAAAGATGCTATACTAAATGAATATTGTTTTTATTAATTGCCACTTCATGTTTCCCAGATGTTATGAATAACAAACCCACTATAACTTCCAGTTGTCTCTACCTGTGATACTTCTACTCCCTTTCATTTTTTTTGTTCATTCATGGGATGAGTGTACCGCTGGCAAGGCCAACATTTATTGCCCATTCCTAATTGCTCTTCAGAAGGTAGTGGTGAGCTGCCTTCTTGAACCATTGCAGTTCATATGGTGTAGGTACCCACAGGGCTGTTATGGAGGGAATTCCAGGATTTTGACCCAGCGATGGTGAAGGAAGCCTGTATAATTTCAAGTCAGGACAGTGTGTGGGATGGAGGAGAACTTGCGGATGGTGGTGCCCCATCCGTCTGCTGCCCTTGTCTTTCTAGGTAGTAGAGGTCATGGGTTTGGAAGGTACTGTCAAAGGAGCCTTGGCTAGTTGCTGCAGTGCATCTTGCAGATGGTACACAATGCCGCCAGTGTGTGCTATTGGTGGAGGGATTGAATGTTGAAGCTGGGGGATGGGGTGCTGATCAAGTGGACTGTTTTGTCTTGGATGGTGTTGAGCTTCTTGAGTGTTGTTGGAACTGCACTCATCCAGGCATGTGGAAAGTATTCCATCACACTCTTGATTTGTGCCTTGAAGATGGTGGACAGGCATTGGGGAGTTAGGAGGTGAGTTACTCACTGCAGAATTCCCAACCTCTGACCTGCTTTTGTAGTCACAGTATTTATATGGCTGGTTTTGTTCAGTTTCTGGTCAATGATAACCCCCAGGATGTTGATGGTGGGGGATTCAGTGATGGTAATGCTGTGAAATGACACTTGTGAGGCACTTATCACTTACCAGCCCAAGCCTGAATGCTGTCCAGGTCTTGCTGCATGTGGGAAGGACTGAGGAGTTGCAAATTGTACGTGTTCACTACTATCATCAGAAAACATACCCACTTCTGACCTTATGATGGAGGGAAGATGATAAATGAAGCACCTGAAGATGGTTAGCCCTCGGACACTACCCTGAGCAACTCCTGCAGCGATGTCCTGGGGCTGAGATGATTGGCCTCCAACAACCACAACCATCATCTTTTGTGTTATCTATGACTCCAACCTGTGGAGAGTTCCCATTGATTTCAGTTTTGTTAGGGGTCCTTGATGCCACACTTGATCAAATGCTGCCTTGATGTCAAGGGCAGTCACTCTCGCCTCACCTCTGAGATTCAGCTCTTTTAGTCCATGTTTGGACCAAGGCTGTAAGGAGGTCAGGAACTGAGTGGCCCTGGCAGAACCCAAACTGAATATTAGTAAGTAAGTGCTGCTGGATAGCACTGTCAATGACACCTTCCATCACTTTGCTGATGATTGACAATAGCCTCATATGGTGGTAATTGGCCGGGTTGGATTTGTCCTGCTTTTTGTGGACACAATTTACCTGGGCAATTATCCACATTGTTGGGTTAGATGCCAGTGTTGTAGTTGTTCTGGCACAGCTAATTCTGGAGCACAAGTCTTCAGTACTGTTGCCGGGATGTTTTTAAGGCTCATCGTCTTTGCAGTATCCAGTTCCTTCAGCTATTTCTTGGTAATCATGTGGAATGAATCATATTATCTGAAGACTGGCATGATTCTGGGACCTCCGGAGGAGGCTAGAATGGATCATCCTCTTGGCACTTCTGTCTGAACGTGGTTGCAAATACATTAGCCTTGTCTTTTACACTGACATGTTGGCGCTGCCATAATTGAGGATGGGGACATTTGTGGAGCCTCCTGCAGTTAGTTGTTTAATTGTCCACCACCATTCATGACTGGATGTGGCAGGACTGCAGAGCTTTGATCTGATCCGTTGGTTTGTGGAATGGCTTAGCTCTGTATATATCATGCTGCTTCCGCTTTTTAGCATACATGTAGTCCTGTGTTGTAGCTTCACTAGGATGGCAACTCATTTTTAGGTTTGCTTGGTTCTGTTCCTGCCATGCTCTCCTACACTCCTCTTTTTTTTTATTCGTTCATGGGATGTGGGCATCTGCTGCCCTTGTCCTTGTAGGTGGTAGAGGTTGTGGTTTGGAAGGTACTGTCTAAGAAGCCTTGCTGCGTTGCTGCAGTGCATCTTGTAGATGGTACATAGTGGTGGAGGGAGTGAATGTTGTGCATGGGGTGCCAATCAAGCGGGCTGCTTTGCCCTGGAAGGTTTAGTTTTAGTTTAGTTTAGTTTAGAGACACAGCACTGAAACAGGCCCTTCGGCCCACCGAGTCTGTGCCGACCATCAACCACCCATTTATACTAATCCTACACTAATCCCATATTCCTACCACATCCCCACCTGTCCCTATATTTCCCTACCACCTACCTATACTAGGGGCAGTTTATAATGGCCAATTCACCTATCAACCTGCAAGTCTTTGGCATGTGGGAGGAAACCGGAGCACCCGGAGGAAACCCACGCAGATACAGGGAGAACTTGCAAACTCCACACAGGCAGTACCCAGAATTGAACCCGGGTCGCTGGAGCTGTGAGGCTGCGGTGCTAACCACTGCGCCACTGTGCCGCCCGGTCTTATGTCGAGCTTCTTGAGTATTGTTGGCGCTGCACCCATCCAGGCAAGTGGAGAGTATTCCATTGCACTCCTGACTTGTAGATGGTGGACAGGCTTTGGGGAGTTCGGAGGTGAGTTACTCACTACAGGATTCCTGCCTCTGACCTGCTCTTGTAGCCCAAGTATTTATATGGCTACTCCAGTTCAGTTTCTGGTCAATGGTAACCCCCAGGATGTGATAGTGGGGGTTTCAGCAATTGTAATGCTATTGAATGTCAAGGGGAGATGGTTAGATTCTCTTTTGTTTGAGATGGTCATTGCCTGGCACTTGTGTGGTGCGAATGTTACTTGCAACTTATTTTCCCAAGCCTGGATATTGTTCTGGTCTTGCTGCACTTCTACATTGACTGCTTCAGTATCCGAGGAGTCGCAAATGGCGCTGAACATAATAGTACACCCTAGAGTGAGGGATATGTTTTACCCTGATGTTGTAGATTGTGGTTGAATGCAATCCTACTGTTGCCTCATGGATGCCCAGTTTTGAGCTGCTAGATCTGTACTGTGTCTATCCCATTTAGCACAGTCTTAGTTTCATATAACATGATGGAAGGTGTCGTCTGTGAAGGTGGGACTACCTCCCCACAAGGACTGTGCGGTGCTCATTTCTACCAATACTGTCATGGACAGATGCATGTGCAACAGAAATTGTTGAGGGCAAGGCCAAGTAGGTTTTTCCTTTATGTCGGTTCTCTCACCGCCTGCTGCAGCCCAGTCTGCCAGATATGTCCTTCGGACTCAGCCAGCTAGGCCAGTAGTGGTACTGCTGAGCTACTCTTGGTGATGGGTATTGAAATCACCCACCCAGAGTACAGTCTGTGCCCTTGTTACCCTCAGCGCTTCTTCCAAATGGTGTTCAACATTGAGAAGTACTAATTCATCAGCTGAGGGAGGGCATTAGGTGGTAATCAGGAGGAGGTTTCCTTGCCCGTGTTTGACCTGATGCCATGAGACTTAATGGATTCCAGAGTCAATGTTGAGGACTCCCAGGCCGCTGCCTTCCAACTGTGTACCTCTGTGCTGCCACCATCAGGACAGACCCAGGGATGGTGATGGAGGAGTCTGGGACATTGGCTGTAAGGTATCATTTGGTGACTATGACTACCTCAGGCTGTTGCTTGTCTCGTCTGTGGAACAGCTGTCCCAATTTTGGTACAAGACCCCAGATGCCTTTGTTGCCTAGGTCGATGCCAGATGGTCCATTCAGTTTTATTCTTATTTAAGCTTTTCTGTAGCTGTTTGATACAACTGAGTAGTTTGCTGGACCATTTCAGGGGGCAGCTAAGAGTCAGCCACATTGCTGTGTGTCTGGGGTCACATGTCGGCCAGGAGGGGCAAGGAAGGGAGATTTCCTACCCTGAGGGGCATTAGTGAGCCAGATGCTTTTTTTTACGACAATCCAGTAGTTTCATGATCATTATTAATGAGACTAGCGTTTTATTTATTAAATTTCAAGTCCCCTGATTTGAACATGTCTCTGGAACATTAATCTGGGCATATGGATTACTAGTGCAGTAACATTATCTCTATTTTAACCTTCCCCTATCAATTATTTCATCTGTTGGGCACCACTTTACATTTGTCAATGTCACATTTCATCTTCCAACTGCCTAACTGATTGAAATCTTTCTCCAAATCCTTATCTGCATCTTTTGTTTTACTGCTCGCTATTCTTAGTGTCATCTGTTAATTTTATCATCTTGCAATTGCTTTTAGAATCCTGGTCAAAAAAGTAAACCCAATAATGTGGCCCAAGCACTAACCAGTGCAGAGCTCCATTCAGCACCTCCCCCCAGTCTTCAGCTTGAGATTCAGTCCCACACCTTCACCTTGGCATCATCTTTTCTTCATATTACTTTCATCTGCAACCTTCTATTAGTTCAGATTGTATTCTGTCCTTTTAACTTCTCCAGTAACTCTGCTTCAGTGACTTCAGGGTATTCTAATGATATTGGCTGTGTTATCTTATTTTGGGAATCATTTTAGAAAATATTGAGTTGCTATTTTAATCATTCTTGAACCTCCCCTTTCCTTTCACTTTTAGAATACAAATTTTGCCTCGATTTCCTTTAGCAAATTTGTCATTGTGTTTGGTTTCTAATTTTTGTGCTCCTAGTTTATTTTTAAAAAGCAATTTTTTTTATGTCTTCATTCGTTAAATTTGTCACTCCTCTCTCCCTATAGACTTTATTTATTCTATTGAATGGCAAATTGCTATCCTAATTGCTTTATTCATCCTCTTTGAGTATTATGTGTTGAATTTTGTTTCTCTCCAGTCACTCTTTATTCTGCATGTTATGTATTATGGTTTTAAATGTGTTTCATTATCCGAGCTGTCTTCCTGCTGTACTTCTCAGTTGATTGATTTTAGTTCCCTTCTTTGGAATTTGGAATCTTTTCTGCATCCTCTCTAATGCCCTCTCATCCTTCTTAAAGTGTGGGACCCAGAAATGCTCCACTTGAGGCCAAACCTGTGTTTTATATAGTTTTATCACAACTTCCTTGTTCTTGGACTCTATGCCCCTAGTTATAAAGCCCAGGATGTATGCTTTATTAACTGCTTTCTCAACCTGCCCAGTAACCTTCAATGATTTCGGCACAGAACCCCAAGGTTCTTCTGCACCTGCACCCTCTTTAGAATTGTATCCTTTAATTGCCTCTCCTCATTCTTCCTACCAAAAAGAATCACTTCACAATTCACTGCATTAAATTTCATCTGCCACTTGTCCGCCCATTCCACTATCCTGTCTATGTCCTCTTGAAGTTTATTACTGTCCTCCTCACAGTTCAGAATACTTCCATGTTTTGTGTTATCCGAAGATTTTGTAATTGTGCCTTGTACACCCAAGTCTCGGTCATTAATATATTCATTAATATATATATCAGAAAAAGCAGGGGTCCTAATATCGACCCTGAGAAACCTTTTTCCAGTCCGAATAACTACTCTCTGTTTCCTATCACTCAGCCAATTTCATATCCATGCTGCTGCTGTCCCTTTTATTCCCTTGGTTCTAATTTTGCTGACAGACCTGTTATGTGGTATTTTATCAAGTGCTTTTTGGAAGCCCATGTATACCACATCAACCCTCTGTGTTGCCTCATCAAAAAACTCAAGCAAGTTAGTTAAATGTGATTTGCTGTTGACAATTAATTAAACCACATTTGTTCAAGTGGTTGTTAATATTGTCCTGAATTATTGTTTCGAAAAGCTTCCCACCACCGTGGTTAAACTGACTGACCTGTAGTTGCTGGACTTATTCTTGCACCCTTTTTTGAACAAGGGTATGACATTTACAACTTTCGAGTCCTCTGGCACCATGCCTAAATCTAAGGAAGATTGGAAGATTATGCCAGTCTCTCCACAATTTCTACCCTGCCTTCCCTCAGCATCCTCAGATGCATCTGATCCAGATCTGGTGACCTATCGATTTGAAGTCCAGTCAACCTTTCTAACACCTTCTCTATCAACATTTAGCTCATCCAGTATTTCAACCAACTCCTCTTTGAATGTGACTTTGGCAGCATCTTATTCCTTGGTAAAGACAGATGCAAAGTACTCATTTAATACCGAAGCCATGCCCTCTGTCTCAATGCGTAGATCCCTTTTTGGTTCCTAATTCACTCTTATTACCCATCTTCTATTTATCGTAGACTTTTTGATTCCTTTTATGTTGGCTTCCAGTCTCTTCTCATACTCTCCCTTTGTTCCTCTTACTTCCCTTTTCACTTATCCTCTGAACTTTCTATATTCAGCCTGGTTCTCACTTGTATTATCAACCTGACATCTGTCATATGCCCCCTTTTCTGCATCATCTTACTGTCCAACTCTTTCATCATCTAGGGAGCTCTGGCTTTGTTTGTCCTACCTTTCCCCATTGTGAGAATGTACCTCGACAGTACCTGAACCATCTCCTCTGTAAAGGCAGCCCATTGTTATGTTACCGTTTTGCTTGCCAATCATTGATTCCAGTTTATGCGGGCCAGGTCTGTTCTCAACTTACTGAAATTGGCCCTTCTCCAGTCAAGTATTTTTACTCTTGATTGCTCCCTAAATGTTTCCCTACTGATACTTGCTCCACTTGACCCACTTATTCCCCAGAACCAGATCCAGCAAAGCCTCCTCCTTCCTTGTTGGATGAAATGTGATCAAGAAAATTCTCCTAAACATGCTTCAAAAATTCCCTTCTTTTTGCCCTCTGCACTATCACTATTCCAGTCTCTATTAGGATAACTGAAGTCCCCCATTATCACTACTCTATATAGTTCTTGTACCTTTCTGTAACTGTCCTGCAGATTTGCTCTTCTATATCCTTCCCGCTAGTTGGTGGCCTATGAAATACACGCAGCAGTGTGATGGTACCGCTATTGTTTCTTAACTCTAACCAAATAGATTCTGTCCATGACTCCTCCAGGACATGCTTTCTCTCCAGCATTGTAATATTCTCTTTTCCATTCCCGTCCTTTCTTTTCTTCCCTCTCTTTCCTGAACACCTTGTATCAAGTGTTAGAGAGACTTCCAAGCCTGTTTGTGAAGAAGACACTGAGACTAGGAAGCTTTGATGGAGACTGTTTATTTCTTGCCACAGAGCTTACTTCTCCACTTCTAACAACACCTGTTCACCCTATTCCTTTCAACTACTAAGTATTTATCATCCATTAACAGAACTTTAGACACTAACCGATTCCCCTCTTTTCTTTAAATTAAATACATATATATAAAATGAAAAAGAGAGACAAAATAATGATACATTTTTCTTTATCTTACATTATTATACCATCGGCCTTCAACAGCACCAGCCATTTACCTACTGTATATTTCCCCCTTTCTTTAACAACCGAAAAAAATTGTTTAAAGAATTACAAAGCGATCTTAACATTAAAACAATCCACATTTTCCTAATTCATAACACAAGACGGCCTCTTCGAGGACATCCAACAATTTCTTTGGACAAGCACCTCTTCTTAAAACAATCCAACAACTGATGACTTGCGTCGACCCATTTTATTTTGGAAATTTTTTTTCTTTTCAACATTTTTATACTCGTGAGATCAATCCTCAACTTCTTTTCCATGACGCTTTTTGTCGACTGGACATTGTCCCAGAGAGAATGGTTATCTATATAGCATTCTACAAGAAATTATTTCTCTGATTGGCCCTTATATAAGAGTTCCTTTAAAATACTCGATTAAAAACATACCTATATCTATCTCTTCTGGCGGGAAGTGAAAGTGCAACGGCTATTCCTTGCTTCCTTTTTGGTAAAGACGTAACTCGTGTCCATAGGTCAACATCATTCTTCCATTGATCTTAAGGTTCGGCTTCACAAAACAGTATGAAAATCATATCCTGACACCTTACACCTGGTTTCAGTCATCTTTCTTCAAAAAAAACCCTCCGATTACAGCCCTGTCAAAAAAATCTCCTGTCTGAAAACAAATCTTAGTCTCCAATCTTCACTTTCAGGCAACCATCCTTTGCTACCAATGTTAGTGAGACTTTCAAGCCTGTTTGTGAAGAAGACACAGAGACTGGGATGCTTTGGTGGAGACTGTTTGTTGCTTTCCACAGAGCTTCTCCACTCCTAACAACACCTGATCGCCCTATTACCTTCAACTACTAGCTATTTAACATCCATTAACAGAACTTTAGACACTAGCATCTAGGGATGTTTAGTGCCCAGTCCTGCCCTTTTTAGCACCAGTTCTCTGTTATAGCCGCAACATCATACTCCCATTTGGCTCTTTGCACCTGCAGCTCACTAACCTATTTCCCATACTTCATGTGTTTACACACTTCCACTGCATATCTATCTTCGATGTTCCGATGTTCTTACTCTGATACCATAGAATTTTTTTACTCTAGCACTATCTGTCTCTCCCAAATCTTTGTGCACCCTGTTGCTTCTTTCTAATGCTACATGCTGGTGCCCATCTGCCTGCCAAATTAGTTTAAACCCTCCCCACAGCACTAGTGAACCTCCCTGTGAGTTCATTGGTCCTACCTCTGTACATGAGGCTTGTACAGATTCCACAGCTGATCCCAATGTCCCAGGAATCTAGAGCCCTCTCTCCTGCACCATCTTCCAGCCATGCATTCGTCATCTGTATCCTCCTATTTCTGTATTCACTAGCGTGTGGCACCGGGAAAAGTCTGATTACTACATTTTGAGCTCCTGCTTATTAATCTCTTTTCTAGCTCCCTAAAACTTGCCTGCAGGATGCCATCCCTCCTGTGTTGTTGGTACCGATATGGACCATGACCTCTCATTCACCCTCATTCCTCATGTTCTGCAGCCACCCAGTGATAGCATGGAACCTGGCATTAGGGAAGCAGCATCCTGGAATCACTTCTACAGCTGCAGAAGCGTCTGTCTGTTCCCCTAACTATTGTATTCCTGATCTTCCTCCTCCACTGCACCCACCCCATCCTTTTTGCCGGTACAGCTGAGCCACTTATGGTGCTGTGGATTTGGCTCTGGCTGTACTCCCCATTGAAATCATTGCCCTCACCAGTATTCAGAACTGAATACCAGTTAGAGAACGAGATGCTCTCAGGGGACTCCTGCACTGTCTGCTTGATCCTCCTTGTCTGTCTGGCGATCGCCTGGTCCCTCTGCCTGCACTCTTGAGTTGCAGGTGCCTATCTCCTAAAACGTGCTATCCACATATCTCTCAGCTTTCAGATGCACCACAGCGATGCCAGCTGCTGTTCAAGTTCCAAAACCTGGAGCCTGGGCTCCTCCAGCTGACAACATTTTGTGCAGCTATGGTTGTCCAGTACATGAGAAGCATTCTGGAGTCCCCATATGGCACAGAATGTGAACTTGACAGGACTGAAGTGCCCTGCCATTTCTCTATTTATTCAACTACTAACTAAGCTGTTTAAAACTTAAAACCCTGCACTTTTTAAACCCAGTTTAACTATTCTAGTTCCAGATATACAAATAGTCGTTTGGCAGTACAGAACTTGAGTATTGCTGAAAATAGAGATATGTTGTCGAAGCTTTTCGTCTTGCATTCGTCAGTACAATCCGCAAGAATGCCAGTGTAAGCGGAAGCAACAACTTTATACTGTATAAGAAGAGAGTGCTGATTGGTTGGCAAATGAACTCTGATTGGTAGAGGCGTTGCCATGGACAATGCACCAGTTTATGGTGACTTGACAGTTAACTGTCAAGCTTTGTTTGAAATTTAAACCAGGCAGCTTGACTCTGATTGGTCGAGGCATTGCCCTGAGGAATGAACCAGCGAATGGTTCATCCATTGAAATAATATGTTGTTTTTCTGTTCTTCTGGCCAAAGTGGACAAGTTCGCACTTTCTCAGGTTATACTCCATCTGCCAAATCTTTGCTCACTTACTTAATCTATCTATATCCCTTTGCAGACTCCTTATGTCCTCTTCATAACTTACTCTCCTGCATATCGTTGTGTCATCAGCAAATGTAGCAACCATACATGCTGTCCCTTCATCTAAGTCATTGATATAGATTGTAAATAGTTGAGGCCCCAGTTTCTTGACCAAGGAAGATGCTGCTGCACAGGTCAAGGTGAAAGAGGAGGTAATTCAGATACTAGAAGGATTGATCACTGTGACACTTCACTAGTTACAGCTTGCCAACCTGAAAGCGACCCATTTATTCCTACCCTCTATTTCCTGTTAGCTAACCAATCCTCTACCCATGCTAATATGTTACCCCCTATACCATGGGTTCTTATCCTATTTAGTAACCTTTGATGTGGCACCTTGTGAAATGCCTTCTGGAAATCCAAGTACACCATATCCACAGGTTCTGCTTTATCCACATGGCTTGTTACTTCCTCAAAGAACTCTAATAAATTAGTTAAACACGATTTCTGTTTCACAAAACCATGTTGACTCTTCCTGATTGCAGTGAGATTTTCGAAATGACTTGCTATAACTCCTTAATAATAGATTCCAGCATTTTCTCTATGACCAATGTTAAGCTAACTGGCCTGTAGTTTCCTGCTTTCTGTCTTCCTCCTTTCTTGGAAAGCAGAGTTACGTTCGCTATTTTCCAATCTGATGATAGCGTTCCAGAATCTAGGGAATTTTGGGAAATTAAAGCCAATGCATCCACTATCGCAGCAGCCACTTCTTTTAAGACCCTAGGATGAAGTCCATCAGACCCGGGGACTTGTCAACTTCTAGTTCTAATAATTTTCTCAGTACCCTTTCCCTGGTGATGGCAATTGCTTTAAGTTCCTCCCTCCCTCCCTTTCAACTCTTGATTCACTATTTTTTCTGTGATGTTATTTGTATCCTCTACAGTGAAGACAGATGCAAACAATCTGTTCAATTCCTCTGCCATTTCCTTATTTGCCATTGTTAACTCTCTACACTGACTCTCTAGAGGACCAACACTCACTTTACTTCTTCTTCTTCTTCTTTTGGGCCTCCTTATCTCGAGAGACAATGGATACGCGCCTGGAGGTGGTCAGTGATTATGGAGTGACCTCTCCATGGCGCATGCCTGGGCAAATTTATGGAGGTTGAGAGTTGCCCAGTCGTCAAAACCCCCCTCTCGGCCTTTCTCTTAGTGTCCACTGTTATATTTTTAGCTAGCTTTCTCTCATACTTTAATTTCTCTCATTATTTTTTTTACTCATTCTTTGTTGTGCTTTATATTCTGTCCAATCTTCTGACCTGCCACTACTCTTCGCTGAATTGTACCCTTTTTCTTTCAATTTGATACTATTTTTAAATTCCTTAGTTAGCCATGGGTGGTGCGTTCTTCCCCTAGAGTCGTTCTTTCTCACTGAAATGTATCTTTACTGAGTGTTATGAAATATTTCCTTAAATGTCTGCCACTGTATATCTACTGACCTAACCCTAATTTCCCAGTTTACTGTAACCAGCGCTGTCTTCAAACCCTCATAAATTACCCTTATTTAAGTTTAAAACACTTGTCTTAGATGCATTCTTCTCACCCTCAAAATGAATGCGAAATTCAATCATGATGTGATCACTGCTACCTAGGGGCACCTTTACTATGAGGTCATTAATTAAGCCTATCTTGTTACATATTACCAGATCTGGAGTAGCCTGCTCTGTGGTTGGCTGTAAAATGTGCTGCTCTAAGAAACTGTCCTGAAAACAATCCATGAACTCATTTTCCAGGCTACCTTTGCCAATCTGATTTGTCCAATCTATCTGTAGATTAAAATCACCCATGATTATCACCATACCTTTCTCACAGGCCCTCATCATTTCTTCCTTTATACCCCATCCCACAGTGTGGTTACTGTTAGGGGGCCTATAAACTATTCCCACAAGTGACTTTATACCTTTCCTATTTCTTATCTCTGCCCAAACTGATTCTACATCTAATGTCATCCTTAATTAACAGAGCTACCCCTCCACCTTTTCCTAGTGTCCTATCCTTCCAAAATATCATGCACCCTTGAATATTCAGATCCCAGCCTTTGTCATCTTACAGCCATGTCTCTGTAATGGCTATCAGATGATACATATTTATTGCTATTTGAGCTATCAATTCATTTGTTTATTACGAATGCTGCACGCATTGAAATACGGAGCCTTTAGTTTTGTCCTTTTACTACTTATGCAACCTCTAGCCTTAGCTGCTTGCACAGTCTTAATTTTGTATATTCTGTCCATTTCTGCCACTCTCTGATTATTATTTCCTTTATTGCTACCTTGCTCTCTTGCCATGCGTTGTCCTCTCTCATTAATTTATCATATCTTCTCTCACTTGATCCCTCGCCCCCACCATTTAGTTCAGAAATCTGGAGTAAGCCAAAAGAAACTTTGACAAATGTTACATTACTCTTTACCAGAAGTGGATGTATACATACACGGAGGTATGTTCTAACCAGCCTACAATACAGTTTGTCATTAAGGACAAATTTCAAATGGATGTAATTGAGTGATTTCTGAGAGTGATATTTTGTTTTGTTGGGATCCATTTTCTGAGGTGACAGTAAATTGTCTGAAAACTACATAGTGAAATGAATAAACCAGGTCTGACATATCACTTAATTCCTGCTTATTTGCTCTGACAGATTGGTTTATTTATACCCAGGTAACGGTTCTTCTGCCTGCCAGCCAGAATGTGACTGGTGCCAATTTGGCTGTCCTTGGCAGTGTGACAGAGGCACAGCAGCCAATGACCGAGAACAATTCTCAGGTAAAATAGTAGTGATTTCAGCAGAAGTTAAATAATTATTAGTAATGTTACGGGTGAAATTAATGGCCATCAGTGGCACTGTTCCTTAGCTTGCAAATCTGCATCTGCCAGTACTGGGGAGGGGGAATAGGAAGTTCGAGTCGTCCCCTTGGGCATTGGAGTAATTGTAAGATACAATCAGAGCAGAGTATTAGAATTAGAGGAGTGACAGGCATTGGCTTTTAACAGAGAATGAAGATGGATGAGGCAGCAATCGATCTTTAATTGAGGGCAGCAAAGTGAAGATATTGGTCCGTGGCTATAGTGAACCCCAGTAATTTGCTTTGATCTTCTTTTCCCAGTCACTTTTGCCTGTGTCGCATCATGGAATACCTCAGATAACTGGAGCCAGCGACTCTGCGCAGCAAATGCCAGAAACAATGGCCACAACTGAACATGACCTGGACTCTGACGAGGATGACGATGAAGAAGAGGAAGAGGATGATGTAGACTCATCGGATATCGATGATTGGGAGCCAGGTCCTCCGAGGCCCTTTAATCCATGTGATTTATGTAAGTGAGGAAAACACACATTGCTACTTGCAGTCCCACAGAAGTGGGAAGGAGGAAATACTGCTGTTTATCATTTAAAAGCATCAACAGTATTTTGGTACTTGTAGATTGCTATTTATAAGTCAACAAGATCAGAACAGAGGCTGTTGGCAGGGCTACTGTAGGATGTTCCTGTTAGCAATTTCAATTTAAAAGTAAATTCCTCCATAAATGGAAGTCCCTGTTATTTTCCTCATTCGGGTAATGTGATCTTTCCACAGGGTGTGAGGATTGTAATAAAGCTCATCCAGCTGCATGCCTCAAACATGGCACCCTGCATTGCATTCCCAACCGGCCTGTCCTAACCAGGGCTAGGGCCAGCCTGCCACTTATTCTCTACATCAACCGATTTGCTGGCGGAATCTTCTCCAAGAGGCGCATTCCAAAACGCACACAGTTTGGCCCTGTAGAGGGTCCATTAATTAAGCAGTCTGAGCTCAAGGATAACTACATTCATTTGAAGGTATGTCTTTTGGCCTGACCAGACGCACTTGTTTTATTTTGCAATGCCGGTTAGGTCTGCAAGACTTGAAATTTGCTTTGTAGAATTGTAGAATCGTTATTGATAATTTTCAAACACCTGAAGGTAGGAAAGGTTTCTGTTTTGTATTGCTCTTTTTATTTTTTTGTGAATGTTGATGTTCATCCCATTGAGTGCTATTGGTGTTATGAATTTGATTGATTGCTGATACTGTCTGAAATAGCATTAAAACCACCGAGATGAGCTTCTGTATATTTAGATTCAGAATACACTGCCCCAAAAACGTGCCTGATCACCAAACCTCCACTCCATCAGCGTGATATTTTCCACTTTCCACACTGGTTGTCTTGTGGCTTTTCTGAGGTGAGATTGTTCAATCACTGCCTGAATTAAGGACAGGTGAGGATCTGTACCAGCTGGGTTGATAGTCTCCAAACACTCTTGACCTTGCATATAGCAGTCAGAAGAGGTTTTCAACCTGTCTGGCCTGGATTTCAAATCCAGACCTCAAAGTGAAAGGGAAGTCCTTGACCAACTGTCACCCAGCCCCAAGAATACATAAAGATGTCTTTGAAATGTTACCTGTTGAGAAAGTGGACTGACGTGACCAGTACTGGTAGAAGGTTTGTTTGAGTATGTTCAGCTGCTGCAGTGCCTCATGTGGCTGTGCTGCTAAAGCAGGTCTCCTGTAAAACGGTGAAGATCTGTCCCTGTGTGTCACTGTAGTTGCAAAGTGAGAGATCAGTTTCCCTGCAGCCCATCCACTTGCCTCCCTTAGGAAGGTCTATGGTAAGATTGTGTTCAGTGACCAAGTCGTGATGTAAAATCATGGTTATCGGTTTGGGTGTTATTTGGATCTCTTGTTGAATCAGGTGGTAGCACTGGAACTGTCTTGGTCAGAAGGTTGTGGGTGCAAGCTGCATGCTGGAGGTTTCAGCTCACAATCTAGGTTGACAGTTGTGTAAGTCTGGCGTTGTTCAAGATTTCGTGGCATTATTTGGAGAAGAAGGAATTTTCCCAACATTCCTCCCTCAAAGAAATTAGGTATTTATCCATATTAGAAATTTGATCAAGTTTTGGGTGAGCTTTGCTTTTACAGAGCAGTTTATATAAAGATATAAAAAGATTAATCGGTCATTTATCAGCGTAGTCTTTGTGGAGTATTGCTGTAGTAAAATGACTCTTGCATTGCCAGCATAACGGTGACTGCCCTTCAAAATAAAATTAATGCGCGATGCACTTTGAAGCATCAGTGGCGATGAGGCACTACATTAATGCATTTGTTTTTTTCATTAACAGGTTGCTATGGGAGTAGGAAGGGAGGACTGCAAAGATGAGGAGAAACCAGGGGATCTGTGGTTTGATCTGTCTGATGAGAACTTGTGCAACTGGTTGATGTTTGTACGACAAGCACAGAACCACTTGGAACAGAACCTAGTAGTGTACCAGTATGGCAAGAACCTCTACTTCACCACCATCAAACATATCGAGCCGAAACAGGAACTCAAGGTAAAAAAAAAGTACATGATGTATAATGATGGGATGCTGTTGTTGCAAGTGGTGGTGGTCTGCCCAAATTGCCCACTTAGTTTGCGACCCCAGTATCATAGAGTCAAAGTCATAATTGCATAGAAGGAGGCCATTCAGCCCATCAAGTCCTTGCTGGCTCTCTGCGGAGCAATCCAATCAGTCCCGTTCCTGGCTCTATCCCCATAGACCTGTAAGTTTATTTCACTCAAGTACCGATGCAGTTTCCTTTAGAAATCATTCATAGTCTCTGCTTCCACCACCCTTGTATGCAGCGAGTTCCAGGTCATTACCACACGATGCATAAAGTTCTTCCTCACATTCCCCCTGCATCTCTTGCCCAAAACCTTAAATATTGTGTCCCTTGGTCCTTTTATTCACATGATGGAAACAGCTTTTCTTTGTCCACCAAACCTATCATAATCTTGTACACGCCTATCAAATGTCTCTCTCCACAAATGCTGCCAGACCTGCTGAGTATTTCAAGCATTTCTTGTTTTTATTTCAGATTTCCAGCATCTGCAATATTTTGCTTTTATTATCAATTGTCCCCTCAATCTTCTTTGCTCCAAGGAGAATAACACCAGCTTCTCCAGCATAACCTTGTCGCTAAAATCCTTCATCCTGGAGCCATTCTGCTAAATCTCCACTTCACCCTCTCAAGTACCCTCACATCCTTCCTAAAGCGTGGTGATCAGAACTGGACGCAATACTCTAGTTGGGGCCTAACCAGAGCTTTATAAAGGTTCAGCAGAGCTTCCCTGCTTTTGTACTCAATACCTTTATTTATGAAGCCCCAAGAATCCCATATGCTTGCTAACTACTCTCTCAAGTTCTTCTGCCACCTTCAAGGATCAATGCACATGAACCCCCAGGTCCTCCTGTCGCTGCGCACTCTTTCAAACTGTATCATGCAGTCTACATTGCCTCTCCCTATCCCTTTTGCCCGAATGCATTACCTCACATTTTTCTGTGTTAAACCCCAGAAAGCTTGTTGTGGAAGGATAATGCTGGAGCCTATCTTTGCTCAGTTTCATATTTATTGGCAGAGTAAAAGGATTACAAACCCCCATGTAGCTCTTCACTCAAACCCTCCACCAGTTTCAGTAAGTGTCGGCTTATAAGTGCTCAAGTAAGACCCCAGTTAACACCCTCCACCTGCATATAATTAAACAATTGACCACCTCCCACCCCTCCTTTAAGACCCTGTTTAGATGTCACCTCTCTGACCAAGCTTGCCATCAACCCTCCGAGTATGTCCCGAGTTGGTTCAATGTCTGCCTTTCTTTGCGTCTCTACATTAATGCTGCTATCAAGTACAAGGTGTTGTCAGTTCCACTGTTAAGAAATATGTCCTCCTGTGGTACTGGCATATAGTCACAACAGTATTATCACAACTTGCAGTTTTAGCCAGTTCGTCCACTTGGATCTTTTCTGTAATGTTTAATTCAGATGTTAAACATTTATCAGATGTTGAACTTCCAAATTAGACATTTATAGAAAATGTGTTCTAACCGTTTGAGCGCTGGCAGCTCTGCAGAATTCTGTAGTTAATGACACTAAAAATGACGCTGAAAGCCACAGAGTAGCATTATTATGAAATGCAAGTGTATTTAAAAAAAATCAAAGCTCGTTGATTTTGCTCACATATAAAAAAAAATGGAGAAAGATTTCTGTTTTTAAATTCTTGAATTTGGTGCATGCAGCAGAGAGAAAATCCTAACTGTATATGGTGTGTCTCTATTGTTACGAGCTCAGAGGACAACAGTCTTGCTTGTACTGTGTCATTATTGAGTTGCCTGCAGTGAATGCCTCATGGTAGGGGTCACATGACTATGGCAAGCCAGGAGGCACATAAGTACAGTATTGCATTTCTATCCCAAACATGCCCCTTTCATACAAAAATATTGCATGCATTATCATTTACCCTGTGAGTTGCCCAAGTTACCCGCTATGCACACAACTGTTCTCGTGTATTAGCAGTTGTTATTCTCGTCAGTCTCTGCACATGCATTGCGTGCACAGTCTTTAAATCGTGCTGGTCTTTTAATGGTGCATGTGTGCGTTGTCGTTGGCTGTTCATCTGGGTGGTTTTCCTTCTCCGGGGAGTGTTGTTCCCTTGTCACTTGATGCCGCAGTAACTGTTGTTCCATTTCCGTGTTGGGGTGCTGTGGACCTCTGGGACTGATCGTTGATCTGTGGTCTGTGCAGATGGTGAGTTCACAGCTTCCTGATCGGCCACCTGCAGTGAAGGAACAGCTTCTCCAGTTGTACGTATGTGCCTGCAGTTGCGACAGTATATCTGGTCGTTCACTTCCACCGCGTACGATTGAGGTGACAACTGCTCTACGCAGGTCCCAAGTTGCCACTTCCACTGTCTCTTCTTGAGGGTGTTGAAGGTTTGTACCCTGACTGGCTCTCCAGTGCTCAATTCTGGCAATGGTTTGGCAGCTTTGTCAAAATGAAATTTGGCTTTCTGCCATTTCACCTTGATTTTGTCACTCACGCCTGTTACTACTTCTGGCTTCGGTAGCTTTTTTGTGATTGGAACAGTAGTTTGGGTGTGGCGTGACATTAGTCTTTGGACTGGACGACGTTCCATGTCTTGAGTAGGTGTGTTTTTCCACTCAAGGATGCCTTGTATACATCTGTGCTGGATTTGATCAATTTCTTTATGATTCCTTTGGTGATCTTCATTGCCTCCTCAGCCTTTCCATTTGACTGGGGATAGTGTGGAGATAAAGTATGGTGTTGAATTTCCCAATCCTTTATGAAGCAGCTGAATTCTTCACTCGTGAACTGAGGGCCATTTTCGATCATCAAAATGTCTGGAATGCTGTAACGACCAAAGTCTGCTTTCAGGCATTCTACAATCTCGCTGGTAGTCTTTGAAGTCAGCTGGTCTACCTTCCAGTAGTCAGAATAGTAGGCTACAGTGACAAGGTAATCAGTTTCTGTGAGAGTGACGAGGTCTACTTCCATCTTCATCCATGGTCTGTCTGGGATGTCGTGTCATCAGCAGCTTTTTAGCTTGCTTAACTTGGTTATCATTACACGCACTGCACTCGCTGATGTGGTCCTTGATTTTGTTGCTCATGTTTGGCCAGTAGAGCACTTTTCTTGCCTTCCTCAGACTCAACTCAATTCCTTGGTGGCTTGCATGGATGCGCTTTAGCATCTCTCCTCTCAACTCCTTAGGGATAATGACTCTATTTGCTTTGTACACAATGCCATCTTTGGTTGTCAATTCATCTCTGAATGCCCAATATGCTCTTGCGACCAAAGGAGTGTTCTTGATCTTTTCATCACTACTTGCATTCCTTGGAGAGTAGCATCTTGTTGGGTAGTTTGCTTGATTTGAACAAGGCGCTTGTCTGTCAAACTCAATGTCTCTGCTGGGTTGATGACTTCCAGAGCATGTCGAGCTGCAGCTTCACATTGGATCTGGAATATTTCACACTCTGTCATAGCATCCTCCATTTACATCATAGGGAGTGCTGCTCTCAATAGCATGTCAGCGATGTACATCTGTTTCCTTTGCTTGTATGTTATGTCCAGTTGATATCTCTGTGACTGGAGTAACATTCTTTACAGAAGCTTTGGAGCAGATAGTAGCAGCGTGAGGAAGTGGCTTGTGGTCGGACTCGACTGTCACTTTGTCTCTTCCAAGGAGGCATTGATGAAAATGTTCGCAAGCAAAGATAATTGGCAGGCACTCTTTTTCTCGATCTGAGCGTAGCGTCGTTCTGTTTGCGTTAACGCCCTGGAGGCAAATGCAACTGGTTGTTCTTTCTGCATTAGGGTTGCTCCAAGACCAGTCTTGTTGGCGTCACACTGCAGGGTGACTTCATTTACATCATAGTATTTCAGCACTGGCGTTGCTTGATTTTAGTGAACGCTGCTTCTTGTTCTGTGCCCATTACCACTGCACATCCTTGGAAGTGTGTCGGCATAATGCTTCACAGTCTGACAACAAATTGGGCAAGAATTTTGCCACATAGTTTTCAAATCCAACAAATCGTTGCACTGCTTTTACATCTGTTGGTTGCCACATCTCTGCTACCGCTCTCACCTTTTTGAGATCTGGGTGAAGATTTTTACTGTCAGTACATGACATATGTACTTGACTTGGGGCATCTTTAATTGCAATTTTTTCTTGTTCAGCTTCAGATTCATCTAGCAAGCTTTGCCTATCAGTCGCACTAGATTTTGATCGTGGTCAGCAATAACTTCTTCCATTGAGTCTCCGCATCCATAAACCAGCAGATCATCCACTATAGCTTCTACTAAGATCACTAATTATTTCATGCTGTCCGCGCTGAAAATCCTCTGGAGCCCTGGAAATGTCAAACGGCATGCGCAACCATCTGTATCTCCTGAATGGCGTCCAGAATGTAGTTAGAAAGCTGCTGCTTTCATCCAGCTTCACTTGCCAGTTACTGTCCTTCGCATCTAGGGTAGTGAAGATTTTTGCCTTTGCAAGTTGTGGCAAAATTCCTTTGATATTTTGCATGGGGTAGTGAGATTAAAGGCCTGCTACCCTACCCGAATCCAACGGGACCTGACAACATTTGTCAGGCTCAGATTGGGTCGCACTTCCGGGTCCGGCATTCGGGCTCGGGTTGTGTCGGGCCGGATCGGACATGCTCTATCACTACCTCAGGTAAGTGACTTTAACGTTAATGTACTTTTTGGATTTTAAAGGTGGTTTTGCTACAGTTATTTTAAGCTTGTGCAGGTAAGGAACAAAATGAAAAATGGAAGGTAAATTTACTGATAGTTGGGTTGGGCGCGGGAAAAAATGGAAGGACTCGGGCTGGGTCGGTCTCGGGGTCGGATGGGGTTCTGTCGGGCTCTGGTCGGGTCTCATTTGCAGACTCGAGCAGGCCTTTAAGTGAGATCTCTTCAGAGCTTTATTTAGATCCTTTGGGTCAGTGCATACTCTGAGCTTTCCAGGTTGTTTCACTGCTACCTTGCTGCTAATCCATTCTGTCAGGGTTGTCACTTTCTTGATTACTCCCTTCTTTTCCAGCTCTTCTATCTTGTCTTTCAGGCTGGCCTTGAGGGCAGCTGGAACTTTCCTCGGAAGATGCTGTATTGGTCTTACCCTCTCGCCTACTTTGAGATGATATTCTCCAGGAAGACATCATAAACTTGTAAACACATCATTTTACTCCTCTAGGATCTATTCTGCAGTCAATGGTTTAGTATGCTGCGACATGTTGCAAATCTCCTTTTGCATATTGAGGGTTACTGTTCTGTTGTGCTGTACTGTTCTATGTTCTATATCTTAGAGTAGGTTAAAGGGTCGGCACAACATCGTGGGCCGAAGGGCCTGTACTGTGCTATGTTCTATTCCAGGCTTTGGACTTGCTCCGGCTGAGATGAATGGCTTTTGCTTGCCGTCTATGATCTAGAACTCCAGATCTTCGTTCTTGTCATTGCTTTGGGCTGTCAGAGTAACTTATCTTCTCGGCACTAGTATGGTGCCATCATTCGGCACAGACTCGGTGGGCCGAAGGGCCTGTTTCAGTGCTGTATCTCTAATCATATAGCCTACCTTTGAGGGCTTCATTTTTGGATTGCCTTGTTGAGCCACTTCGCATAGGTCTGTGAAGGTTGTTAGAGAAACTTTCAAGCCTGTTTGTGAAGAAGACACTGAGACTAGGATGCTTTGGTGGCGATTTTTGTTGCTTGTCACAGAGCTTGCTTCTGTTCTCCAAACAACAGTCACCAGTCAGTGCTGGCTGGCTCTTCTTTATATATAGATAATTGAATGCAATTGACTAATTAACACCCAACCCCTTTCTTCACCCCCCCCCCCCCCCCCCAAATATCTTGAACTAACATTCATTAACAGACCCGAACAAAGGTCATGATGTTGCATGACGCACCATCTGACATTTTATGGTGACTTGATGTTCTCCTTCTGCAGTCATCATTCCAACAGTCACAAACCATTTCTCACCTATTGACTGAACTAACCTGTTGTATGGTGTATAGTGCTTTCTCAGAATCTTCGGCTGGTATCGAGATTGGTAGGGGGGTGAGAAAATGAGGGCAGTTTCAGATAGGACGAATTCAGGGCAGGGAACGGGAGGCAGAAAATTAACAAGTGACTGTGAAAGGCAGAAGAAGCAAAGGTTAAAAAGTGTGCAACACAGGAATTTGGCAGTGTGAAAAGATATTTATTTAAATGCAAGGAGTATAGCAAATAAAGCCGATGAGCTGAGGACACAGATAGACACATGAAAGCGTGATATCATTGTTATAACGGAAACTTGGGTTAAAGAGGGGCAAAAATGACAGCTCAACATCCTTCGATATAAAGTTTTCAGGTGCGATAGAGAGGGGGATGTAAAAGAAGGGGATGTAGCATTATTGGTTAAACAATCCATTACAGTTGTGAGGAGGGATGATACGCGAAATAAATCATGAAATGAAGCCATATAGGTTGAGCTCAGAAAGAAAAAAGGGGCAACCACACTACTAGGAGTGTACTATAAACCCCCAAATAGTGAGAGGGAGATAGAAGAACAAATAAGTAGGCAAATTTCTGAGGGCAAAAACAAAGGGCAATAATAGTTGGGGATTTCAACTACTTTAATATCAACTGGGATACAGACAGTGTGAAGGGCACAAAATTGTTGAACTGCATTCAAGAGAACTTTTTTTTAGCCAGTACGTACCAAGCCCAATGAGAGGGGGTGCAATTCCAGATTTAGTCTTAGGAACTGGAGCTGGGCAAGTGGATGAAGTAGTAGTGGGTGACCACTTTTGAAATAGTGACCATAATACAGTTAGATTTTGCATTATTATGGAAAAAGACAAAGATAGAACAGGAGTAAAAGTTCTAAATTGGGGGAAGGCAAATTTTACGAAGCTGAGAGGTGATCTGGCGAAAGTAGCTGTATCCAGTCCTCATGAATGAAAATCAGTGGCAAACCAGTGGGTGGCATTCAAAAGCGAGATTCTACAGGCACAGTGTAGACTTGACCCCGCAAAGAAAAAGGGTGGTACTGCCAAATCTAGAGCCCCTGGTTATCTGGAAATGTACAGGGTAAGATAAAGCAGGAAAAGAAAACTTATTATGGTTACACAAAACTTAATACTTTAGAAAGCCTAGAGGAGTATAGAAAGTGCAGGGGTGAAGTAAAAAAGGAAATTAGGAAAGCAAAGAGAGGACATGAAAAAATATTGGCAAGAATCAAGGAAACACAAAGATGTTTTATCAGTACTTTATGAACAAGAGGATAAGTAAGGAAAGGGTCTGGTAGGGCTTATCAGAGATGTACAAGGTAACTTATGCGTGAATGCAGAAGATGTGGGCAGGGTTCTTAATGAGTACTTTGTCTCTGTCTTCACAAAGGAGAGGGATGATGCAGACATTGTAGTTAAAGAGGAGGAGTGTGACATATTAGATACGATGACCATAATGAGAGAGGATCTGACATCCTTGAAAGTGGATAAATCACCAGGGCTAGACTGTTAAAGGAAACCAGGGAGGAAATAGCGGATGCTTTGAGGATCGTCTCCAAATCCTCACTAGATATTGGCGAGGTACCAGAGGATTGGAGGTCTGCGAGCGTTGTACCATTGTTTAAAAAGGGTACGAGGGATAGACCAAATAATTATAGGCCAGTCAGTCTGACCTCGGTGGTGGGCAAATTATTAGAATCAATTCTGAGAGATAGGATAAACTGTCACGTAGAAAGGCACGGATTACGCAGGGATAGTCAGCATGGATTTGTTAAGGGAAGGTCGTATCTTGCTAACTTAATTGAATTTTTTGAGGAAGTAACAAGGAGGATTGATGAAGATAGTGAAGTGGATGTTGTCTACATGGATTTTAGTAAGACATTTGACAAGGTCCCACAGACTGGTAGACTGGTCAGAAGTTTAAAAGCTCATGGGATGCAGGGGAATGTGGCAAGTTGGATTCAAAATTGACTCAGTGACAGGAAACAAAGGGTAATGGTCGGCGGATGTTTTCGTGAATGGAAGGCGGTTTCCAGTGGCGTTCCACAGGGTTCAGTGTTGGGTCCCTTGCTGTTTGTGGTGTATGTTAATGATTTGGACTTAAATGTAGGAAATTTGCAGGTGACACAAAAATTGGCCATGTAGTTGATAGTGAAGAGTATAGCTGTAGACTCCAAAATGATATCAATGGTTGGTTGAGTGGGTGGAAAAGTGGCAAATGGAATTCAATCCAGAGAAGTGTGAGGTAATGTATTTGGGGAGGGCAAGCAAAGAAAGGGAATACACAATAGACAGGAGGATATTGAGAGGGGTAGAGGAAGTGAGAGACCTTGGAGCGCATATCCACAGGTCCCTGAAGGTGGCAGGACAGGTAGATAAAGTGGTGAAGAAGGCATATAGAATGCTTTCCTTTATTGACCAAGGTATAGAATTCAAAAGCAGGGATGTAATGTTGGAACTGTGTAAAAAGCTGGTCAGGCCACAGCTGGAGTATTGCTTACAGTTCTGGGCACCACATTACAAGAAGGACATCAGTGGTTGGGAAAATACTGGAAAAAATTCTGAGGGACAGGATTAATCTCCACTTGGAGAGGCAGGGATTAATGAGGGATAGTCAGCATGGCTTTGTCAAGGGGAGATCGTGTCTAACTAACTTGATTGAATTTTTCGAAGAGGTAACTAGATGTGTCAATGAGGGTAAAGCAGTAGATGTAGTTTACATGGACTTCAGTAAGGCTTTTGATAAGGTCCCGCATGGGAGATTGGTTAAGAAGGTAAGAGCCCATCGGATCCAGGGCAATTTGGCAAATTGGATCCAAAATTGGCTTAGTGGCAGGAGGCAGAGGGTAATGGTCGAGGGTTGTTTTTGCGATTGGAAGCCTGTGACCAGTGGTGTATGATCGGGATCGGTGCTGGGACGCTTGCTGTTTGTAGTGTACATTAATGATTTAGACGTGAATATACAATGTATGATCAGTAAATTCGCAGATGACACGAAAATTGATGGTGTTGTAAATAGTGAGGAGGAAATCCTTGGATTACAGGGAGATATAGATGGGCTGGTAAGGTGGGCAGAGCAGTGGTAAATGGAATTTAATCCTGAAAAATGTAAGGTAATGCATTTTGGGAGGACTAACAAAGCAAGGGAATATACAATGGATGGTAGATTAGATTATGATTAGAGATACAGCACTGAAACAGGCCCTTCGGCCCACCGAGTCTGTGCCGACCATCAACCACCCATTTATACTAATCCTACACTAATCCCATATTCCTACCAAACATCCCCACCTGTCCCTATATTTCCCTACCACCTACCTATACTAGTGACAATTTATAATGGCCAATTTACCTACCAACCTGCAAGTCTTTTGGCTTGTGGGAGGAAACCGGAGCACCCGGAGAAAACCCACGCAGACACAGGGAGAACTTGCAAACTCCACACAGGCAGTACCCAGAATCGAACCCGGGTCCCTGGAGCTGTGAGGCTGCATTGCTAACCACTGCGCCACTGTGCCGCCCTAGGACCCTAGTAAGTACAGAAAGTCAGAAGGATCTTGGTGTACTTGTTCATAGATCACTGAAGGCAGCAGCACAGGTAGATAAGGTGGTTAGGAGGGCATATGGGATACTTGCCTTTATTAGCCGAGGCATAGAATACAAGAGCAGGAAGGCTATGATGGAGCTTTCTAAAACACTAGTTAGGCCACAGCTGGAGTACTGTGTACATTTCTGGGCACCACACAATAGGAAGGATGTGATTGCACTGGAAAGGGTGCAGAGGAGATTCACCAGGATGTTGCCTGGGCTGGAGCATTTCAGCTATGAAGAGAGACTGAAAAGGCTAGGGTTGTTTTCCTTGGAGCAGAGAAGGCTGAGGGGGGACATGATTGAGGTATACAAGATTATGAGGGGCATTGATAGGTTAGATAGGAAGAAACTTTTTCCCTTAGTGGTGGGGTCAATAACCAGGGGGCATAGATTTAGGGTAAGGGGCAGGAGTTTTAGAGGGGATTTGAGGAAGCATTTTATCACCCAGAGGGTGGTTGGATTCTGGAACGCACTGCCTGAAGAGGTGGTAGAGGTAGGAATCCTCACAACATTTAAGAAGTATTTGGATGAGCACTTGAAACGCCATAGCATACGAGGCTATGGGCCAAGTGCATGAATATGGGATTAGAATAGTTAGGTGCTGTATGGCTGGCACAGACACGTTGGGCCAAAGGGCCTATGACTCTATTACAGAGGAGATTTACAAAAATGTTGCCAGGGCTTAAACATTGCAACTAAGGAAAGATTGGCTAGGCTAGAGTTGTTTTCCTTAGAACAGAGGAGGCTGAGGGGTGACTTAATTGAGGTGTACAAAATTATGAGGGGCCTAGATAGAGTAGACAGGAAGGATCTGTTTCCCATAGCAGAGAGGTCAATTGCCAGGGGGCAGATTTAAGGTGATTGGTAGAAGGATTAGAGGGGACATGAAGAAAACTTTTTCAGCCAGAGGGTGATGGGTGTCTTGAGTTCACTGCCCGGATCTATGGTGGAGGCAGAAACCCTCAACTCATTTAAAAGGTACCTGGACATTCATCTGAAGTGCTGTAACCTGCAAGGCTTTGGATCAGGTGCTGGAAGGTGGGATTAGATTGGGCGGTTCATTTTTTCAGCCAGTGCAGACACGATGGGCTGAACTGCCTCTTTCTGAGATGTAACTTTTCTATGGTTTTCTATGGTTCTTTCTCTCCAGTGGTCATCTGTAACTGCTTGTTGTGCTTCCTTCTAGCCAAACACTTGTGTGCAAAATGATTTGGCTTCTTGTAGTGAGAACACTACTTTCCCCACGCTGGACATGCCTTCTTTTCCTTTGTGTGATGTCATCCGCAGCATTTGCATCCTGCCCTTTGTCCATGATCTTTCTGCTCTTTTGGCCTGGAATGTCTGTCAGCATAATGCAAGGCCTGGTCTGTTCTGCCATGAACATGCTCTAGTTGCTGGTTTACAATCTCAGCACTTCTGCACACGTGAGTCGCTTTCCTGAGAGTAAGTTTCTCCCCCCTCAGTAGACGTGCTCTCACTGCGGGATCTCATGCCGAATACAATCCTTCTTTCATTTGATCATCTTTTGTTGCGCAAATTCACAGGAATCTGC